>NC_137795.1:98501801-98529301 GCF_963383645.1 Muscardinus avellanarius
TGTGTATAGTTGGTATTGTTGATTCCTCAAAAGGATTCAAGTTTGGAAATATTAAAACCTAGAATATCTGGGTTAGTTTCATCTGAAACATAAATATGTCACTAGTATAATTATCTGTAACTTGTCTCTCTCCTCCATTAGATTGTTAACTCCATATAGTGAGGGACTGTTTAAGATTGAGAATTTACAAATATAGTGAGTTCTGTTATTGAAATACTTGCCCCCTAGAAATGAAATAGTAGTATCCTCATTCCTTCATCCAAGATAGAAGTGACTCAGTGGGCGAAGTCGTGCGTGTACAGGGTCGACAGTAAAGCTACTGTGCAGCTCTACCTTTCTCCTCCTGTGCTGATCACTGTTTTGTTTTTTGTTTCCAGGAGTATATCCTCAAAGGTGTTGTCAACGCAGCCCTTGGCCAGGAAATGGGTTCAGTGAGTATGAGTCTATCGTTTGCAAAGTTGTAGACACGTGAAAGACTGAAGTAGATGGCACAGTGCGCCCAGTGGCAAGCTGACAGTCTCCCTTATACTGCTTTTGTTTCTTTAGATCCTCTAATCCAGACTCTTGTTTTTTGGTTTTTTTGAGGGTGGGGGGATGGAACCCAGGGGCATTCAACCTCCAAGCTACACTCCCTGCCCTAATTTTTATTCTTTATTTTGAAATAGGGTCTCACTGAGTTGCAGAGGGCCTCACTAAGTAGCTGAGACTATCCGCGAACATAGATCCTATGATCTCAGCCTCCCGAATGCTGGGATTACAAGCGTGCGCCACCACGCCCGGCTTGGACTCAAATGTGGGCGTAAATATATTCATTAATATCCTGTAATGAATATATTTATGCCCACATTTGTTTTGTTTTGGTTTTGTTACTATACAGGGGGTTGAACCTACGACCTTGCTCATGCTAGGCAAGCACTCTACCATTGAGCTACACCACAGGCAAGAAAATTTTTTTTAAAAGTGTAACTCTAGCCAGGCGTGGTGGCGCATGCTTGTGATTCCAGCATTTAGGAGGCTGAGATCAAGGTTCAAGGACAGCTGCAGCTACCTAGTGAGGCCCTTTGCAACTCAGTGAGACTGTGTTTCAAAATACGCTTGTAATCCCTGTGCTTGGGAGGCTGAGACAGGAGGATCGCACGAAGCCAGCCCCAGCTACTTAGTGAGGCTTTCAGCAGCTTAGTGAGACCCTGTTTCCAAAAAAAAAATATAAAAAAAAGGTCTGAGAGGATAGCCCAGAGGTAGAAAGCCTCTGGGTTTCACCCCCAGTACCACCAAAAAAAAAAGAGAATAAAAATAGGGCTGGGAGTGTAGCTCGGAGGTAGAATGTCCCTGGGTTCCATCTAGAAATTGCCACTTAGAGCTGGATGTGGTGGCACGTGCTTTTAATCCCAGCACTTGGGAGGCTGGGACAGGATCACAGGTTCACAGCCAGCCTCAGCTACTTAGTGAGGCCCACCGCAACTCAGTAAGACCCTGTTTCTAAATAAAGGAATAAAATATGGCTGGGGTATAGCTCTGAGGTAGAATGCCCCTGGGTTCAAACCCCAGTACTACAAAAATGAATAAATAAATAACAAAAATTGCTTTTTTTAAAATAAATTTTTATTGGTGCATTGTAGTCATACATCTCAATGGGGAAAAAACCTTGTGGAGATATACATGCACACATCACCCCATCAGCCCTTACCCAGTCCCTAACCCTTCCCTCCCCTCCCTCCTACCCATGCTCTGCTTCCTGATTGACTTTGATGTGTTTAAGTACATCATGTGCTTTAAAGAGTTTCCCTTATCCTCCCTCTTATAAAAATTGCTCTTTTAAAAGAGCTCTATTCTTAAGATAGATATGGTGGCACATGCCTATAATCCCAGTACTTGAGAGGCTAAGACAGAAAGATTACAGGTTGGAAGCCAGCCTTAGCAATTTAGTGAGACTTTCTGCAATCTAACAAGAACCTGTTTCAAAACAAAAAATAAAAAAGGCTGGGGTATAGCTCATAAGTAGAATGTCCCATGTTCAGTCCCCAGTAACACCCCAACACCACACACACAAAGAGAAAGAAACTTTTTTTTTGGGGGGGTGATAAGTAAAATAAAAAGTTAATGCGAGTAGAATAAAAATAATGTGCGTACGGCGGAGTGTGAAAAACACGAGAGAGGTCCGGTACACGTGGCATGTAAAGTTTTAATGGCACGGCTCTCCCGGGATCAGGGCGAGGCACCGTGGGGCCGTGCGCCTGTCCGAAGCTAGAGGACACGGGCTCTCCTTTTCAAGACATGCATCTCGCGAGATGGGGGTTTACTCGTGGGAACGCCCAATTCTCGTGGGGGTTTCAGCCCCTCCCTTGCCCTGCAGAGGTCATGTGACACAAAGTCACATGAGTGCAGGACCCAACTTATCAGGGGGCAGTACTGCAAATTGAACTCAGTGGCATTCTACCTCTGAGCTACACTCCCGGCCCTATTTTTTATTTTTTATTTTTTATTTTGAAACAAGGTCTCACTAAGTTGCAAAGGGCCACACTAACTGAGGCTGAGATCAAATTTGTAATCCTTCTGTTTCAGCCTCCCAAGTAAAGGGAGACCTATTTTTTTACAGTGCTTATATTTAATAATAAACCTTGTACATCTCTGAGCTCTAATTTAACACCTGTTATATAGGGAAATTATTTTATAGGGAAAAGTGTTTCCTCTAAGTAGGCTTTTGTTGATGCTGGAGATTGAACCCAGGGCCTCATGTATGCTAAGGATATCACTGAACTATACCCCTTGCTTCTGGAAGAAAGTTTTATATAAACACCAAAGTACTGTCTAAAATTAGGCTCTCATTAGCTGGACTTGGTGGCGCACAGTTGCAATCACAGTACTTGGGAGGCTGAGACAGGAGGATCACACGGGTTTGAAGCCAGCCTCAGCTATTTAGTGAGGCTCTCAGCAACTGAGTGAGAACCTGTTTCCAAATAAAATATAAAATAGTGTGGGATCATTGCCTGGAGGTAGAAGACCCCTGGATTTCATCCCAGCTCCAAAAAATTAATTAATTAATTAATTAAATAAAATTAAGCTCTTATCCATGTTCATAGGGCCTACTGAGAGGTGTGTGTGTGTGTGTGTGTGTGTGTGTGTGTGTGTGTGTGAATTTATGCTAGAAGTACTGGGGATTGAGTAGTCCAGGGGCATTTTATCTCTGAGCTAAATCCCCAATCATATTTATTTATTTATTTATTTATTTATTTATTTATTTATTTATTTTCAGACTCACTAAATTTTAGAGGGTCTTGCTCAACTGCTGAGGCTGGCCACAATCTGCAATCCTCCTGCCTCAGCCTCCCAAGTACTAGAATTACAGGCATACACCACCATGCCCAACTAACCTTTTTGGGAGGTACTAGGGATTTTGGGTACTCATGGACATTCTACCTCTAAACTATACTCCCATTCCTTTTTATTTTTTATTTTGAAACAGGATCTCACTAGGTTGCAGAGAGTCTCACTAAGTTGCTGAGATAGGTCTTAAAACTGTGATCCTCCTGTCTCAGCCTCCCAAGTGTTATGGATTGGGAGAGTATGGTTGTGGGGAAATTGTTCCCGGGGACCCCTGTTAGGGTCCCGGACACAATTTCTCTCAAACCACAACAAAAC
This sequence comes from Muscardinus avellanarius, assembly GCF_963383645.1. Taxonomy (NCBI): domain Eukaryota; kingdom Metazoa; phylum Chordata; class Mammalia; order Rodentia; family Gliridae; genus Muscardinus; species Muscardinus avellanarius. The sequence goes on from NC_137795.1 coordinate 98,505,441, forward strand.
CCAAAACGACCAAAACCAGAAAATTACCGCAGGTTCTTGTCCTAAGCTAAGAATAAATATGCATAGCTTGGACAGTTGCTGAAGATTTAAAGAAGTTTATTAAAAGATAGAGATACAGAGGATAGGTACAGCTGCATACCAGACTGGCATGGAGGGGTGACTCGAATGAATACACCAAAGGGATCACACATGGACTTGACCTTTTTATACCCATGACCTCCATCTTGTTCACGTAATCCTGATGTAGTAAACTAGTAAACGTACCTGTAAGGTACCTCCCCTTACCCTGTAAGGTACCTCCCCTAGCAAGGTGTGGCAAGGTGTCTCCTTTCATGAAGGTCGACCCCTCCTACCATTTTAGCTAGCTTATCTAATCATGTAGATCTGTCTTTAGATAGAGACAGGCCTAGTTCTCCTCTCCTATTGACTTGTTAATTACTTTTAGCTAGCTTAATTTACATTGGAATAGTTGCCTGCTTTTAGGCAGAAGCCAAGTCCTTGCACAGATTTGCCCCTCACCCAATTTTTGAAATATATTAATAATCATAGCTTTCTCAAATCTTCCTAGGCCCTTCCCAATACTGGGACACCAAGCACTCGACTTGTAGGCATACTCCACCACACCTGGCACTAGCTCTAAGTTCTTCCTAGACGAAAAGTAGGATATAAATATTTTTTTTGTAGATATGGTACTAAGGACTGAACTCAGGGGTATTCTGCCTCCAAGCTACACCCCCAGCCCTATTTTCATATTTTGTTTTGAAACAGGGTCTAAGTTGCGGAGGGCCTCACTCAGTAGCTGAGGCGGCCACGAACCTATGATCCTCCTGTCTCAGCCTCCCAAGTACTGGAATTATAAGCGTGTGTCACCACGCCCGGCTATAAATAATTTTTTTTATCTCTGGTTCATTCCACAGTATCTTACATAGTAGATAGGCAGTAAATGTTTATTGCATAAATAATTGGTAAAAAGAGCACTAAATTTTTGTTGGATTCATGAATAAATGAATTAATTAATTTAATGTACATACTTTAGGTTGAACTTCAGGACCGACTTTTCTTGTTTTCTATCTGAACTTGTGTAAGTTTTCACTTAGTTTCAGGTTATTATTTTCCAGTTACCTATACTAACAGGAATTAGTATTGTTTGGAGCATGATTTAAAACAAAGGGTAAGCCGGGTGTGGTGGCGCACCCTTGTAATCCCCGCGCTTGGGAGGCTGAGACAGGAGGATCACGCAGGTTCAAAGCCAGCCTCAGCTACTTAGTGAGGCTCTCAGCAACTTAGTGAGACCCTGTTTTCAAATAAAAATAAGTCTGGGAGTATAGCCCGGAGGTAGAAGACCTCTGGGTTCCACCCACAGTACCACCAAAAAAAAAAAAAGTATAAAATAGGTCTGGGAGTGTAGCCCGGAGGTAGAAGGGCTTCCAGGAACCCCAGTACCACCAAAATAAAAAAATAAAAAATAAAACAAAGGGTATATGGTAAATCCTAACAAATATGTCTGAACCTGTTTTAGTCAGCTTTGCTTCACTGTCCCTGACAGTGCCCTTTGTGTCCCTTTGTGCCCACAGTCCCTGACAAGCACACAGAGGAAATGTTTGGGGCTTGTGGTTTCAAAGGTTCCCAAGGCGGGCTCTGGGGTGCAAATGGCAGCAGTGGCAGCGGCAGGGTGTGTGGCGCGCTACTCACATCAAGGAGGCAGGGAGCAGAGAGATCAAGGGGAGACACAGCCCTGCGGGCCATGCCCTCCACGCCCAGCCAGAGAGACACACACAGCCCTGCGGGCCACGCCCTCCAGCCCAAGTCGCCACCCAGGCAGTTCATTCGCTTTATCAGTCCATCAGTGCATTTATCCACCCATGAGCTTAGAACCCACGGGATTCAGTCCTTTCATCTCTAAACCTTCTGTATTGCCAGTACATGTCCAGGGTTCGTACTATACCCAAACCATAGACCATAGCGTGTACAAATGGAATGTTTTCACTGTGTAATTCTATGTTGGCTCTCTTTTGTTTTTCAGAGGGATCATATGAAAATTGCCCAGCAATTCTTCCAGTTGGTGGGAGGATCTGCTAGTGAATGTGGTATGGCTGCAGTCTATGCTTACAAGAATGAGTCAGGCTAGGAGTTGGACCACACTGACTAGTGAGGCTTGAGTCTGTCACAGGATATATGTTAGGCTTTACATTATGAAGTGGGAGGTCATAAATAAAGAATATTGGAATTAGCTCTTCTGAACATCTCAGCTAAAGTGGAATGAAAGAATAAAAAAGAAGTTTACTCTTTAGTTCATGGCGGTTTAAAAAATCTGCATCAGTTTTAAATATTAAATGTTAGTTTTTATTCACCTTTTGTCCTGTTGCAAGGATTTTTCCAATGGGTCATTTGCCTTTAAACTTTACCTACAGTATTTTTCCCTATATAAAAATTAAATCATATTTGTCTTTTCTATAATGATACATGGGTATCAAGCTTATAAAGTATGTTCTAACTGCTGTGGTGTTATATATATAATGTTTTATATATTTATATATTTTTATTCATATATATATGTACCAGAGATTGAACCCAGGGGCATTCTACCTCCAAGTTACACCTACAGCCCTTTTTGTTTTTTATTTTGAAATAGAGTCTTGCTAGGTTGCTAAGGATTTCACTATGTTGCTAAGGCTGTCCTTGAACCTGTGGTCCTCCTGTCTCAGCCTCCTGAGTTTAGAATTACAGGCATAAACCACCATGTCTGGCTTATAGTTTTAAATATTTACATATATGTCCTGGTAGTGGTCTTGCGACTTCATTTTCATTATTAAATATTGGTTGATCAGTAAGTATTCAGTGTAAGAGTTGAGAAAAGGCTGTAGGAAGGGTTGGCAGCCGGTATGAACTGATGACTGTTTATGCCAGTTGACTATGGTTGGCATCTCTCCTCATTAACAGTGTTCATGCTGAGTGATTGTTAATATTTTATCACCCTTGCATATTCACAGTTGTTTCACCAACACAAGTTATTGAATAATATTTTCTTTCTCCATCTTATTCATTTTTTCATTCATACAGCAAAAATTTGTTGAGGTATTGGGAATACAAAGTAAACAAAATTCCCTACCCCTGTGGAGCTTATAGTCCAATGGGACAGATAGACTGAAACCTAATACATAAACAGATGACATAGGACATCTGACAGCAAGAGTGCTGTAGTAAGTTGAAGTGGGTAGAGCTTGGGAAGGCCTGTGGCAGGGGTTGGATTAGCCTAGTCCTCTGCTACCTACAGTAGAAGCCTGCTATCAGATGAAAAGGTTGATGAAGAGCCGGGTGTGGTGACTTGTGTTTATAATCCCAGTACTTGGGAGGCTGAGACAGTAAGGTCACAGGTTTGTAGCCAGCCTCAGCAACTTAGTGAGACCCTGTTTCAAAATTTAAAAAATAAAATAGGGCTAGGCATGTAGCTCAGAGGTAGAATGCCCCTGAGTACAGTCCCTAATTTTGAAAAAAATTAGTAAATAAAAATAGGGCTGGGGATATAGCTCTGAGGGAGAATGCCCATGAGTTCAATCCCCAGTCCAAGGAAAAAAAAATAAAAAAGATGAATGAAGCCAGACATAATGATGCACACTTGTAATCCCAGTACTAGGCTTGGGAGGTCAAGACAGGCGGATCGCAAGTTTGAAGCCAGCCTTGGCAACTTCGCAAGGCCCTCTACAACTTAGTGAGACCCTGTTTTCAAACAGGAAATAAAATCTGGCTGGGGGTGTAGCTCAGAGGTAGAATGTCTCTGGTTTTAACCCCAGTCTCTCTCTGCCTGCCTGCCTGCCTGCCTGCCTGCCCCTCTCTCTCTCTCTTTCTTTCTCTCTCTCTCTCTCTCACTCACTCACACACACACACAGAGTGATGAGAGTAGGAATCAACTGGTTTCGTGGCAAATTATTTTTCCACTTGAGATTGAAGTGCCAAGGCCGTCTTAGACAAATGAAAATGCAGACCAAGCTACATGGATTCAGTGTGTAGCATTTGGAGTGGGATGGGAAGATCCAAGCCCTGAGAACAGATGCTCTGGGGAGTACTATGGTCTGTGCACCGCAGGGCACATGTTCACCTGGGATGCTGGGACTTAACCCAGAGAGATGGTAGTTACCCTCAAGTACCGGGACTTCCATGATCTTGGGGTTTCACCCACTAAACAGAATCTGCAACTCCAGAATCTAGAAAGATGTCTTGGAATACATTCCTATCTCCCAGTTATAAAATAACTCAAATTTCAACTACAGAGAGCTCTTTGTTTCATAAATTCACATGGTTTCTTTTTCCCCTTCATTTCAGATACAATACCAGGGAGACAGTGCATGGCTTCCTGTTTCTTTCTGCTTAAACAATTTGATGATGTCTTGATTTACCTCAACTCATTTAAGGTCAGTGCAGGATTAGCTACTATGAAATGCTATACATAATGTGTCCGAAGTTAACATACTCATAGGTGGCCCTTTTTCTCTGGTGGCATTAGTAGCGTCAAGGAATTAATCTAATTCCTTAAGTTTTTTTATATTTACTCAGTGTAACTATTGATTTTATTTTTTATGTTAATACTCAACACAGCCTGTTCTTTGGATGTTTTTCAGAGTTACTTCTATAATGATGACATCTTTAACTTTAATTATGCCCAAGCTAAAGCTGCAACAGGTAATACCAGTGAAGGTGAAGAGGTGGGTACCTGCTTTCCTGCTCTCTGTGTGTGTGTGTGTGTGTGTGTGTGTGTGTGTGTGTGTGTGTGTGTGTTACTGGGGATTGAACACAGTGGCATTCTAACTCTGAAGTACACCCCAGCCCTAGTGCCTGTGTGTGTGTGTGTGTGTGTGTGTGTGTGTGTGTACATGGTACTGGGGATTGAACTCAGGGTTATTCTGCCTCTAAGCTGCACCCCCAGTCCTATTTTATTCTTTATTTTGAAACAGTTTTGCTAAGTTGCAGAGGGCTTCACTGTGTTGCTGAGGTTGGCCGAGAAGCTGTGATCCTGCTGTCTCAGCCTCCCAAGTTCTGGGGTCACAAGCATATGCCACCACGTCCGGTTAATTTTATTTTTATTTTGAAACAGGGTCTCACTAAATTGCTAGAGCCTCACTATGTTGCTGAGGCCAGTAGCACCGAATCTGCTATCCTCCTGCCGCAGCTTCCAAGTACTGGGATTGTGAGTACGTGCCTCCTCGCCTGGCTGGGGCTTTTGAAGGCATGTGGAGGATTCTATCTAAAGCATCTTTATTCTTGTCTTACTAAAATAAATGTCAAGGGTAAAGGACTGTTAAAGATTCCTTTGTTCTTAGAATAAAAAGTGCAATGTGAATAGACATACAGCTTTTATAATCATATTGCCTGCCCTTTTGATAAGATTTGTAGAAGTGTAACATTTGCAGAGAAGTATACAAGTCATAAATGTACCCCCTGAATTTTCATAAAGTGAATTTATCTCTTATAATAAGTATCCAGATCATGAAACAATATAATCATATCCCTGGAAACCCCTCATCTCCTTATTCCTTTGCCCCAGGAGTAACCACATCCTGACTTCAAAGTCTGTATTTTAATTTGTTTACATTAGTCAAAACAATTTGTTTGAATTCTTGAGTTCAGTTTTGTTAATAATCTCTCAGGCTACATGATCGTCGGTCTGAGGCAAGCTGCTGATGTTTTTTTTTGTTTTTTTTTTGTTTTTTTTTTGGTGGTACTGGGGGTGGAACCCAGGGGCTTTCTACCTCCGGGCTATACTCCCAGACCTATTTTATATTTTATTAGAAACAGGGTCTCACTAAGTTGCTGAGAGCCTCACTAAGTAGCTGAGGCTGGCTTCGAACCTGTGTGATCCTCCTGTCTCAGCCTCCCAAGCGCGGGGATTACAAGCGTGTGCCACCACGCCCGGCTTGCTGATGTATTTTTGTTGCAAAGTCATCCTCATGCGTTCGCTTTCTTTTCTCTTGTTGCAGGTGTTTCTCTTGATCCAAAGTGAGAAGATGAAAAACGATTACATTTACCTCAGTTGGTTAGCACGGTGCTGTGAGTCTTCTTTTAATTGCTATAGCAAGAATCCTCTTTTTCTCACATAATTTATTTGGAAACTATATTAAGTACTTTCTTTTTTCTTTCTCTCTTTTCTTTCTTTTTTGGTGTGTGTGTGTGTGTGTGTGTGTGTGTGTGTGTGTGTGTGTGTGTGTGTTACTACTTCCCCAGCCCTATTTCATTTTTTATTTTGAAACAGGGTCGCCTCACTAACTTGCTGAGGGCCCTGCTAAGTAGCTGAGGCTGGCCTCACACTTGTGATCCTCTCAGTCTCCCAAGTACTGGGATTACAAGTACACACTACCACATCCAGCTCGAATAAACATTTTCTAATCCTATTTTGTATTTTGTTCTGCAGAGTGAGTAAACACTGAAATGAGAAATTGTCAGTGCTAGGCAATAAGAGTTGCTGTGCAAGCTGGGCGTGGTGGCGCACGCTTGTGATCCCAGCATTCAGGAGGCTGAGACTGGAGGATCGCGGTTCACGGACAGCCTCAGCTAATTAGTGAGGCCCTCCGCAATTCAGTGAGACCCTGTTTCAAAATAAAGAATAAAAAATAGGGCAGGGGGTGTAGCTCGGAGGTTGAATGCCCCTGGGTTCCATCCCCAGACCGGCAAAAAAAAAAAAAAAAAAAAAAAAAAAGAATTGCTGTGCAGATGTGTTCTAGAAGCGCACTCTATGATTAGTTCCACCATTCAACATTACCTACCAATTACAGTTCTGGAAGGTGTCAAGTTCTTCATGTAGTTTTGTTAAGGTTTCCAGACTCACAATGTTGTTTGTGAAAAGATGCTTTTTGGTTTTGTTTTTGGTTTTGTTGTTGTTTTGGTGATACTGGGGATTGAATCCAGGGATGTTTCACCTCTGAGCTATCCCCAGGCTTTTGTTTTTAAAAGGGGGTCTCACTAAGTAGCTCAAGCTGGCCTTGAACCTTCAATCTTCCTGTCTCAATCTCCCAGGTACGGGGATTACAAGCGTGTGCCACTGTACTTGAATGAAATGAGACCGTTTCAAAGACAATCTTTTTATTTTTCAGACCCAAAAAATATTAAAATGTCAAAATTTTATTTTTGTACATTACATAGCCTATCATTTTTCTCTCGCTCACTTATCTTTTCCTGTTCCTTTTTAAATTCAGATTTAAAATATTCATTGAGTTTTTGTGGAAACAGAAAATTTTAGCAATTAGGTATTCTAAGCAAGCCTGAAACTGAACAGGATTGAACAAATGATAGGAGTCCTCTTTTAAGCAGATTAGCGAAGTTAAAACTACTAGAAATTATCCCAATCTAAAATATATAATTATGTGAATATTGACTTAAATAATATAAGTATGGTAGAATTCTGGTAGACAGCCAGCTTAAGAAGCATTCTACGACGGCGTTATATGTGTGGAATAAAGACCCAAATTCATAGAATAACGAGATACAGAGACTACTTCTCTTTTTCTTTTTTTTTTCTGTTTTCCTTTTCTTTTTCTATTTTTCAGTATTGGGGTCAAACTCAGGGCTTTTTTTGTGCATACTAGGTAATTACTCAAACACTGCGCTACATTCTTAGCATATGTGTGCGTGTGTGTCTGTGTGCGTGTGTGCCTGTGTGCGTGTGTGTCTGTGTGTGTGTGTGTGTGTGTGCATGTGTGTCTGTGTGCGTGTGTGTCTGTGTGCGTGTGTGTCTGTGTGTGTATGTGTGTGCGTGTGTGTCTGTGTGCGTGTGTGTCTGTGTGTGGTTCTGGTGATTGAACTCAGGGGCATTCTACCTCTGAGCTGTACCACCAGCCCTATTTTATTTTTTATTTTTATTTATTTATTTACATGTATGTATGTATGTATGTATGTATGTATGTATTTATTTATTTATTGCAGTACTTGGGATGGAACCCAGGGGCATTCTACCTCTGAGCTATACCCCCAGCCCTATTTTTTATTCTTTTTTATTTTTTTAAAGTTTTTGTGGTACTGGGGGTGGAACCCACGGGCTTTTCTACCTCTGGGCTATACTCCCAGACCTTTTTTATATTTTATTTGTAAACAGGGTCTCACTAAGTTGCTAAGAGCCTCACAGGCTGGCTTCGAACCTGTGCAAATCTCTCTTATTTATTTATTTATTTATTTATTTATTTATTTATTTATTTATATTTTGGTGGTACTGGGGGTGGAACCCAGGGGTTTTCTACCTCCAGGGTATATGCCCAGACCTATTTTCTATTTTATTGGGAAACAGGGTCTCACTAAGTTGCTGAGAGCCTCACTAAGTAGCTGAGGCTGGCTTCGATCCTGTGCAATCCTCCTGTCTCAGCCTCCCAAGTACTGGGATTACAAGTGTGCGCCACCATGCCTGACTTCCTCAGCCCTTTATAAATTTTATTTTGAGACTGTCTCTATAAATTGCTCAGGCTGGCCTTCACCTTGTGGTCTTCTTCCCACCTAGCTGGGATTACAGGCATGTGCTACCATTACCAGCCAGCTTCTTCTTCTTCTCCTTCTTCTCCTCCCCTTCCTCCCCCTCTTCATCCTCTTCTTCCTCTTCCTCCGCCTCCTCCTCCTCCTCCCCCTCTTCTTCCTCCTTCTCCCTCTTCTTCTCCTTTTTTTCTTTTTTGTTCTTAGGATCGAACCCAGGCCATTGTACTTCTGAGCTATACCTATAGCTCTTTGTATTTTTTATTTTGAAGCAGAGTCTGGCTAAATTGCTGAAGGTCTCACTAAATTGCTGGAGCTGACCTCAGACCTGTGATCTTCTTGTCTCATCTCCCAAGTACTCAGATTATAGGCCTGGCTCCGAATTTATTTCTTTTATACTTAAAAAATAATCAGCCTTTAATTGGGCATTTGGTGCACACCTGCATGCCTGTAATCCCAGTACTTGGGAGGATGAAACAGGAGGATTACAGGTTCAAGGCTAGAGTGGCAATTTAGTGAGATACTGTTTGAAAATGAAAACAGGATTGTAGCTTGGAAGTAGGATGCTCCTGGGTTTAATCCCCAGTACCCTCCCAAATAAAGTCAAATCTTTGTTTTCTGTGTAGATATCATGAATAAGAAGCCAAGGCTGGCATGGGAACTTTATCTCAAGATGGAAACCTCTGGCGAGTCCTTTAGTCTCCTCCAGCTCATTGCTAATGACTGTTACAAGGTGAGTCTGCTTGGTGGCTCGTGATGCTGAGGGTCAGCACCACCTCGCTCCCGTGGCTGTAGGTCGGGAGAGCGTCCTGGGGACCGTGAGCATATTGTGTAGTAATATCAGAAAGCACATCCATTTTACAAATTAGCTGAACTCAGAAATAGGTCGTATTTCTAGGTACTGTCTGGTGGAGGGAAATTTGGTTCTGAAACTGTCGAGAGACATAGATTTAGGAATTGTCTTCAGTATTTAAGTGCAATTAAAGCCCTCAAACAGAATTTTCCAAGTAAGAAAGGAAAGGAAAAAGAGTTTCAAATCAAAGTGTGAGGAATACCAAGGTATAAATGGTAGGCAGAAAAGCCAAAGGAAGTGGGTGTGTGAGCCTCCAGCACTTGGGCGGCTGAGACAGGAGGATCCAGGGCTGCAGCCAGCCTCCGCTGCTTAGTGAGGAATACCAAGGTATAAATGGTAGGCAGAAAAGACAAGGAAGTCAGTGTGTAAGCCTCCAGCACTCAGGAGGCTGAGACAGGGGGATCTGGGGCTGCAGCCAGCCTCAGCTACTTAGTGAGGCCCTCCGCAATTTAGTGAGACCCTGTTTCAAAATAAAGAATAAAAAAGTAGGACTGGGAGTGTAGCTCAGGGGTTCAATCCCCAGTACCACAAAAAGTAAAAAATAAAAAAAAGAAAGACAAAGGAACCTGAAAAATAAAGAAAAAGCAGGGGCCGCAAGCTGACCTTCCATATGTGAGGACCTTAGTTCCACCCTCAATGCCACCAATAAATAATACAAATAAATCATCAAAATAAACCTAGCCGGGCGTGGTGGCGCAGCTTGTAATCCCCGCGCTTGGGAGGCTGAGACAGGAGGATCACACAGGTTCGAAGCCAGCCTCAGCTACTTAGTGAGGCTCTCAGCAACTTAGTGAGACCCTGTTTCCAAATAAAATATTAAAAAAAAGGTCTGGGAGTATATCCCAGAGGTAGATAGCCTCTGGGTTCCACTCCCAGTACCACCCAAAATAAATAAATAAATAAATAAATAAATAAATAAATAAATAAATAAATAAAAAGGAGTAGGGGTATAGCTTATAGGTAGAATGCCCCTGGCTTGAATCCTAAGTACAAAAAAGAGGAGAGAGAAGAAAGGAAAGAAGGGAGAGAGGGAGGAAGGGAGGGAAGGAAAGTATTTATTTATTTATTTATTTATTTGTGTGTGTGGGTCTGGGGGTGGAACCCAGGGGCATTTGATCTCTGAGCTACATCCCCTGCCCTTCTTTTTATTTTTGAAACAGGGTCTCACTGAGTTGCACAGGGCCTCACTAAGTAGCTGAGGCTGTTCGTGAACCACAGGCCTCTGGTCTCAGCCTCCCGAATGCTGGGATTACAAGCGCACACCACCACGCCCAGATCGGAAGGAAAGTATTTATTTTATTTTATTTTTTTGGTGGTACTGGGAATGGAACCCAGGGGCCTTCTACCTCCGGGCTACACTTCCAGACCTATTTTTTTTTTTATTTGGAAACAGGGTCTCTTAAACCAGCTGAGGCTGGCTTCGAACCCGTGCGATCCTCCTGTCTCAGCCTCCCAAGCGCGGGGATTACAAGCGTGCGCCACCACAGCCGGCTGGAAGGAAAGTATTTAGGGTAAGAGCATACATCTTTGGCATTCTGACAATCTGGGAACAAGATCAGGGAAAGACCACTCTTTTGAGATAATAAGATTAGCATAAAGTAAACAACAGTCACCAAAAATAATGTATTGGAGAAATTCGAAAAATACTCAGTTGAAATTGTGGTTTTCAGAGTTTATCTCCATGATTATAATAATAAGAAATCACAAGTGTGTCGGTGACAGTATAACTTTGACCATATGTAGAAGAAATATTATACTGTTGAAAGTGAATAAAGGTTAGCTGGTTGAAACTGAGCTTATGTACTCAGGCCATTATTTTTCTTCTTGTTGTTTTAGTTAGGACTTCAAATTTATGTGATTTGCCAACTGAAGATGCTGTCATTACCATGCACTCACTTCATCCAGTTCTGTTTCAGGTTATCTGTATGTAATTCCGTTCTGCCCAGTCACGACACTTTCTTTTACTCAGATGGGCCAGTTCTACTATTCAGCCAAAGCCTTCGATGTCCTGGAGAGGCTGGACCCCAACCCTGAGTACTGGGAAGGCAAAAGGGGTGCGTGTGTGGGCATTTTCCAGATGATCCTGGCTGGGAGAGAGCCCAAGTAAGTAGACAGACAAGAGACTACCCCAACTCACGTGCTGGTGTATGAGGGAAAATAATTCTTTTCTTTATAACATCTCCTGAAAACTCAAAATTATAATGGTGTTTCAGAAGATGAAAAATATGTTAAGATGTTTAATATTTCTAGCTAAACATTTTTCTCCAGAAGTGTCTAATTTCAGAAAAATCAAATCATTCTAAATCATGTATGCTGGGATGTATATATTCAAATATGTTACAGTTCTCACATATAAGAACAAGATATATACTTGGTTCCAAATGAATAGTGATTTTCTTTCTTTTTGTCTTTTCTTTTTATAGTGCTTTTTTGCTTTTTTTTTTTTTTTTTCAGTTCTAGGGGTGGAAGCCAGGGGCATGCTACATCTGAGCTACACCCCTGGCCCTATTTTTTTTTTCAATTTTTTTCAATTTTTTATTTTTTTGGTGGTACTGGGGGTGGAACCCAGGGACTTTCTACCTCCGGGCTATACTCCCAGACCTATTTTATATTTTATTTGGAAGCAGGGTCTCACTAAGTTGCTGAGAGCCTTACTAAGTAGCTGAGGCTGGCTTCGAACCTGCGCAGTCCTCCTGTATCAGCCTCCCAAGAGCGGGGATTACAAGCGTGCGCCACCACGCCCGGCTTATTATTTTTTAAAACAGGGCTTCATTAGTAGCCAAGGCTGTCTGTGAACCGTGATCCTCCTGTCTCAGCCTCCCAAATGCTGGTATTACAAGTGTGCACCACCACGCCCGGCTTTATAGTGCTATTTAATAGCCATTTTCATAAATATTTTTATTTTTGTACTTGTTCTTGCCTATTAGGTGTGTGTGTGTGTGTGTGTGTGTGTTTTTTGTTTTGTTTGCGGGTCTGGGGATGGAACCCAGAGGCATTTGACCTCCGAGCTATACCCCCAGCCCTATTTTTTATTCTTGATTTTTTGAAACAGGGTCTCACTAAGTTGCGGACGGCCTCACTAAGTAGCTGAGGCTGTCTGCGAACCGTGACCCTCCAGTCTCAGCCTCCCGAGTGCTGGGGTTACAAGCGTGCGCCACCACGCCTCGCTGCCTATTAGCTTTTTTGTGTGTCTTTTAGTTCAGGCTCCAAAGAATTAGTAATGGAGTAGATGTAGTTGATAATGCTGTTTTTCTCCTGTCTTATATTTTCTGAAATGCTAAGATAATAAATGACATAAAATAAGTGGCTTATAGTTCTATTTGAGTATAAATTAAAACACAACTAAATTCAGTGTTTTTAAAAACTTTAGGGTCAGGCATGGTGACGCACACTTGTAATCCTCACATTTGAGAGCTGAGGCCTTCTGCAACTTAGTGAGACCTTGATTCAAAATAAGGAATAAAAAAATAGGGCAGAGGGTTGTAGCTCAAGGTATAATGCCCCTGAGTTCCATCCCCAGTACCATAAAATAAAAATAAATAAAATAACTTTGTGGAATGTATGTTAATAATGTATAAATAGGAAATGTGATAATCTTGTAACCAAATATCAAAAATTACTTCCTGCCTTCTATCTACTTCCAATCCTAAATAAAAGTTTAAAAGCGTTTGACCAGGCAAAAGAAGTTTACTTACTGGGAAAAAAAAGAAGTAGAAAATATAAAAATACCATTAGGGAAGTGGAACATACCATAGGCAGTTGCTTAGTAAAGCAATAGGGAGGTTTTAGCATGTATTACTTAAAATATGAATTTAATTACATTTGCATTTATTAATTTGAGTATGATGGTACATGCCTGTAATCTGAGTACTTGAGAGGCTGAGACAGGAGGATTGCAAGCTTGAGGCCAGCAGCACACAGTAATTTATTGAGACCCTATTTGAAAACAAAAAAGTAAAAAGATCTGGGGTCTAGCTCAGGGGTAGAACGCTCCTGGGTTCAATCCTAGTACTGCCAAAAAAAAAAAAAGAAAAAGAAAAGAAATCCATTACTATAGCTCTGTAAAGTTTACAAATATAGTAGTGATACCCAGTTTTAATTGATTGCCACCTTAAAGAAAGAAGAAGAAATCTAAGACTCAGACAAGTTAAGTGACTTTAGTGTTAGAGCTAGAATTTGAATCCAATTTCCTGAAATCAACACATGGATATATACTCTCTCCTGTCGTGAAAAAAAAGTATAGAAATAGGCATGTTTAGATCATCTCAGGAGGAATATATATATATATATATAGTATGTGTGTGGGGGGGTAGTATAAATAAATATAGAAAACTTGGGTTGACAAGGAAGACTTCACAAAATTTACATCTTACTCTTCCACTGTGAGAATAGAAATTGGCTGGGCATGGTAGTACACACCTGTAATTTTAGTACTTGTGAGGCTGAGGCAAGAGGATCACAGGTTCAAAGCCAGCCTCATCAATTTAGAGAGGCCCTCAGCAACTTAGCAAGACCTTGTTTCAAATAAAAAACAAAATAGGTCTGGGGTATAGTTCAGAGGTAGAACACTCCTGGGTCCAATCCCCAGTACCACAAAAAAAAAAAAAAAAGGAAGGCAGGTAGAGACGGGGGGAGGAGGGGAGGGGGAGAGGGAGGGAAAATCACGGCGCTTATAATTGGTTTGTGACTGTACATTGGAGGAGTCTATTACCACAGGTGCCCTACCAGAAGCACAGTAGGAAGCTGTGAGCTTACTTGTTAATTTTCCTCCTTTATTGAAACACTTTGTCTTTTCACATCTCTACCTCAGAGAGACCCTTCGAGAAGTGCTCCATTTACTGAGAAGCACAGGTAACACCCAGGTAGAGTACATCATCCGAATCATGAAGAAGTGGGCCAAAGAAAACCGAGTGCCTATCTAAAGCGGCCCCAGGGTCCGCGTCCTAAGGATCGCTTCCATCGGACTGCAATTCACCCTCCCCAAGTGACTCGAGGCAGGCTCCGCTGGACTGCCGTTTTCCTTCCTTGCTCTCCAAGCCTCAAGATCTGCGGCTGGCCTGCTTGGACCTGCCTGCTGGCTGAGCGAAGCGCCACAGTCTGTGCCGTGGCCTGTGTGGTCCTACTAGCAATAAGACTTTGGATTATGTGGTGCCTTTCCTCCAAAAATACTCAGAGCACTCTCTGTCATTTGCTGACTTTGACGAGGGCAGCGTAGCCTCCCCGCGATGCATTCCATAGCGTGTGCTCCCGGCTGCAGTAACCCAAGAGTTACCATCATTCTGTCGTCATCGTGACTCTGGCCATCTCTGCATTAGCCCGTTCCAGTGGGGAATTCCATAAGGGTTTTGTAATGCATCTGTGAGTCTTGGGAGAACAGAGGTTTCCAAGGAGCACTGCGATTCTAAGAAGGGCAGTAAGATCCTCTATGACGCTTCCCAGTCCTTAGCAGATATGTTTAGGAGATTACGCTTTCATTAATTGAATTGTTGATGGTAACAACATAGTACAGTGGAGGAAGATGATGCTATAGTTTTTAAAAAGTGAATACTATGAAAAAGATTTATGTGATGCCTCTCAAGGTATTCAGGTAATAAAATATACAGATCTCATTAGTCACTTTACCATTATATTTTAGGTAGCAGAGGTTAGGGTTTTTTTAATGTGTGCAATGAATAAACATCAATATTTGAAAGCAGAGCTGCAAAGGATATATATACATATGTATCCTTTATCTGTAGGTTTATATACATTTAGCCTTTATATATAGAAGGTTCTATCTATGCATCTATTAGTGGGATGATAATAAGCCATAGACTGAGTGGAGCCCTTGAAGGACCTCCTAATGGTGGGACTTTGTTCTCAGTCGCGTTCCAGCTCTATGTCTCTGAGCTCTCAAAGTAAACCTACTCGGCAGCTGGGCACATTTAGACTCACAGCCTCTTTCCAGAAAACAGACCCACATCTTTTTACATATCAGACTTTGTTTCCATGCTGTCTGATTTTTTCAATAAGTTTAAGGTACCCAGAGTTACAGGTCTAGAAATTGCAGAACCATCCCCATCCAGCACAAATGGACGAGAAGAGAATGGAAAGAAAGGCAGAATTGCCAGAGCTTTACTAAAACCAGTGGAGTTCCTGCAAGCACTGCTTTGTTTTTCCTCTCAACCCCAACATCCCACTGTGGGTGGAAGAGTTGTATAGAGAGGAGGTGGGAACACACTGGCACCACGCAGCCTGGAGGGAAGCTGCAGCCGGAGAAAGCACTCCCCTCCAGCAGGGGCATCATGGGTTCTTGGGGCTCAGCTCAAGAGATGGCTAGCTTTCCTGCCTTTTATGTGTAGACTCAGACCTAGTCAGTTTAGCGCACAAATCTAAAGAAACTGGCCTGAGCACCTGGAGTCTAGCCAACAAGAACATCGGGTTCCATGTGTCAAAGCTTCCGTCTCCTCACTTGTCCTGCTCTTTCAGTAACCACTGGTTCTCAGCATCAAAGGTACCAGGTGGCTTAAATCTGGGCAGAACGTGCTATACGTTTTGAATCATTCTTGTAAATCTTTTCTTGCTTAAAATATTAGGAAACACAGTAGTGGAAAAGAACAGATGGGACTCCTCAGTACTTTTGGCAATTAAATTTGTCTTCCAGTGAATTGCTACTATTTTCAAATTTCTTACAAATGAAAAGCTTTTCCCCTGATGGTAAAGTACTTTTAAATGAGATTTAGTTGAATTTAACACCCAGGACTCTCCCTGACATTTTCCTGTCTTTTTGGGGAAAATGCATATTCCAAAAACAGAATTTTAGACTAATTTTTAAAAAAGTTTTTAATCTATAGGATTGAGCCAGAAATATAAAGACTAGTTTAAAGGGAAATGCAGTCCAATTCTGTTAAGGATACTACTTCTAAAACACCTTGACAGGATCTCAGGCTGCATGGCTATTTTTCTTACATGCCCAAATATAGGTGAGCGGAAGGCCCAGGCTTAGGAACGTAGTCCAGTGTGTACATTTTTAGCATCGGTGTACTATTTATAGTCTGCAGCATACATTACTTGCAAATGGAAAAAAAAATCTTTTACAATTATTTTTGTACCTCAAAAGAATTGTATGCCATTGTATTGTATTCAAATTAAAGTTTACTATTTGGGTATCAGGGTACTCTGTCGCATGTAACAAGTGCAGGACTTGGGTATGTCATATGCCAACTCCCCTTTCTTTCCTGGCCCTGGAGTGAAAGTAGAATAGTTGAGTTTGAGGCCTCACAAGTTACTGTTTAGCAGAGAGGAAGCACACATTCCCTGAGAAGCCTTTCTACCAAGAAGCTGGTTCCTGCTGAATCACTTTAGGTTTGGCTCTCTGCTGAATTTCAGCCCATTCAAAAGGTACGTGACACAGTGTCTCACATACAGAAAGCGCTGAAACACTTGCTGGCTGAATAAATTTATAGTAACTAGTATAGCAAGGAGCTCGTAACATCTGACCTCATATATTCTGGTTCCCATCTAATTATTGTTTTTCTGGTGTGCTAATAAGCATTTGCAGGTCCCCGGGGTGGTGGAGTAGTAACATGTAGCCCTGGCCCTGGAGGAGGTCAGCCTAACAGAAGAGCACACAGTGAGAAGGCATCGCAGGAACAAAACATTGAGAGGTAAATGAGGGAACGGGGCGTGTTTGTATCCATGGAAATGGGATGCCTCCTGCCTCGTTTGGAAAAGTAATCATACGAATGCTCAAGTTAGACCTCTAGCAAGATGCCCACTCCCGCCTGCATGCAGCGCACAACAGACACCCAGATACATGGAAGGCACGGGCCTGCTTTCCTCCTCTGTGGCTTGGCACACGTGAAAAGATGCCAGCAAGTGGGCATCACAGTCTAATGGAAATCTACTCTAATGGGAACATCAATTAGCGGCTTACTAGTGCCTGCATTCAGGACTCTCCATATGACTTAGATGAAAAGTCACCACTCCTTCATCCTCTAAAATATTTACACATTGCCGGGCGTGGTGGCGCACACTTGTAATCCTGCACTTGGGAGGCCGAGACAGGAGGATCGCACAGGTTCGAAGTCAGCCTCAGCTACTTAGTGAGGCTCTCCGCAACTTAGTCAGACCCTGTTTCCAAATAAAATATAAAATAGGTCTTGGAGTATAGCCCAGAGGTAGAAAAGCCCCTGAGTTCCACCCCCAGTACCACCAAAAAAAAAAAAAAAAAAAAAAAATTACCCACTAAGGTTTATATGGACTTTTTAACAATGCTCCAAGTGTAGTCCTGCCTCTTTACACATGTTCTCAGAGCAGCAGAGGGGCCTAGTGATGTGACTCACCTGCCTTAACTCTAGACTTTGGGAATAATAGGAGAATGGAAGAGAGGTCACAGTTAAATACTCAGTGAATACCACCAGCTGGTGTGTGTGTGTGTGTGTGATGAGTATGTAGTACATAGATAAGTTTGTACATTTGTTAGCATCAATCAACTTAAATCGAATTTGAAGGCCGGACATGGTGGTGCACACTTGCAATCCCCGCGCTTGAGAGGCTGAGACAGGAGGATCGCGCAGGTTCGAAGCCAGCCTCAGCTACTCAGTGAGGCTCTCAGCAACTTAGTGACACCCTGTTTCCAAATAAAATATAAAATAGGTCTGGTGTTGGGGTGTGTGCATACAGTGCCTAAAGAAATGCAGCCTCCCTGGCCTGAGCAGCCTGCAGGCTAAGCCTTAGGTAAAGTTTAAGAACTTCGACAGAAAAGGGGCTAAGACGGCGCCTGGAGGAAGTTACGAAGGCGTGGTTTCCCCATTCGTTACGGGTGGGGAGACTGAGCAGTTTTTCCCTTTTTCCCTTTAAAGGAGCTTCCGCACACATGAATGGCTCGTGTACTGGCCTGGGATTGGCTGCGAGCTACATGCTGGGTCTGTGAAGAGGTGACCTTTATCCCGATAGGCTAGGCTCTTTCCTCATTGGACATTCCCCTTGTGGTTTTGTGCTATATATATGTTGCTTGAAGAAGAATAAACGAGCTCCTGCTTGACTCGGCTCCCGGCTCCATGAGCTGCTGTTGTTTGGGGCCGTCGGCACTCAACCTTCCCGGTAAGCCCCACCACTGACGGGCTGGACCCGTCAGTCTGTGAGTATAGCCCAGAGGTAGAAAGCTCCAGGGTTCCACCCTCAGTACCACACACACACATACACCAAAAAATATAGAATTTGAATGTCCATGTACACCTCGGGGCTGTGCTGGTCTGGGTACGGCAAAGAGGAAGGAAATGAGATGCCCCCCAGGCTGTCCCTCCTGGGGTAACACAACTTACAAACCTCAGATAATAGGAAATAATTACTGTGCTACGAGAAGCTCAGGTGAGAGGACCACGGGCATGAGCCGTGGCTGCATTTACCCGATATGTTTATTATGTGTGCCTGTGCTCGTGGCTGCGTTTCTAACATGCTTATGTTGCATGTGGGTGCGTGCCTTCACGTGTTTATTTGGTGAAGCTTACTTACAGCCCATTGTGTTCCTGAAAGAATCTGAGGGCAGAAAGGATTTGCGGTAAGTTACCAAAATATATATATAAGAAAACGTCAGTAGAAAGCAGGGTAAGCAAGCCACCAGCAGAACTAATACACAAAGTGTAAGTGTATACCAAAATTGCCAATGAGGGACCGTAAATTGATTTCAACCCCCCTGTTAAAACCAAAGCAAAGGGTGAAACACAGCCAGAAACAAAGCCCACGGTCCCCTGTGTGAGTGAACCTCCACCTGTGGTCGCTGATGCTCTTGAATTTCTGAATTAGGTTTTCTTCACCAACCTTGGACCTAACAAAGGGCTTGTAAAGCTTGTAAGAGAATTTCATTGTGCCTTCAAACATGCACAGGTCTTTCCTATCAAAAGATATTTGCATAAAGAGATCATTGCATTTGCCCTTCTATTTTTAGATTTCTCTGTAAACATATAATTTAGTTATACTCTCCTTTGCTAGTTTTCAGTTGAGTGATTAATATGGTGGAGCTGAGATGTCATTTAAATTTTTAAAAATTACAAAGCATTAGGATAAAAGTATCGGTAACAGTGAATAAATTGCAAGGTACTGTTAAAAGCAGTGAGATGACAGGCTGGGATAGCGCATGCATTCACTCAGAGATTCAAAGGGGAAAAACTCTGTGGAGTGGGTGATAGAAAAGGCTGTAAGAGAGAAGAGACTTGTAAGCCAAAACGTGAAGTGTAGAATTTATCTAGGGCTGGGCATGGGGCACACCTTGTAATCCCAGTACTTGGGAGGCCAAGACAAGAGGATTTCAGGTTCAAAGCCAACCTCAGCAACTTAGCAAGACCCTGTTTCCAAATAAAAAGTAAAATAGGGCTG
Organism: Muscardinus avellanarius; assembly: GCF_963383645.1. NCBI lineage: Eukaryota > Metazoa > Chordata > Mammalia > Rodentia > Gliridae > Muscardinus > Muscardinus avellanarius. Next base: position 98,525,095 of record NC_137795.1, read on the forward strand.
GAGGTGTAGTTCAGAGGTAGCATCCCCTGAGTTCAATCCCCAGCAACACACATGCGCACACGCGCGCACACACACACACACACACACACGACGCATTAGGTAACTATTCTTTTTGTGTCTTCCAGTTTTTCTACAGTGAGCATGTGTTACTTGTTTTACCATAAAAAGACTATTGACCATTTGAAAAAAAAATCTTCAGTTTACACCTCCTAAAATAATCTCTTCATATTATCTTATTATTAATATTTTTTGGTGGTACTGGGGTTCCTGGAAGCCCTTCTACCTCCGGGCTACACTCCCAGACCTATTTTTACATTTTATTTGGAAACAGAGTCTCCTAAGCCAGCGCGCGGCTGGCTTTGAACCTGCGTGATCCTCCTGTCTCTGCCTCCCAAGCGCCGGGATTACAAGCGTGTGCCACCATGCCCGGCTCCTTCATATCATCTTATGCCCAGTCTTTATTCAAATTTTCCTCACTGTCTTCAAAATGGCTTAAAAGAGTTAGGATCCAAACTAAGTAGAGCATTACATTTAGCTCTTGTATTCCTTTCACTTATTATTATTATTATTATTATTATTATTATTTTTTTTTTGGTGGTGGTGGTACTGGGGGTGGAACCCAGGGGCTCTCTACCTCCGGGCTATACTCCCAGACCTATTTTATACTTTATTTGGAAACAGGGTCTCACCAAGTTATTGAGAGCCTCACTAAGTGGCTGAGGCTGGCTTCGAACCCGTGCGATCCTCCTGTCTCAGCCTCCCAAGCGCGGGGATTACAAGCGTGAGCCATCACACCCGGCTTTCACTTATTATTTTAATTTATTTTCATACTGGGCATGAATCCAAGGGCACTCTACCCCTGAGCTATACCCCAACACTTTTTTTTTTTTTTTGGTACTGAGTATTGAACCCTGGGGCATTCTACCTCTGAGCTACACGCCAGTCCTGATTTTCTTCTTTTTTTTTTCTTCTCTTTTTGTGGTACTAGGGGTTGAACCCAGGGGCATTCTATTTCTGAGCTACACCCCCAGCCTGATTTTTCATTCTTTATTTTGAAACAGGATCTCACTAAATTGCGGAGGGCCTCACTCAGTTGCTGAGGCTGGCTTCCTTGAACCTGCGATCCTCCTGTCTCAGCCTCCCAAGTACTGGGATTACAAGTGTGCACCACCACACCCAACTCCCCAACACTTTTCAATTTTTATTTGGAAATGGGATATCACTAATTTGCAGAGGGCCTCACTAAATTGCTGAGGCTGGCCTCCTTGAACCTTCTGTCCTCCCCCTCAGTCTCCCAGGAACTAGAATTCCAGGTGCACACCACTGCATTCGGCACTTTACCTTTGTTTGCCCTTACAGTGTTGGAGGTTGAACCCAGCAGCATTCTGCCTCCAAGCTACACCAGCAGCCCTATTTTTGTTTAAGCAGTGGTCTCGCTAAGTTGTGGAGGGCCTCATTAAGTTGCCGAGGCTGGCATCAAACCTTTGATCCTCCTGTCTCAGCTTCCCAAGTACTGGGTCTACAGGAGCACCACCATGCACCACGCCTGGCTCTTCAACTTCTGTTTTACTTACGTGTGTGTGTGTGTGTGTGTGTGTGTGTGTGTGTGTGTGTGTGTGTGGTACAGGGGCATGCTACCTCTGAATTACATCCCCAGCCCTATTTTTTCTTTATTTTTTATTTTGAAACAGGGTCTCACTGAGTTGCAGAGGGCCTCACTAAGTAGCTGAGGCTGTTTGTGAACCTCGATCCTCCTGTCCCAGCCTCCTGAATGCTGGGATTACAAGGGTGCACCACCACGCCCAACTCTACACTTTTTTTTTTCTGCAGGTCTGGGGATGGAACCCAGGGGCATTCAACCTCAGAGTTACACCCCCTGCCCTATTTTTTATTCTTTATTTTGAAACTGAGTCTCACTGAGTTGCAGAGGGCCTCACTATGTAGCTGAGGCTGTCCGTAAAACCGTGGTCCTCTGTTCTCAGCCTCCCAAATGCTGGGATTACAAGCGTGTGCCACCACACCCAGCTTCTACGCTTCTTTTTTTTTTTTTTATGGTGGTACTGGGGTTCCTGAAAACCCTTCTACTTCTGGGCTACACTCCCAGACCTATTTTTAATTTGGAAACAGGGTCTCCTAAGCCAGTGCTCACGGCTGGCTTCGAACCTGTGCAATCCTCCTGTCTCTGCCTCCCAAGTGCGGGGATTACAAGCGTGTGCCACCACGCCCGGCTCCGCTTCTTTTTTAATGGACATCCTCTCCCTATTTTTTCTCAGGCCTTTAATTTGTTGGGAAAACTGGATAACGTGTGTTGTAGGATGTCCCACATTCTGAATTTGGTTGATTGTTTCTTCATAGTAGTGTAGAATGTGTTCCTATATCATATTTCCTTTCAAATAGCAGCTATCTAAAAAGCTGAGCACATTCAGGTACAGTGATTGTATGTTTCTTCGGTGGAGTGAGTTCTTCCTACTAGATAAAAATTGGGGGATAGAAGCCAGGTGTGGTGGCACACACTTGTAATCCCAGCATTTGGGAGGCTGAGATGGAAGGATCGTGGTTCGCAGACAGCCTCAGCTACTTAGTGAGGCCCTCTGCAACTCAATGAGACCCTGTTTCAAAATAAAGAATAAAGAATAAAAAATAAGGCTGGGCCAGGCATGGTGGTGCACGCTTGTAACCCCCACGCTTGGGAGGCGGAGACTGGAGGATCACACAGGTTCGAAGCCAGCCTCAGCTGGCTTAAGAGACCCTGTTTCCAAATAAAAATATAAAAAATAGGTGTCTGGGAGTGTGGCCCAGAGGTCGAAGGGTTTTCAGGAACCCTAGTACCACCAAATAAATAAATAAATAAATAAATAAATAAATAAATAAATAAATAAGGCTGGGGGTGTAGCTCAGAATTAGAATGCCCCTGGGTTCCATCCCCAGTACCTCAAAAAGAAAAGAAAAGAAAAGAAAGAAAGAAAAAGAAGTTTAGAGATAAAGAGCACACTGAAGCTAAAAGAAAAATATCCCTGTTAAAATGTGGACAATTCGCCGGGCGTGGTGGCGCACGCTTGTAATCCCCGCGCTTGGGAGGCGGAGACAGGAGGATCACGCAGGTTCGAAGCCAGTCGCGCTGGCGTAAGAGACCCTGTTTCAAAAATATAAAATAGGTCTGGGAGTGTAGCCCGGAGGTAGAAGGGCTTCCAGGAACCCCAGTACCACAAAATAAATAAAAAAAAAAAAAAAAAAAAAAAAATGTGGACAATTCATATACAACTCATGAGCCAGACAAAGGAGCTTAAGAACAAAGAAGGGCCAACATCCCTACAAGTTTTTATCGCTGTTATTGGTACAATGTAATTGACATGGTGAGATTCCCAGCACCTCACCTGGAGCATTTCCCAAGGTGTACATCCCAGCCCGCTCTTCTCCTTAGCGACACTCCCCTGGACACGCCCTCATTTTAGCTGCTCCCTTCCTCAGTGCTTGTTTCCCTCCCAGCATCCCCCAGTTCCTTTTCTCTATTCTACTTCTCTCTCTCTTCTTTGTCTAAAGTCCCTTTTGTTTTCTATCTTCTCTCTAGTTTCTACATATGAGAGAAAACATAGGACCCTTGACTTGCTGAGACTGGCTGAAGTCACTTGGCATTACATTCTCCAGTTCCATCACACGTGCGTGCGTGCGTGTGTGTGATTGAACCCAAGGGCATTCTACCTCTGAGCTACACTCAGTCTTCTTTTTATTCTTTATTTTCAAACAGGGCCTCACTAAGTAGCTGAGGCTGGCCTAGTTCCATTCATTTTGCTCCAAATTATATAATTTTGTTTTCTATGTCTGATTAAAACCCTATTGTGTATATACACCATGTATTCAGTATCTTTTCGTCTGTTGATGGACACCTAAGTTGGTTTCATAATGAGGCTATTATGAATTGTGCTGCTATAGACATGGGAATCGATGTATCATTGTGGTATTCGTGTGTGTGTGTGTGTGTGTGTGTGTGTGTGTGTGTGTGTGAGAGAGAGAGAGAGAGAGAGAGAGAGAGAGAGAGAGGAGAGAGAGAGAGAGAGAGAGAGAGAGAGGGAGGGAGGGAGAGGGAGAGGGGGAGAGGGGGAGGGAGACTGGGAATGGAATCCAACGGCATTCTGCCTCTGAGCTACACCCCAGCCTTATTTTTTTTGAGGGGGGGGTTTTGGTGGTACTGGGGGTGGAACCCAGAGGC
>NC_137795.1:99134301-99496801 GCF_963383645.1 Muscardinus avellanarius
TTCAGAAACTACCCATTGGTGCTGGCTAATAGCTGTTAGACAAGAGGGGGTGGGTATCCTCAAATTACCCGGCCCATGGCACTTGAGGTTTCAAAGAGAAAAAGAGACTCGTATTGCACCCTTAAGCCCACTTTTTTGTTTTGGTACTTGGGATTAAATCCAGGGGCGTTCTACCTCTGAGCTAGATCCCGGCCCTATTTTATTTGTTATTTTGAAACAGAATCTCACTAAATTGCTGAGGGTTTTGCTAAATTGCTGAGGTTGCCCTTGAACCTGTGATCCTCTTGTCTCAACCTCCCAAATACTGGGATTACAGGTGTGCAGCGTGGCTCCCAGCTCATCTCCCCTGTTTGACTGTGTCCCCGCCTCTAGGAAGCAGCTGGGAGGCTGAGCAGGAGGTGCCCTTGCCATCCAGAACGGGACACCAGCCTCATTGTCTTCTTGCCTATAAAAAGGGTGTGCTGACCAAATCAACCGAAATGTAGACCAGTTAGTACCGCAATCATGTGTAGTAAGGATAAAACAACATACCAGAAAAACAGAGTATGACATTCAGAGTGAGCCAGGAACAGAATGGCTGGGGATTAGTGTCTCCTTTCAGTAGGCAGCTTCTTCTACGTCCCACCCATGTCCCTGGGGTGGGGAGGGAGCCCCACCCACCTTCCCGCCTTCCACCACCCCATGGGGGTCATTCCCCTCGAGCCCCTTCCAGGGGGCCACTGCCAGGTCTGATGGCCTTTGTGCTGGGTTGAAAAGAGCCCAAGTTCACGTCCACCGGAACCTCAGAATGCAGCCCCAGAAGGTTAGGAAATAGGGTCTTTACAGATTCAAGAAAGTGAAGATGAAGACATGGAGGATTAGGGTCTCACAATGGTGTCCTCAGAAGGGAGAGGCTTGGCCCAGGTGCACAGGGGGAAGCTGATCTGAAGGGACAGTCGTGGAGGGGGCTGTTATGTGATGACGGAGACAGAGGCTGGGATGACGCAGCCGGAAGCCTTGCTGGAAGCTCCCTGGTTAGAGTAGGCCTAGGAAGCAGGTCCAGCCCCTGACCCCCATTGGCCTTGCCAAGCCAAGGCCTGGCTTGAGGCTGGAGCCCTGTATTTACACAGCTCAAGCCTGGGCTGCGGTCTGGCCATGGACCAGTGGGCCAGCGCCGTGGTCAGAGTCTCAGCCCCAGTTTCCCTGTCTGTAAAATGGACAAAAAAGGGCATGATGTTTATAAAATGTTTGCACAATTTTATGAGTCAGTACGATGCCTGACCCTCAGCAATACTTAGTAAATGTTAGCTATTATTACTCACACTGTTTTCTGAAGCCTACCAATGCATTTATCCACTCCAGTTTGAAGAGTCCCTGAATTTCATTTCCAGTAAAAGCAAGTAGGTCCCATCCCATCTCTCAGTGATGTACAGTGGCATTTGAGAGAGTGCCTGGTACGAAGCAAGCCGGAAATGGATCTTTGTGGAATGAAGAGTGGGACAATTATCTCTTGTTTTCATACCTCACCACCGCAGAGAGTGGACTCTAGATAGACACTACAAGGCTTAGTAACCAGTTTCAAAGAAGCCAAGGGGAAACTTTGGAGGAAGGATGTCATTTCATCAAATGTGTCCACCCTGGGATGTGGGTGATGTGGGAGTCCGCCTCCTTGATGCCCCTAAGGGCTCTTGCTCTGCAAGTCACAGCCTCGTGTTGTCCCCTCTGCTGCCGTGCCAACCCAGGGTCCTTCTACCTCTGAGCTACACACCCAGCTCTATTTTTTATTCTTTATTTTGAAACAGGGTCTCACTAAGTTGCAGAGGGCCTCACTAAGTAGCTGAGGCTGGCTGCGAACCTGTGATCCTCCTGTCTCAGCCCCCCAAGTACTGGGATTACAAGCGTGCACCACCACACCTGGCTCTGAGATTAAGTTTTAAGGCTGAAGCTCCCACTTTGTGCTCCTGCTCTCTCCAATTGTTTGCTTGAAGTGAGCAGGCCCAGCATCCCTATGGAGAACCACATGGTGAAGCCCACCAGCAGCTGAGTGAACAGCAGATTCTCCATCTCTACTGTACCGTTTGGGGAGACCCCAACCCCAAACACCCAACTAATTTGCTTCCAGATTAGTTGTTCCAAGATAATAAATATTTATTGTTTTAAGTCTTTCTAACTCCGGGAGGGACAATTAGTTACACAGCACTAGCTAATACAGGTGATGAGATAGGGATCACTTGTGTTCGTTAGCTAGTGCTGTGTAACAAAGTGCTTAGGAGGGGCCAGGACAAGGGACTGTGATAAAGGAAGGGCGTTCAAGGTTCAAAGTTCTGGAAGACGGCTCCAAATTAGGTGAGTTGGCTCTGGGGAAGGGTCAGGCAGGTGCAGGGGGTCTCATCATTTGGTCCAGAGTGCAGAGGGGTGAGCACCAGAACCAAGCACCTTGACGGATCATGGGCACCAGAGACCTTAGGCTATAGTTGCTGCCTTTTGACCTTTCATTATACAATTTCCAGTTGGACTCACAGTTGATCATTGTGGGTAAGAGATAATCAAAGCCAAGGGGTGAACTTGCCAAGAGTTGGGCCAAGACAAACACTTGGAATTACGGTAGCAAATGACGTGCAATGGACTATAAATATGCCTTGAAACAGTTTTTTTTTTTTTTTTTTTTTTTGTTCCTTCGAGCTGCCTAAGTGCTTTAAGCTGTGTGTGGCACTGGGAGTCAGAACCAGGTCTCCCTGGCTGTTCCCAGGCTGTTGGACATGTCACCATGCAAGAGAAAGATGGAAATATTGGCTGGTTCACAGAGACAAGCCTCCAACCCGAGTGGCAAATATTTTTTGAATGCCTACTAGGCCAGATACGAAAGAACTCGAATCATTTCATGCACCTACTACAAATACCCAGTGCCCCTGGGAACCGACCTTGGCTGCTCAGAGATGGCTAGACTGTCGGCCAGAGCAACGGCCCCTGTGACTTCACACATGCCCTGTTTTCTCTTTATCTGTCTTTGTTTCAAGTCTTGAGCCCTGTTGACAGCTCATCTGATCTACTGATGTGGACGCTGGGGATGAGGGAGTTCTGGAAGACGGCATGTGCTTTGCACTAGGCCCGACACCCACAGAAGCTAGCAGAGCGGGGCTCTTCACCCCTTGTCTTAGAGACAGGCTGGGTTCTAGGAAACCTGCAAAATGAGCGTCAGAAGAGCCTGTGAGAGAAGAGTATGGACTCAGAGCCAGACAGCCTGGGTTCGAATCTCCGCTCTGCTAGTTACCAGCTGTGTGGCCCTGGACCAAATACATCATCTCACTGAGCCTCAGCTGCCCCTTCTTCAAAATGGAGAGGATGCTGGAACATCCCACACAGAGCGTGGGCAGCAGGAACACGTCCCCCGGTGTGAAGCCATCCGAAGGCGCCCAGCCCATGGGACAAGCCCAGTCACGCAGGGCCCAGAGGCCCGAGCAGCCCCGGCTGCCCTCCCTGGCCCCTCACTCTCCACCTCCGGTGAACCCCTCTCTTTCACGAGGTTTCAAGGGCTCTTTAAGGCCTTTGTAAAAACAAAGGATTAACTGCAGATGACTAAGCCCCAACAGCGTGGAAACAGAAGCAGGTACAGTAAATAGTGAACCCCGGGCGGGCTTACACTCCCACAAACAATTCACTGTGTTCTCCCCGGCCAGCCCTACCCATTAGGGACACGGTGACACTCTTCGCATGGCCAAGAAAAACATCCCCGTGGGTGCAGGATGGCCCCCAGGAGGAGGCAGCCCTGGAAGAGTCCAGGGATGACTTGGGCGCAGGGAGGGAGGAGGCACAGGAGGCCCCTGTGCAAGGGTTGGGCTGCTGCTCGCACATCCCGAGAGCACGCCTCCTCCAGTGATGTGCCCTTGCTGCTCAGTCCTGGCTTGGACCAGAGCACGGGCCAAGCCCGGAAAGCCCGAAACAACCCGCCTTAAGTAGAGTTGTGCAAGATGATGGAGCCTCAGGACTGGAGTGGGGCAGAGACGATTACAGTGAGGCCGGATGGGCCAGACTGTTAAAAGTCCTTTGCACCAAATAAAGGAGGCAAGGCTTGTTCTGAACGGGATGTGGAGCCGACGCGCATTCTGAGTAGACGGCGAAGTGACCAGGTGCGCATGCCGGCGGGTTCTTCTGGCGCTGGTGTGGAGGGGAGAGAAGGTGGAGGCCAGTGGCTTGCTGAGGAGGCCGTGGAAGAGTCTGTGGCTGACGGAGAGGCAACGACGGCCTGGAAGAGGGCAGTGGCGACTAGGCGTAAGTGTGCCGAGCTCCCTCAAGAGAAGCTTTGAAGGCAGGGTGACGGTGCTTGGTAGCCGGATGGCAGTGGGAGATGAAGGAGAGTCAGAGATGCCGTGGGGGGTCTCTAAGTGGTGACTATCTGAGAGGCCACGGGGGGCTAACGAGGAGGGCAAGAAGTGCCTGGAACCTGGGCCTCGAGGTGCTCATCTGTGATCCTAGTACTTGGGAGACTAAGACAGGAGCATTGTAGGTTCAAGACCAGCCTCAGCAACTTAGTAAGACCCTCAGCAACCTAGTGAGACCCTGTTTCAAAATAAAACATAAAAAGTTCTGGGGGTATAGCTTGGTAGAATGCTCCTGGGTTCAACTGAAAGACACACTCACACACACAGAAAAAGTGGGTAGAAGGCAGTTATCACAGCTTCCCCAAGTCCAAAGTCGGCCCCCTTTGTCCCACCACTGGAGGCAGGCCAGGCTGTATCCTTCTTATCCTTGGATGGCACCCACACTCTAAGGATAAGTGGCTTCCTGACCCCTCCCCACCCTGTTCACTGGCTTCCAAGTGGCCTTGGGGACATCTAAGCCTTTTAAAGGTGGCCGTGCACAGCTGGGCTCAGCAGACGCTACACATGTCCACCTTCCTGTTATGGACACACTGCACCCCGAGCTGCAGGGTGACCCGATGCCAGGCAGGGGACATGGCTGTCCTGTGGCTCTGGGAGGTGGACACAGAGGCCTGAGGGGCCATCAGGAGCTGGGGGGCTTCTGCGGCTGGTGAAGGAGATAGGAAAGTCAGCTGGGAACAGGCCAGTGGATGGCTGAGTCAGCTATGTTGGGATAAAGGGAAGTCCAGGGTTATCTGAGAAGCCAAACCTGGGGCAGGAGGAAGTGCTAAAGGCACAGGGCAGCATTTGGTGCCAAACACTGGGCGAAACATCTCTGATGCCGGCAACAGCGTGCCAACCTGTGGTCAGCCAAGGCCTCCGGGTCATTTTCTGTGAACCGGAGCCAGGCCACATTTCATTCTCCCCGGACTTGAGAAGTTTGAAAAATACCTGCTCCGAGTACATTTCCCCCGATTTTCATAAAAGGAAACCCAGTCTTTTAAAAAGTGAGTCTGAGCTTTTGGAAACATTAATTAAAGGCACCAGGGTTCCCTTATTTAACGGAGGGGTGCTATCTCATCTGGGATTATTAGCAAAGCGAGAGAGCCTTTGTTGTCCTTGACAAAGTGATGAATTCAGACTCTAGGTGAATGTTGGCTTCTCAACAGCTTTTGATGTGCTAAGATTCCCCAATGAGGACAACATCATCAATTACTTAAACAAGCCACTGCCTTGAGAGCGTAATTATCCATGAGGCCCAGCCTGCTAATTGGCAGGTGGAGAGATGGGCATAAACTCCAGGGCTGCGGCCTCAACCCTGACCTGTTCTCTGAGGAGCTGGAATCCTTTAAATTGTTTCCTGGCAATGCTCTGGGGCGACTGAGTTATTTTTCTACCTCTGCAACACACAGCTTGGTGGCTCCTGTTCCTAGAACCGAGGACATGGGACTGAGTTGTGCAGGGGATTCTTGGGGACAGACGCAGAGTGTAGTGGGGGAGGCTTGGGAGAGAGAGGTTCACAGAGGCAAATGACAGGCCTCAAAAGGTTTTAAATACATTTAAATATGTGTCTAACTAAGCCGTTACTTTTTTTTTCCTCTCTCAATCCTAGAAGAGATCTTTTTTGGAGAAGATTTTATACTGTCTCTCGAGCATTGGTTTCTTGGAGGTGGTGAAACTTGGTCTAGTCAAATAACCAGTACTTAAAAAAAAAATACACACCCTGTCACGGAAGGGTTGATCCTCAGCTCGGGATCACCAGGGTCCTTGGCTTACATGATGGAGATGAATTTTAGCACACGCCAGTCAGAGACATACAGAAAGATTTATTTAGGAAATCAAGAAATACACATTCTAGGGAGAATGCAGGCCAACCCCTAAAGCAGAGAGGCATCCTTGGGGGTTCCTGGCTCTTCTTTGACAGGAAACTTGGGGAGGGCGGGTATGGAAGGCGTGTGAGTCGACCTCAGTCCGGGGTCTCAGGTGGCTTCTGGTGCCTGTACGTCCTCGGGCTGCTCAGGTTGATCTTGGCCTCTGTTATCTGATCAACACATAAGCTGGAAAGGCCCCTACATTATAGGTTTATCAACATATTTTATCTGTTTTAATTTAACAGTGCACAGGGAAATTGTGGGGTTTTTTTTTGGGGGGGGTTAACTTTAAGATTTACAAATTTCCCAGGAATTTGGAAGAGACAGGCCTGGGAAAGAGAACTGGTTTGGGGAATAAAGGCATCAGGTCCTTATGTTAAAGTTATATCTTCTCATTTATTTTATTTCATCCATCCTATGTCAACTCAAAAAGTGCTTCATAAATATCCACCACTTAACTGCTTTATGACATAATTAATTGCTTCACCTGTTTTCCAAGTGGAAGCAACTGTTGCAAATGTGTTCCTTTTGGGATTCTACCCTTTGCTCTGGACTTCTGTTGTTCTTTAATTCTCACTGGAATGAGAGGGAAAATCGCTGTCCTGGAGCCTGCTGGTTGGATGGCTGTGTGCTGGGGGCAGGGAGTTGGGAATCTGTATTGGTCAGCATTCCCACAGCTACAATCCAAATATACTGACCATTCAATGGAGGAAGGAAGATTTATTTGCTCCCACTTTTGGCAATTTCAGAGGTTCAGTCCATGCCAGGCAGGGTCTGCAGAGCTCAGGACTTAGTGGTGGGAAAGCAGAGAGAGGCTCTGCTCTCATCTCAAGAAGGTCAGAAGCAGGAGAGAGAGCAAGGGGAGGAGAGACTTTATAATCCCCAAGGCCACACTGCCAGGGCCTCCTTGGGACTAAGCTTTACCCCAACATGGCTTTTGGTTTCCATGGGGCTGAGAGGACATTCTAAATTCAAACCACTCTAGGACCAAAGGCTATAACGGCCTAGTTCTAGGACTCATTCAGTCCTGCCCTTCTTAGCTACCAACTCCATTCCTGTGCCCTCTGCTGCCAAAATCCTAGAGGGCATTCACTTGTTCTTCTTTCTTTTTATTTACTTTTTATTGGTATTGGGGATTTAGGTCAAGGACACTCTATAACTGAGATATACCACTAGCCCTTTTTATTTATTTATTTTATTTTGTAACAGGGCCTCGCTAAGTTGCTGAGACTGGCCTTGAACCTGTAATCCTCCTGTCTCAACCTCCCAAGTCCACAGATTAACAGGTATGTGCTGGCATATCTGGCTTAACTAATTCCTTCTTAAACATCTGGGGTTTTGGGGGTGGAACCAGCATTTCGATGCATACCTGAGAAAGGAGAATACGGCCAGGCAGTTTTGCTGCAGGCTTCCTCCCACACACCAGCCCACAGCGTGCTCCTCCGCAGCCTCCATCCAGACCGTACTTCTGGACAGTGGTCTCTTTCAGAGCCTTTGCCTGCCACAGTGCCACATGCAGCTCTCTGGATTATCTTGCCGGCTTCTACATCTCTCTTGAGTTTAATGGTTTTCTGGGAAGTGGTCCTTTTGACAGAGCTCTGGGTTTTAGTTTTGTTCCCAAAATTTGGTAAAAATGATAAGCACAAAGACCATTTACCATTTCGTTCAGGTTCAACAAATTCTGCCCAGGAATCAGAGGGGCAATCTGAATAGGAGTTATATATATTTTAACGGGCACATCTTCCAACAGGGGATACTTCTTTGGTGCAAGGATTAAAAATGTAGACGCTCAGTGAACTGTTGGCTCTTAGCTGTTGCGTGTCTGTCTGGTCTACCAGGCCGTGCTGGGGTGGTGACGTGGACCAAGAGCCGGGCCGTCACGGTTGCTGCAGCATCCAGGATTATGGCATGATGCTGGCATGTAGGAGCCAAATGGTGAAAACCTGTTGGCCCGCACTGCTGTTAATTGGTGACATTTTGCCCAGCGCTATAGGACTTTGCTCCTTGGACTTGTCCCCTTCCTAAGGGTGGCCACGATCATAGTGTGTAGTAAATCCAAACGCAGGGCTCTTCAGTCCTGACACACTACACAGAGGACAGGGAGATCCATTTGGTTGGATCCTCCCTGTGGACTCTAGGAATGGACTGAGCTCTTCTTTGCCATTATCTGGCTGTGGTGTCAAACTATCAGCCAAGCCGTAGCCTCCTAAATGAACAGGGCTCACTTTAAACTATGGTTTGCTTACAGCAACCTTGACAGTCGTGTCTTCCCGGCAGTGGCCCCTGGACCAGATGTCAGGAGAGATTACTTTCGGGGGTACCCAGACTTAACATCTTGCATTGCAAAGTGTTTGATTTTACTGTTAGTTTTTTGTTTTTGTTTTTTGTGGCACTGAGGATCGAACCCAGGGGCATTCCACCTCCGAGCTACACAGCCCTATTTTTTATTCTTTATTTTGAAACAGGGTCTCACTAACTTGCGGAGGGCCTCACTAAGTAACTGAGGCTGGCCAAGAACCTGTGATCCTCCTGTCTCAGCCACCCAAATGCTGGGATTACAAGCATGCGCCATCATGTCCGGCTTTACCTTTAGTTTTTATTTAAGGAAGTGGTACAGATTTTCACTTCAGGTCATGACAAAGTTTCCTTTTCAAATAAATGCACTTATTTAAAGGAAACAGTTTACAGATAGGGTAAAAACTGTAAAGGCCTTCTGCAAATGACGGGCTTTACAAGATTTAGACCTTAAAACACATGGAGGCCGCTGCCGTCGCCATGACCCGCGGCAACCAGCGTGAACTCGCCCGCCAGAAGGATATGAAAAAGCAGAGCGACTCGGTTAAAGGAAAGCGCCGGGATGACGGGCTTTCAGCTGCCGCCCGCGAGCAGAGGGACTCGGACATCATGCAGCAGAAGCAGAAAAAGGCAAACGAGAAGAAGGAGGAACCCAAGTAGCTTCGTGGCTTCGTGTCCAACCCTCTTGCCCTTCGCCTGTGTGCCTGGAGCCAGTCCCACCACGCTCGCGTTTCCTCCGGTAGTGCTCACAGGTCCCAGCACCGATGGCTTCCCCTTTGCCCTGAGTCTGCAGCGGGTCACTTTTGTGCTTCCTCACCCTCAGGTAGCTCCTCTCCCCCTGGGCCGCCCCCAGGGGTGAGGGGCTTACTCCTTCCCAGTGTTTTTTATTCCTGTGGGGCACACCCCAAAGTATTAAAAGTAGCTTTGTAATTCCTTGGGAAAAAAAATAAAAAAAAACAAAACACATGGAGACCCATTGACTTTCAAGCCCTGAAAACTTAGGATAAAAATGGAAAGGTTACTTGGGAGACGGAGACAGAAGGATCACAGGCTCCAGTCCAGTCTCAGCAACTTAATGAGAGGTCCTGTTTCAAAATAAAACAGGGATGGATGTAGTTCAGAGGTAAAATGCCTCTGGGTTCATTTTCTAGTTTGACAATAGTCACCAATAGGACTAATATTTCATTATATGTGTACAGAATGAAGTCGAGAACCTTGAGAAAGGCAAGGTTCTTGCTTGGATTATCTGTAGAGGCAGGGGAAGGGGCCAAAGGTAATCCCAAAGGTCCTTGTACCAGGGATAAAGATGTCCTGAGAAAGAGGAGGCAGCGAATGAACCAGAGCAGAGGACTGTACTGTGGTGGCCACAAGCCGGGGACTTCAGAAGGAAACGGTCCCTGACACGTTGACTTTACACCACTGAGACTGATTAGGATGTTTGTTCCCCAGGACTGTAGGAGAATACATCTGTATTGCTTTACATTATTATATCTGGGGTTATTTGTTATGTTTGCAATAGGAAACTAATACATTTGGGGAAAATTAGTTTACTTAAAAAAAAAAAAAAGTCCTGCTGGGCGAGGTGGCACATACTTGTAATCTCATTACTTGGGAAGCTGAGACAGGAGTATTGCAGGCAGGTTTGTAGCCAGCCTCAGCCGCTTAGTGAGGCCCTCTGCAACTTAGTGAGACCCTGTTTCAAAATAAACAATAAAAAAATAGGACTGGGGGTGTAGCTTGGAGGTAGAATTCCCCTGAGTTCAATCCCTAGTACCGCAAAAAAAAAAAAAAAAAAGTCTAGATTTCTAACAAGACTCATCACAATGCTCTTTTATATAGGGCTCTACTACACACTTAAAATAACTCTAAGGCCAGGCGTGGTGGCGCACGCTTATAATCCCAGCGCTTAGGAGGCCGAGACAGGAGGATTACACAGGTTTGAAGCCAGCCTCGGCTACTGAGTAAGGCTCTTAGCAACTTAGTGAGACCCTGTTTCCAAATAAAATATAAAATAGGTCTGAGAGTATAGCCCGGAGGTAGAAACCCCTGGGTTCCACCCTCAGTACCACCAAAATAAAATAAAATAACTAGTTACCAAGGACTTAATTAAAAGTTTCAAAATTGACTTAAGGTTTCTTCTGTGTGTGTTTATTAGTGGCTCTGGAATTGAACCCAGAGGCACTCTACCTTCAAGCTACAACCCCCAGCCTGATTTTATTTCTTATTTTGGAAACAGAGTCTCACTAGGTTACTGAGAGCCTCACTAAATTGTCAAGGCTGGCTTTGAAGCTGCGATCCTCCTGTCTCCGCCTCCCAAGTACTGGGATTACAAGCGTGTGCCACCATGCCCACCTGGGGCACTCAGATTTTAAACAATTCTACTACTATGTCTCTAGGGTTTCTGGCAGGGCCATCGGTGGGCTGTGGTTACGGTGGCGATTTAGAGATGGCTGAGGAGCGTGGAAGTGTGAGCTTACTGCGTCACATTTTACAATGGGCGACACATTATTTTAGTAGCATCATGTACTCATGGATTCAAATATATATTGGAAATGTTTAGGACTATTGCAATTGTTATTTAGTGATTACATTATCCACGTCTAGCTGGTCTAAAGCCAAGAGGTCAACCTATTGGCTACTGTCTGGAGACGCCAGGCAAGCCTGTTCCTTGTCTCACCGGTTCTGGTCTTCTTACATCGATCTTTGCCATCAACTTGCCTGAAGTAAGTAGGCTGGGGATAGAGAATCCTCCAATTTGGAGGGGCAGTCGTGTGTGTGTGTGTGTGTGTGTGTGTGTGTGTGTGTGTGTGTGAGAGAGAGAGAGAGAGAGAGAGAGAGAGAGAGAGAGAGAGAATGAATGAGAATGTCCTGGGGATTAAACCCAGTGGCATTCCACTCTGAGCTACACTCCATACCCATTTTGAAACAGGGTCTCGCTAAATTATTGAGGTTGGCCTTGAACCTGTGATCCTCCTGTCTCAGCCTCCAAAATACTGAGATCACAGGCATGTGCCACCATGCCCAGCTGGTGCAATCATATTTTAAGCAATTCTATAATCTACTACTATGTCTCTAGGGTTTCTGGTTGAGCAGTCGATGGACCAGGGTTACAAAGGCGGTGTAGGGATGGCTGAGGAACAACAGATTTAGGAGGGTGAATTGAAATCAGATTTCCGTATAGAAAGTTTAAATATAGTTACATTTTGATATTTAAAGTTTAAAATGCCCTGTAGACATTCACAGGGTGCAGCCAAGTTGGGGGTTGGATAAAGATGTCTGGAGTTTGGGAGAAAGAGTGGAGCTGGAATTAAAAAATGTTAGAATTATTGACTTATAGATGGTATCTACAAGAGAAGGGGCTTGCAGAAGGAAAGACGACAGGAAAGGCAGCGAGGAACAGCCCTGAGTGGGGAGGAATAATATCATGAGAACAGAGAAGAGAGGATCCGGGAAGGGGGAAGTGCTCAGCGGTAGCAAAATGCTACTGAGAGCCAGCTAGAAAGACTGGCGGGAAATCCTGGGGTAGACAAGATCAAACTCATTGGTGAGGCCGGGCGTGGTGGTACACACCTGTAATCCCAGCACCTGGGAAGCCTAGACAGGAGGATTGCAGGCTCACAGCCAGCCTCGGCAACTTAGTGAGACCCCGCTTCAAAATAAAAAATAAAATGAGGCTAGAGTGTAGCTCAGCGGTAGAATGCCCCTGGGTTCAGACCCCAGGACCACGCACGCATCAGTCATCATCACCTTCACCACATCGGTTGATTTGCTAAGGGCACTCCAGTGAAGCTGTGGGTACAGTCTTAGCTGAAACTGGTGGAGGGGAGACTCGGGGTGTGGAAGGGGAGTGAACATGACCAGACATGCTTTTGAGGAGCTTTAATGGGAAGAAAAATATGGCAATGTTTGGAACCAAAGGAGCGTGATTTCTTCCCTTAAGCTGGAAGATGCTAGGATATGTGTGTATCCTGATAGGAATGAATGATCAAGTGGAAAGGAGGGAATGGGTGTGACGGAAAGGAAGATTCATGTGAATAAGGAGAAACAGATGGGTGGAGGTGGGCGCGCGGGATTGGCTGTACACGGAAGAGACGCTTTCCCTTCCTCTCATGGTGCGCACCGGTGCCTTGGTGTCTGTTAGCATCACACCTCTGGTTTCTAAGCAACGCGCCTCTGTTCTCGCTTTATTCCCCGCACATTCTCCTGTGGCGGTTGATACACAAAGTCCCAGCCTAGACGGGAAGGAGCGGGTCAGCAGAGTCAAGAGATACAAGCTCCTTTTGCAAATGGGACCAACCTGCTTTCACCTCTGACTCGGCCTTGGGTGACTATTTAATCTCTCAGCCCTTTAATTTCCTAATTTGGAATATGAAAATAATATTAAATTTCTACCTTAATTTCTACCTTCATCTGGTTGTTGGAAGGTCTCCACAGGACAGAGTATAAAAAGTACTTTGCCACAGTGTCTAGGAAACAAGAAACACTAAAACTACTATAGGGTATAATAAAAGTAATGATGGTGTAACATGTGCATGTCTGTATGCAGGTATAATTATTTTTCTGGTGTTCTGACAAAATTGTTTTCAGACTAATGACGGTGATGACTGCTCTTGTGATTTATGTTACTGGGAAAAGATCTCACACCAGCCAGATACTTTCTATTTTTTCAGTAGTCCTCTATTTCCACCCCCCCCCCAGACTAGTAAAGATCACAAGCAGTTCCTTTTTGTAGACCTTTGGGGAAAAATTATAATGACTGTTACTAAGTCTTATGTACAGGATTGGATAGAACTGAAAAACAAGAGAATGGCCTTGCTACTCCAGAATACCTATTCCTCTGAGGTTTACTTGTGTGTATCCTAGAGCATGTTTTGTATTCAGAAATCCCCAACTAGAACGTAACTATGAAGCAATGAAAGTGCTACATTTCAAAATGTGTAGGGTGCAGCTAAAGAAAAACTTAGAGGAAGATTTGTAGCTTTAAATGTATTCATTGAAAATAAATGAGCCAACTCGTGAAGAAGCTAAAGAAAACCACCACCAACAAAGAACAAAGAGTAACCCAAAGAGAACAGGAGAGGCCAAATCAAAAAGAAAACCAACAAAGAACAAAGAGTAACCCAGAGAGAACAGGAGAGGCCAAATCAAAAAGAAAACCAACAAAGAACAAAGAGTAACCCAGAGAGAACAGAAGAGAGACCCAATCAAAATGTGAGCACAAACTGATGAAAACAGCAAAAAGTTTTACTGAGTTTATAAATTAATGGAAGTCATAGAAAGCAAGGAAATAAGTGATCAATAAAAGAAAAACGGATGCTTGACAAAATTAGTACAACAGAAAAAGTTTTTTGAGCAGACTTAGAAATGTCATTACCCAAAAAGGGTACCAAAAAGGGTACCTATTAGAAACCTACAGCAAAACCTCACAGTTAATTTTGAAATATCAGAGGCATTCCCGTAGAATCAGAAACAAGATGCTCACTCTACTATTTCCTTATAACACTGTACTAGAGATGCCAGCCAATGTAATAAAGAAAGAAAATGAAAATTGAAACAAAAGCATTAAAAGAAATAGCACAAATTGATATTATTTGCTTAGGACATAATTGTTAATGAAGGAAACCGAAGAGATTCTATACGTAAGCCAGTAGAACTAATAAAGTTTAGAAAAATCATTGATTGCAAAATTGGTGTTAAAAACTGGTACCCCCCCACACACAAGCAATACCAATAACAAATATATGTAAATAGCAAAGGTATTCTTCATTCATAAAATTACAAAATGTTACTGAAGGGCAGAGAGAATGGAATCAAGGAGAAATGTGACACAATTATAAATAAGGAGAGATGGAAATTTGGGGAAAAAGCTAGAATTATCAGGGAAAAAGTCTTCACTCATTTTATAATAATTCTTTTTTTCTGTATATTTTGTATATGATTGAGATAATATTCTCTATATTTTATATGTTATAATAAAGCTGATATTCTGACTTACAAATTTAATGCATCTGTATATTTTGTATATGATTGAGATAATATTCTCTATATTTTATATGTTATAATAAAGCTGATATTCTCTGACTTACAAATTTAATGCATCTGTATATTTTGTATATGATTGAGATAATATTCTCTATATTTTATATGTTATAATAAAGCTGATATTCTCTGACTTACAAATTTAATGCAACTCCAAGAAAAATCCCAGCGGGATTTTTCCCCTCAAACTAGACTAATTAATTTTTAAAGTTAATATAATATTATATAAGATATAAAATATTTCAGAGTTATAATAATATATCTAGATAAATGGACCCAAATAGACTCAAATATCTATACCCAAGGTGTATGCTGGAGGTGGCATGATAAATCAATAGAAAAGGCTGGTGTGGTGGTGCACACCGGTAATCTCAGTACTTGGGAGGCTGAGACGGGAGGACTGCAGGTTTGAGACCAGCCTGAGCAACACATTGACACCCTCAGCAATCTAATGAGACCAGTTTCGAAATAAAATAGGGCTGGGGATCTAGCTCGGAGGTCAAATGCCCCTGGGTTCAATCCTGAGGACCAAATAAATAAAGTCAGTGGGAAAGAGCCCCAGGCCCCCCGGCCCCCGTCGGGCTGCAGGAGGCAGGACTGCTTGGCTCGTCTCGGCCTGGATGGGCCTATTCTGATGAGCCACTCCTCGTGGTAGAACCTGGCTTAACAGTTGTTCTCATGACGATCTGGCTTCTCGAGTACCTGGGAAGGAGGAGTAAGAGGCCCCAGATTTTCACGCCTGGGGTGGGGTTGGGGTGGGGGCGCCCACCCTTAGAGAGAGGCAAGTGGGCGTTCTCAGTGGCAGGTGTCCTACAAGAGCACCTCGCTGCTACGGGTGCCTGAGGGATGGGCGCCAGGGCTCCCGGGAGGGCAGAGGAGAGCAGCTGGCGGGTCCATGGCGCTGCCACACAGCCGCTGAGGTCTCACCACGCGCTGCGTTGCGCCACCCCCCACGCTATTTCTATCTTTGAAGTCTCTCTTGTGGGTGGGCGGGGGGCCTGGGCAGAGAGAAGGTCCGGGGAGGCGATGCCCGGAGCGCGGTGGCGCTAGTCGCTGTCCGATGAGCGAAGGCCGTCGGCGTCCGTAGTCACCTCCAGCCTGTGCCCACCGCGAAGCGGAGCCAGTTGTGCAGGACGCTCCCCCACCGGGGTGTGCACAGCTCCCCACAGCCCAGGGAGGAGAGGGAGGGAGGGGAGGGAGGGGAGGGAGGGGAGAGGCGAGCGAGGGAGGACTTCAAATTTGGGAAATATTTTTGAAATTGGAAAAGAAAGGATGGCAAAAACATTTCTCCAGTAATGAAAGAAACGCAATCATCAAGATACTTGGATGTATACACTGATTTAGTGAAATGGGAATGGGAAGACAAGGGTAAGCCTTTTTTTTTTTTTTTTTTTTTTTTTTGAGGTACTGGGGATGGAACCCAGGGGAATTCTACCTCTGAGTGACACCCCCAGACCTAATTTTTTATTCTTCTTTCTTTCTTCCTTCCTTTCTCTCTCTCTCTCTCTCTCTTTCTTTCCTTCTTTCCTTCTTTCCTTCTTTATTTATTTTGGTGGTACTGGGGTTCCTGGAAGCCCTTCTACCTCCGGGCTACACTCCCAGACCTATTTTTTATATTTTTATTTTGAAACAGGGTCTCTTAAACCAACGCACGCAACTGGCTTCGATCCTGCGCCGTCCTCCAGTCTCTGCCTCCCCAGTGCGGGGATTACAAGCGTGCGCCACCACGCCCGGCTATTCTTTATTTTTGAAACAGGGTCTCACTAAGTTGCAAGGAGTCTTACTAAGTAGCTGAGGCTGTCTGTGAACCTCCATCCTGCAGTCTCTGCCTCCCGAATGCTGGGATTACAAGTGTTTACCACCGAGCCGAGGCAAGGGTACACCTTTTCAGAAAGTATTCGGCATTGTGTACTAATGTTGAAATTTAGTCATTCATGGATTTCAGGTATTGGACATTCCGTACACAAAGAACAAGAAAACTCTGAGGCACAGGAATGTTTATTTTGGTAATGAGTTAAAGTAGCTAAAAAATAGAAAACATTGTAATTAGCAAGAAGAATAGTTTAGTGAATTTTGATGCACCCACAAAAGGAATATTATGCAGCCATAAAATGGTATTCATAAAGGATTATTAACATGGAGGTTTTTACTTATGTTCAATAGAAACAAGTAGAAATATTAAAAAATAAAGATAGAAAAATTATAGAGAATGTGATCATAAACATATAAAAATACACAGAGGGGGGAAAAGTAGAAAGAATTACAATAAAATAAGAGGAGGCTTTCTCCTTGACAGTTCTGCTCTAGCTTGAAGTCCTATTTTCTAAAAATCCAGTAAATTTTATGTACTGTTCCCATTTCTTGACAAAACCTTTTGAAAAGACATCGAATCAAGCTCTGTGTCTGATGCGAGCACAACTTTTCCAGAAATGCCGATGAGGCCCATGAGAGCCTTGTAGCACAGAGCAGCTGTGTCAAGGGCTTTTCTTCTCCAGGTGAGCAGGACAGGTGGGTTACCTGGCATCTCTGGCTACGCCCTGATCTTTTTTTTTTAATTTTTTTTTATTGGTGCATTATATTCATACAACTTATTGGGGTAAAAAACGTGTGTGTACAAACATGTACTCATCGCTGACTTAACCCCTACCCAAATCCCACCCCATTCCCTCACCGTCCCTCCCTCCCTTGCTTGGCTTAGTGATTGACTTCGATATGTTTAAGTACATTGTGAGCTTTAGAGATTTTCCTCTTCCCCCCTCATTTCTCCTCCTTTAGGTTGTCTTGTTTGCTCCTCTTTTCTCCCTAACTCTCACATGTTAGGGAAAGCATCTGATTTCTTATTTTTTGTGCCTGACTAATCTCACTTAGCATAATGTCCTCCAGTTCCATCCATTTCCCTGAAAATGATGTAATTGAGTTTTTTTTGATGGCTGAGTAAAATTCCATTGTGTACATATCCCACAGTTTTGTAATCCATTCATCTGTTGATGGACATCTTGGCTGGTTCCATAGTTTGGCTATGGTGAATTGTGCAGCTATGAACATAGATACACATGCATTAGTTTGGTTAGTTTGGTTTCTTTCCTGATCTTGGAACATCACAATTTTTATCCCAGGAGAGATGCAGTTTGCTAATGGGATCTTTTGGCATTCCAAAGGTATCAGCAGCCTGTGAAATTGCTCCAAGCAACTCACCAAGTAGGAATTCTTTGCTAAGGACGGAAGGATGAGCTGACTGCGCCCAGGCGCACTCTAGAGAGAGGCCCTGCCTCTGTGGCCGCATGCAGTGAGGGAAACCGTCGGACAGGCTACCATTTGACCAATTTCTTCTCTTGCTCCAAATTTCTTTTTTTTTTTTCTTTCTTTTTTTTTTTTGGTGGTACTGGGGGTGGAACCCAGAGGCTTTCTACCTCCAGGTTATACTCCCAGACCCATTTTATATTTTTTATTTGGAAACAGGGTCTCACTAAGTTGCTGAGAGCCTCACTAAGTAGCTGAGGCTGGCTTTGAACCTGCGCGATCCTCCTGTCTCAGCCCCCCAAGCGTGTGCCACCATGCCGGGCTTTTTGCTCCAAATTTCAATCCACTTGACTATTTTTTGTGTTAGTAGGGATTGAACCCAAGGTATTCTTCCATTGAGCTACGTCTCCCGCCTTTTTATTTTTTATTTTGAGACAGGGTCTCTCTCTCTCTCTAAGTTGCAAAGTTTAGCCTCAAACTTTCTGTCCTTCTGTCTCAGCCTCCCAAGGGTTGGGATTGCAGGTGTGTACCCATTTCCACTTGACCTTTTGGGTAATTCACCAAAACATTCCCCCAGTGTATCACGAGTGGCTTCTTTGGCCCAAGAATGGGCCACAAACCTATGTGAGATCCATCAAGAAAGGGCATTTGTCTAGATGGAAATGAAATACTGGAAAATTTCCAGCCTTTAAATTTTGAAGCTTATTTTGAAAACGATCCATATGGTTCAATTTATTTTGAGAAGGGACATTATAAGTCCCATCACCGACACTGTAGGACTTGTGTCTTGTAGCACTTAATGACTGCTTTCGTTGTGAAAATAAATCCGAGGAACGCTACCCGAAGCTCTACACGCTCTCGGCTGTCATTTCCCAACCTAAGTGTCTTTAATGTAAACAGTGACAGATGTCCATAATCATAATTGTGGGAGACATTTGCATTAATCCCTGTCAAAGGAAAGCTGTTCTAAATACCACAATGTGGCGACTGCGGATGATCACGTCTCACCTGCTTTCACCATCGCATCCCAGGCCACCTGGACCCTTTTGGATGGAAGAAGAGTTAATGACACAACCGGACAGAAGAGAAATTTTATTTACAATGACAATTTTTAAAATAACAAGAGAATATTTAAAACGTTTTTCCCCCACTGACTGTAAAACTCTTTCATGGGTATTCCTGGCACAACGCTTCCTGCGGCCGCCGTGTAGACGCACCACAAACGGTGCCTTCTAGCAGCAGAGATTTATCGCCTTACAGTCCTGGAAGCCAAAAATCTGAGGTCACCGGTTCAGCAGGGCCACGTTCCCCTGAAACCAGTAGAGGACACGTGTCCTGGCCTTCTGTTCACCGAGGGTCTCAGACACACCCTCCCTCGCGTCGTGTGTCTCGTCTCTGCCTCCATCCTTGCTTGGGGTTTCTCTTGGCTTCTTCTTATAAGGATTCTCAACATTTTTTTTTTTTTAGGGTGGTACTGGGGGTGGAACTCAAGGGCTTTTCTACCTCCGGGCTATACTCCCAGACCTATTTTATATTTTATATTGGAAACAGGGTCTCACTAAGTTGCTGAGAGCCTCACTCAGTAGCTGAGACTGGCTTTGAACCTGTGCAATCCTCCTGTCTCAGCCTCCCCAGCGCTGGGATTACAAGCGTGCGCCACCACGCCCGCCTGGCAGGACTCCCCTCATTTGCATGAGAGGTCCACTGCACTCCAGAGGGACCTCACCTCACCTATTTACGCTTGTAAAGAACCTATTTCCAAATAAGGTCATGACCTGAGGTCCTGGGTGGTTAGGACTTTACCTTATCTTATCAACCCATTACCCCCGAGTCCTTGGACTTTGGTGAAGATAATCGGCGTGCAGCTGTGGACCCTGGGACCAGAGAGACTGTGAAACAAGGGTGCAGAGAAGGAAATGAGAGACATACAGACAGACAGACAGAACATACTTTGTAACTGTGCCCCTAAGTCTGGCGGTGGTGATGTCCGGTGGCGATGTCCCCTGCAGGTTCGGGAGCAGGGCCTCTGGTCACTGCTTCTTTGTGATGTTGGCCAGTTCCCAGCTGAAGGCGGTCACGTTCTGTACTCGAGCCCAGGCTGCAAAGTGAAGTTTGTGGTCGTGTCCAGGACACTCTCTGCCTGGTGCCATATGTTCAAAAATGTCTGAATTTTGTGCAGAAGCACAGGGCAGTGTTCTCGTAAGTGGAGTTACATAATGAGGGCATGGGCCTGCATAATAATTAGCATGTGTAATTAGGCGCAGACTTCTTGTCCTTTAATTAGACAATCAAGACATCTAATTACAAAATTAAGATGTAATTACGTGGCCCGAGATTTTCATATTTCTTTCTACCCAATAGAGAAAAGGATTCACAAGAACTGATGAAGAAATGAACGCAGGCTCCCAGTTTGAGATTTTGAAGAAAATGTTAAGTGATCCCTTACTGTCGGCGTGGTGGCGAATGCTTGTAATCCCCGCACTCGGGAGGCTGAGACAGGAGGATCGCGCAGGTTCGAAGCCAGCCTCAGCTACTTAGTGAGACCCTGTTTCCGAATAATATATATATTATTCGGAATAATATATATATTATTCGGAATAATATATATATATATATATATATATATATATATAATAGGTCTGGGAGTATAGCCCGGAGGTAAAAAGCCTCTGGGTTCCACCCTCAGTATCACCAAAAAAAAAAAAAAAATCATCTTCTTTGTATGTGTGTGTGTGTATAAGGTCCTGGGGTTGAACCCATTCTACTTCTGAGCTATACCCCAGCCCTTTTTATTTTGAAATATGGTCTTGCTAAATTGCTGAGGCTGACCTTGAACCTGCAACCCTTCTGTCTCAGCCTCCAAAGTGCTGGGATTACAGGTGTGCACCACCATGCCCAGCTCATCGTCTCTTGAAAGAACAGCTTTTACCCACTGTGCCGTCGACCTCTGGGACACACGTTAATGAAGAGGAACACTGGCACGACTAATCCATGTAATTCACACTGGGAGTGCAGTTTCTGATTACACTACAACATGGGCTTAGATGTGACGTTCTGGGATTCGTGCAAACCTAATAATGCCCCCAGAGGGAGGGATGCTTAGAGCTGGGAGGAAAACCTGCATCCCCATTCTCCCTGCCACTTCAGAAATAGACCCACTGCTCAGAATAATGCAGCCCCACCTTGAGTTATGCTTTCCCTGAATACTTGAGCATTGGCCCAGATGTTCTTATTTGTGTGTGTGTGTGTGGGGGGGGTTACTGGGGTTCCTGGAAGCCCTTCTACCTCCGGGCTACACTCCCAGACCTATTTTTACATTTTTATTTGGAAACAGGGTCTCCTAAGCCATCGCGCGCGGTTGGCTTCAAACCTGCGCGATCCTCCTGTCTCTGCCTCCCAAGCGCGGGGATGACAAGCGTGCGCCACCACGCCCGGCCCCAGATGTTCTTATTTTAAGTGCAGGTGGGAAAGGAAAATGTCAAGGAATATGGCAAACATTCCATCCTTCTAGTAAGGGAGTGATTCTTCCAGCCTTGGTGTTTTGAGCTCCAGCACTCCTAGGAAGCTAGAACCAGTGCTGTTTTTGTTATTTTTTTTTTCCCCTTGCTTCTAAATTCTGATTTGGCTGATCTCTGCAGGATGCTAAACACCCAGTTTGACTCATTAATTTTTCCGAGCTCACTGAACTTTTGACCTAATTGGCTGGCTGGTTAGGGATCGGCGCCATATGTCCAGGTTTTTCTAAGCCGGTTCTGACTTTAACTGTGCAATCCCTCTGTTCTCATAAACTGCTGAAGTATCCCAGTAATTCCAATGTTTTGACAGCCACGCTGCACTTCCCAGACTGTCGTTTTCTCCTGGAAAGTGGCACCGAAATCTGTCGGACCACGCTTCCCGATTTTTGGTTAAGAAAATCTGCGTCCCATATGGTTGCAGGCCAGGGAAATAAAGGCTTTGTGAGGTGGGGAGTGGTGGGAGATAGGGTCTCCTTTTTGTGGCTTGCCTCTGTCTTTTTTTTTTTTCCTTTACTTTTTGGCCATGGGATATGATGAGGGACAAATTATATATGAAGGGGGAATTGGTCTTGACCAAGAAAACAAACTCATGCACAGGGGACTTATTTTCTGCCACTGTTAGCTTCCGGCCTTGCTTTTTTTTTTTTTTTTTTTTTTTTTTTTTTTTTTTGGTGGTACTGGGGTTCCTGGAAGCCCTTCTACCTCCGGGCTACACTCCCAGACCTATTTTTACATTTTCATTTTTGGAAACAGGGTCTCCTAAGCCAGCGCGCGCGGCTGGCTTCGAACCTGCGCGATCCTCGTGCGCCACCACGCCCGGCCAGCCTTGCTTTCTGCACAATTGCTCGTGGTAGATTTGTAAGCAAAGGAACTGAACTGGGTGAAATGCATATTTTTTTTTTTTTTTTTTGGTTCAGGGGATTGAACCCAGGGGGTATTCTACCTCTGAGCTAGAACCCCCAGCACTAATTTTTTATTTATTTGAAAACAAGGTTTCAGAAACAGTTTCTGAGAGCCTCACTAAATTGCCGAGGCTGGCGTCAAACCTGTTATCTTCCTGTCTAGCCTCCCAAGGGTGGGGATTATAGGTATGTGCCACCAGGCCTGGGTGAGCTGCATTTTTGAAGAGTTTATTGACAGGATTGTCTCAATCAACATTCTCAGTGATATAATACAAAACAGCTGGCCAACTTAGAAGAAGGAAAACTTATTCTCTCACAGTTTTTGGAGATTTCAGAGTGCAGTCCATGTCAGGTAGGGTCCGTGGAGTTCAGGGCATGGGCAGCAGGAAGCAGAGGAGAGAGAAAGCACAAGGGCTCTGCTCTCACATCAAGGAAGCCAGCACAAGAGAGCAAGAAAGCAAGGAAATTCAAAGACAGAAACACAGTCTCTCAGGCCACATCCCCAGGAACCAAACCTACCCAGCGACACCCCACCTACCAGGTCACCACCCAGTAAATCCATTACGATGAGCTCATCTGCTGATGGGATTACCACCCTCATGTCTTAATATAGCAACTCTCAACATTAATACAGAAACTCTTCAGGGCGCTTCTCTATATAACAGGATTCCCGGTAGAAGAGGGGCCCCTCGACCACCTCATCTCTAAGGCAGCTGTCAACTCTGAGGTTTTCAGATTCCCTGATCTCTAGCCTGCCACACAAGCAGAGAAAGTTCCAAGTTCCTATTCTGCTCTCTTACCATAAGGCCTCTACCCTGCTAACGTGTTAACTGGTGACTTATTTTTCTAAGTAAAGAGCTCTGATTTCTAATGAATCCCACAGCATGGATACAAACTCTAATTCCGTGGCTTTTATGTGTTACTTCTTCTCCCAGGTACTCCACGTCGGCCTTCTCCAGGCTGGAGAAGCTGGGCATCAGACATCCCAAGCCTAGTCCTTTCATCGGAAACTTGACATTTTTCAGCCAGGTAAGGTATCAACTCGCCGAGCCCAGAGCAGCTCCCCGCAGAGGGCATTGCTCTTGCCCAGGTGCCCACCGCACAGTCACCTGCACGTGCAGGCCCTGTGAGACGTAGCGACCCCTCCTCTATCTGAACCCCCTCCTATGTGATAGCAAGGGCCCATCTTGTCACCTGTCTATCTGTATCAGGTTTTTTCATTCATTCATTCATTCATTCATTCATTCATTCATTTGCCCCAGGTCCTATTTATTGAGCATCTCTATACACCAGACCCTAGAATACAGAAGTAAAAACCACTTTGGTGTTGCTGTCTGCGAACCACAATCCCAGCCTCCCAAAGGCTGGGATTACAGGCATGTACCCCCACACCTGGTGATATATTTTGTTTTTTAAATGTGGAAAACAGGGTCTTACTATGTTGCTGAGGCTGTCCTTGAAACTGAGATCCACCTACCTCAGCCTCCCAAGCCCTAGGATTACAGCCTGGCTACTCAAAGTTATTTCTACCATCAAGTGCATTACACAACAATGGTGCCCAGCGCCAGATGGGGTATGCCCCGTGCTAGATCGGGTGCTATAGATGTGGTCTCGCTTTGGAGAGAAGAGGGAAGAGAGGGCATCAGGGCAGAGTCCTCCTGGGGGAGTTCCTGAGGAAGGGGGTCCTGCAGAGAACAGCACGCTAGCCAGGTGGGCAGGAGCAGGTAAGCCTAGCAACACGGGGATGATGACGCAAGTCAACCAGCAGCTTGAACCAGCCAGAAGCCAGAGGAGACTCTGGGGGATGTTGGTGTACGTGAGAGAGATCGGCTGGGGAGCCCACAGGCCGGAAGGGCAAGCGAGGAGTTACTCATACATCATTTCTGATTAGGAGAACTAGATATGGGCTCTGAGGTTTGGAAGATTACGCTGCAAAGGTCAAGAATGTAGATGAGGGCTGGGGAATCCAAGTGTGGCTGAGGTCTAGGTTGAAGTGGTACTGCTCAGCACAGGGTGGTGGTGTCGGCCAAGAGAAGGAGCCAAAATGAAGAAGTTCTGTGACCAAGAAGGATTGGAAAACCCAAGGTGAAATCAGCCCAACATTGGTCTAAGCTCCCATTCAGCACGATACGGAGACTGGTCATGGGCAGCAGAGATAAGAGGTTGGGTGGGGAGGCTGGTTTGGGAAAAAAATATTTTAAGTATGTTGACCTGGGTTTCCCAGAGCAGCCTGCAAGTGGGCCACTAGGTATTTATAGATAGAGGCCTCGGTCTCTGTTGTCTATGGTTATTTTTCTCCCATGTGGGGTTTTCTCATAAGCCTGCGGTTTATTCTGCTAACTCGTGGGGACATGCCAACAGACCCTGCATCTGCAGCCACCAGACCCAGCATCCGCAGAGTCACACAGAAGCAGGAAGGACGAAATTCACTTCACCCTGATAGCAGCCCTCTAAGGGCTTTGTAGGATTCCCCATCCCTACCTTTGCAGAAGCTGGTCCTCAACGCTAGCCAGATGACCACAGCTATTTCTGACACTCACTCTCTCCCTCCTCAATTTCTTCCGAGTTCTTTTTGTATCTTTCTCTGCCCATCCTCCTTCTTTGCTACCTGTTGTTTCTTCCTGACATCTTTTGTTGTTGTTGTTGTTTTGTACTGGGAATTGAATCGAGAGGCATTCTATGTCTAAGCTATACCCCTAATACTCCTGGCCTTTTTATTTTTTATTTTTATTTTATTTATTTATTTATTTATTTAATTTATTTATTTATTTATTTGGTGGTACTGGGGTTCCTGGAAGCCCTTCTACCTCTAGGCTACACTCTCAGACCTATTTTTACATTTTTATTTGGAAACAGGGTCTCCTAAGCCAGCGCACGGCTGGCTTCAAACCTCCGCGATCCTCCTGTCTCTGCCTCCCAAGCGCGGGGATTACAAGTGTGCGCCACCACACCCGGCTTGGTGTTGATAATTTTGTATACGCACTTCATCAATGGAAGTGTTTCTTTCATCAAGTCTCCCACCCACCTCCCTCCACTAGAACCCTCCACTGCGACACTGGGGTTTCTCCCCCTTCGACCCGCATCCTGATTTCCCCCTAGCTTCCACATATTGCCAGGTACTCTGATAGAGGACTAATATCAAGAATGCACAAAGAACTTAAACAATTTAAACACTAAAGAACAAATAATCAAATAAAATCAGCACTTGAACGAAATAGACACTTCACAAAAGAAAGAAACATCAATGGTCAATAAATATATAGAAAAAATGTTCAACATCGTTAGCAATCAGGGAGATGCAAATCAAAATGACAGTCAGATTCTATCTATCCCCAGTTAGAATGGCAACTGTCAAGAATACAAACAAGCGGGGCGTGGTGGCGCACGCTTGTGATCCCAGCATTAGGGAGGCTGAGACCAGAGGATCGCGGTTAGAGGACAGCCTCAGCTACTTAGTGAGGCCCTTTACAACTCAGTGAGACCCTGTTTTAAAATAAAGAGTTAAAAATAGGGCTGGGGGTGTGGCTCGAAGGTAGAATGCCCCTGGGTTCTATTTGCAGTACCGCAAAAAAAAAAAATTTATATATATATATATATTGTTTGTATATATATATGTATATATATACATATATATATATATACAAACAATAAATGCTAGAGACAGTGTGGGAAATAGGAACTCTTCTACACTGTTGGTGGGATTGCAAATTATTGGGATCTCCATTAGTAGCCGCTATGGAGATCAGTGTGGAGATTCCTCAGAAAACTGGGAATGCAGCCACCATATGATGCAGCTACTCCACCCCTGGGTAGCTGTCCAAAGGAACTGAGATCAGAGTATTGTAATGATACAGGCATCTCCAAGTTTGGAGCAGCGTAATTTACCATTGTCAAAGTATGGAACCAGCCTAGGTGTCCATCAACAGATGAATGGATTATGAAATTAGGGGATGTACACATAAAGAAATTCTACCCAGCCATAAAAAAGAGGAGTTATGTCATTTGCAGGCAAATGGATCTAGAGAATTTTATGCTGAGGGAGATTAGCCAGTCTCAGAAAGTGAAGGATCATGTTTTCTCTTATATCAGAACATCTACTTATACTTTCAACCCTCCACTCTTACTCATCTCTTAGGTCTCTATTTGCCCACATACTGCATGCCCACAACACAAACCTAACGTTTTCACCCCACCCCATCCCAACGCATGCATCTTCATTCCTGCCTCATCTCACATCTTCAACCCCCCACGTGGCCCCCACGTGTAACTGTGCCTGGCCCATCTGCACTGCGCGACTCCATCCCCACACACGGGGTTTAGCACCTTCTGATCCTCTACCCAGCTCCACCCAGGAGGATCTTCAGGAGCACGCACTGTCAAAGATGCCTAGCACCTTGTCCTATATAAAGATTAAGATTCTTAGGTCCTGAATATGTTGGTTTTACTTAAAATGTACTTGGATCACAAGAATTTCGAATTTGTAACACTTTGGATGTACTCAGTAACCCCACAGAGAGAGGCCATGAAAGAGACTTGACCACATAATAACAACAACAACAACCACATCCCAGACAGGAAGGTTATGGTTGAGAAAAACAGTCATCTTAGCAGCAATTATACCCAAATAGTTTAAGGACCGATGATCTCTTCTGTCCATTAAAGCAGAGCTTCCTGAGAGTTTTACCTAGCGATACCTTTTAAAAAGTCATCTGTTGGCCAGGTATGGTGGTATAAGCCTGTAATACTAGTACTTGGGAGGCTGAGAAAGGGAGATTGCAGGTTTGAGGCCAGCCTCCATAACCGAGTGAGATCCTGTTTTAAAATAAAAAATAAAAAGGGCTAGGAACGTATCTCAGAGGTAGAATGCCCCTGGGTTCAATCTCAAGTACAGAAAAGAAGTCATTTGTTTATCCAGTTTTCTACAGTACTCGAAAGCAGTGGCATCGGTTCTTATTTTATTTTATTTTTTGGTGTAACTGTGTTCTTGCTGCTCTAGAGTTCTTTTTCTAAATGTCTGAAGAACTGAGATTTTCCTTGATCTTCTCCTTACCAGACTGCTGTGTTTTCTTTAGGGCTTTTGGGAAGGCCAGATGGAGCTCAGAAGGCTGTATGGACCTCTGAGTGGGTAAGAAGGCAACTCAATTCTTCTGTACATCTTGGTTTTTACATGTTTAACGGGTGTGGAAGTAATGACAAGAACAAGGATGTTGAATGTGTTTATATTTTGGGAGGGTCTGCAAGGAGAGTTCTTTGCAGTGTAGACAGAGTTCATAAAGAAGACCTCTAGGGTTGTGCCAAGGACGGTATGTTGGCCTGATGAACACTTCCCAGGCCTTAGAACCCTGCTGCACCGGGGACTTGATCATCCTACACCACTGTGCTGAAGGGCCCTGCGTACCTCACAGGAAACTGTCCAACTCGCCTTGACAAACCAGGGCAGATCTTTCCCCATGAAAGTATCCAAACTTTACTTGGGCCTGTATGTGCAGCTCTCTGGGTGTAATATGTTGCCAACAATATGATCATATAGTTTATCATCCAACCCAGTAAACTTCTTTGAGTGAAAGGAAGTGTTATTAATAATGACTCAAGCCAGTGGTGGCTGAGACAGGAGGCTCTCTACAGCCTCAGCAACTTTGCAAGACCCTGTTTCAAATTAAAAAATTAAATATGGCTGGGGGTATAGCTCAGAGGTAGAACATCCCTGGGTTCAATCCCCAGTACTTAATACTAATACTAATACTAATACTAATACTAATACTAATACTGGCTCAGGACAACAGTGTCTACTAATTCTGTCCTGGATATACTGGGAAATATGTTCGCATGTAAAATAATATAGCCCTTCTCTTTGTTTTTCCTGAATCTTTCTTTTTCTGCTTCCCAGTATCCTCCTTTGTTTTGAAAATTCCAGAATCTGGTAAACAAAACCCAGGCGCAGGCCACTTTGTCTGTTCAAGATTTAGCAGGCTTGAATCACATTGGTTCTCAGCGTGTGTCCTGCACACAGGAGTCCTGATCATTTTAGTCTGTTTTTACACAGCTTCTCCTTGGCCATAGAGTGATTTTTAGTAGCTTTTTAGACCCCCAGGTCAGCGATAACTTTTCTAGGTGCATTAAAGTTGTATTTTGTTCGCTAATGCACACCCTCATGGGGTCCAGTGGTCTATAAGCCTTTCTGTCTGTAGGATTTAGGAATTTAGGACATCTGTTTTCCTTAGTGGTTCTTTGTTCCTCGATGCTAGGGATTGAACCCAGGGGCATTCTACCTCCAAGCTACACCTCCAGCCCTTTTTATTTTAAAGCAGGGTCTTGCTAAA
The DNA here is from genome assembly GCF_963383645.1 of Muscardinus avellanarius. Taxonomy (NCBI): domain Eukaryota; kingdom Metazoa; phylum Chordata; class Mammalia; order Rodentia; family Gliridae; genus Muscardinus; species Muscardinus avellanarius. The sequence continues at coordinate 99,162,821 of NC_137795.1, forward strand.
TTGTTGAAGAGCTTACCAAGTTGCCGAGGCTGGCCTCGAACCTGTGATCCTCCCATCTCAGGCTCCCAAATACTGAGATTACGGGTGTGTGCCACTGCGCCCAGCTAGTGCTCATTTTTAACAAAGGGATTGGCTTGTATTATTTGTGGAACTTGCCCTTCCCAGGAGACCCACAGTTTTGGCCAATTGCATCTACCTACTCTTTGATTTTTTTCATATGGTCCTAAAAATTTTTTTTCAGTAAATTTAGAAGTTGTCCAGCCGGGCACGGTGGCGCACGCTTGTAATCTCAATATTTAGGAGGTTAAGACAGGCGGATCACGGTTCGCTGACAACCTTAGCTACTTAGTGAGGCCCTTTGCAACTAAATGAGACCCTGTTTCAAAAAAAATAAACAATAAGCCGGGCATGGTGGCACATGCTTGTAATCCCCGCGCTTGGGAGGCTGAGACAGGAGGATCGTTCAGGTTCGAAGCCAGCCTCAGCTACTTAGTGAGGCTTTCAGCAACTTAGTGAGACCTTGTTTCAAAATAAAAATATAAAATAGGGCTGGGAGGAGTATAGCCCGGAGGTAGAAAGCCTCTGGGTTCCACCCCCAGTACCAAAAAAAAAAAAAGTAAAATAAAAAAAAACAAAAACAATAATAAAATACTGCTGGGGGTGTGTGGCTCAGAGGTAGATTGCTTCTGGGTTCCATCCTCAGTATCAGTACCACCAAAAATAAATAAATAAATAAATAAATAAATAAATAAAGGAGTTGTCTAAGATGCTCTCTGTACTGGTCATTGCTGCATGATAAACTCCCCCAAAACTCAGTGGCTTAAACCAGAGTTTACTATTTCCTGTGCATCTAAGTGTGGGCGGTGTTGGTGGTCAGACACAGTGGCGGGCAGGCTCCTTCGGGCTTCCCGGAGGGTCTGCTGGGCAGGGCACTTAGCGGTGTGGCTCCGCCCCGCCGTCCCTTGTCCTCCATGGATAAGCAAACTCATCAGGCAGGGTCTTCTCATGGCAAAGGCAAAGACTCAAGAGAGGAAGAGGCTTTGCTAGCATCCTACTGGTCAACCAAGTCACATGGTCGATCCTTCTCATCAGGCCGAGGCGCGCGGTGGCCCCGTGAAGCAAGAGCCAGCCCCTTGACCAGACCTGGCTAGATGGAGCAGACGGGCGCTCCCGTGGAGGGCGCATCTTTAAATCATGAGCAACCGTCTTCTGTCTCTGTCAACCTGGCTCTCTCTGGCTTTTTAGAAGTCCTCATTCTGGTGCTCTCTTTCCAATGGTCCCTTTTTGCATCCGACTTGACCTTGACCTTGGAGACGGTCTGTCACGTCTCTGAGATGCAGCTTGGACTCAGAATGACGGAATCTCCGCAGGAATGAGAAGTCCTCCCTGGGCTTGAATGCTAGGGACCACTTCCCTTGAGTGCTTCTTGTACCGATTCCCAGAGTAGAAACTTTGGGTATTTTTAAATATTTAAAATATCAGATGAAGAGTTTAAAAAGCACTGTATTAAATGGTGTGTGTGTGTGTGTGTGTGTGTGTGTGTGTGTGTGTGTGTGAGCGAGAGAGAGAGAGAGAGAGAGAGAGAGAGAAGTGAGTTGGTTTCCTTGACAACTGGATGTCCAACTTTCCCCCCAACCCAACTTTAACTAAAGTTCACACAATTTATCCTTCTCATTTCAAGAAAACTTAAATCACAGAGAATGATTTCAAATGAGGTTGTAGAAATAAAAATGGCTGCCTCATCTCTACCTTTGTTCCCACTTCCGGTGGGAAGGAAGAAAGGAGAGGTGATAGCACAATTTCTTTATGCAAAGCTCACAACTTTTTATCCTTTAGAAAAAACAAAAGAAAGAAAAACCATGTGTCGCTGACTTCTTTTAAAATGGGTCCTCTCCCAGATCTTGAGTAATATGGTGGTGGGGTAAAACTGGCAGAGGTGGCTAGGTTATATCTAATCTTCCTATATACTAGAACTCTCCTTCCTTCCTTCCTTCCTTCCTTCCTTCCTTCCTTATGAGGATTTAACACAGAGGGTTTCTACCTCCAAGTTACACCCACATCCCTTTCTATTTTTAACTTTGAAACAGAGTCTTCACCAAGTTGCTGAGATCAGCCTCAAACCTGGGATCCTCCTGTCTCAGCCTCCCAAGTACTGGAAGGGGAAGGCATGCACCACCCCAACTGACTGAAATGTTATTTTCTTACTGCATAAATTGTAGCAAAATGCCTCACTGACTGGGACTATCAAAGGGGACTATGTTTGATGAACAACAAAGAACCTTCTTTTAGGAAATAATTTGGTTTAAATTACATAATTTTATACCATTTTTATTATGAGGAAATAGAATAGTAGCTTGGTTTTCTTAAAACTTGAAAAAATAGGTCGATCCCTCACTTGTCAAGCGAAGCCGCACGTGTTGATGCTGTACATTGAAGCGCAGGGCCCTTGGATGACAGCGCATCCCTGTCGTGGAAAGGAGCGGAGGCGCTGAGATGAGTTTATGCGTATGATCTGGACAGACACGTAGTATCTCGGTCAGGCTCAGGGTTCACACAGCTGGAAATTGGCTCGTCCCCTTTCCCTTCCCATTCAGAACTGACAGCACCAGAATTTATTGTCACCACCATCACCATCACCATCATCACTGCTGTTGCTGGGAGTAAAATGTCTTCACCCAGTGTCCAATTATGTGGCCGGCCTCACAGGCTCGGTGTGACTACAACCACACCCACTGTCTGCCTCCTTTGAGCTTGAGAGCAAAGCAAATCGACTGCATGCACGGCGGCACAACTTGCATTCGTGGTAAAGGATTGGACCCCTCTGCGCTGCTCAGCTTCATGGCTGTGGATAACCTCAGCCGATTGCCTGTTGTCTCTTGCTGTCTGAGGATGAGCCCCAAATTGGATTGCTATTCCTTCTCAAGCCCTACAAGAATGACTTCAACAGAATCATCATGCATTGGTGATTAAATATAAACCAGAGAGAGATGATGCCCCCACCAATTTGTAATTGGCTTTGCAATCCAGTAGATAACAAGCCTGTCTTAGGCTGTTACTGTTAATTGCTTATAAATACTCACACGGAGCCCCAGGTCCAGGTCATTAGCAACCACTGAAGGCCCCATCCAAAGCTCCTTTTCTTTTCTCTCCTTCCTCTCTGGAGTGCCCGCTCAGCAGGTCTGCTTCTCTTTAGCCGCATCCCACTGCCTCCCGCCTCCCCAGCATCTCGCTTTGATCTCCGGTATCAACTTAGTTCCCCCTCGTTGAACTTGACTTTCACGATCCCTGGCACCCGGCACCCATGCTGTTCCGTGTTGGTATGTGGCACCTGCATCCCTGCATCCGTTCACGATGCCAGCTTGTTGCACAACCTCATTAGGACATTGCAGGTAATGCCCACGTATGCCCCAGGAGAGCGTTAGGATGTAAGTAGGCAAACATGAACATCACGCACAACTTATAGAGTATAAATGAGCAGAGAGCAGAAGAGAGACCCGCTCCCACCCTGGACCCTTGGCCGCTTCTTCACAGAGGCCACCTCCGTTACCAGCTTCTTTAAACCCAAATGGATGATACACTACACTCTGCTCTGTATCTTGCGTCGTTCCTTACTGGTATTTGGGTAATTGTCCTATTTCAATAAATGCTTCCTCGTTAAGTGCTTTTGTGCTCTAAGTGACTTGACTGTATGGACACATCCTCACTTTTATAACAAGCGCTCAGTTAATGAACGTCTTCTGCTTTTACAAGCGAGAGCCGTATACATTCTCCTACACACATCGCTGCTCTTCTGCGTAAGTGTCTGTAGGATAAGTTCCTAGAAATGGGATTATTAGGTCAAAGATTATCTACATTTTTAAATTTTGACACATATTACTAAATCGCTCTCTCTAGGGAGTATATCCAGTTACACCCCCGTATTTAAGACCAGAGCGGCTGGTGTCTCACACGTTTGCCATTAAAATGAGTGGCTACCATGAGAAGTCCTTAGCATTTGATGATATATCACTAGAGTTCAACTTACTTGCATTTCTCTAATTATGAACAAGTTTGAGCGTTTTTCCGTGTTTTAAATGCATTGTGTTCTATTTTCTGAGGAATGTGTTGCTATTTTCCTATTGGGTTATTAATCTTTTTCCAATTTATTTGTAGAAGCTCTTTATATATTGAAGAAAGTAGCTTTTCATGGTCAATACGTGCTGTAAATATTTCCTCCTTGTTATCATTTGTCTTTGACTTTACTGTGTACTTTTTCTGATTGAAAAACATCAATGAACTAATTTTATTTTATTTTTTCTCACCATTTAAAAAAAGTTTAAACTTTTTATTGGTGCATTATATTCATACATCAAATTGGGGTAAAAAAAAACTTGTGTGTACATACATGTTCACATCACTGATTTAACCCCTACCCAACCCCCCTATTCCCTCCCCGTCCCTCCCTCCCTTGCTTGGCTTACTGGTTGACTTCGATATGTTTAAGTACATTGTGTGTTTTAGAGATTTTCCTCTTCCCCCTCCTTTCTCCCCCTTTAGGTTGTCTTGTTTGCTTTTGTATTTTTCCCAGAGAGGTTTCTTTCATCAAGGATATTACCCCCAAAGAAGTTTCAATTTTCTAGTGTTTTTAAAATTTCAATTAAAGCCAGGTGTGGTGGCGCACGCTTGTAATCCCAGCGCTTGGGAGGCTGAGACAGGAGGATCGCACAGGTGTGAAGCCAGCCTCAGCTACTGAGTGAGGCTCTCAGCAACTTAGTGAGACCCTGTTTCCAAATAAAGTATAAAATAGTTCTGGGAGTATAGCCTGGAGGTAGAAAGCCCTGGGTCTCACTCCCAGTACCACCAAAAATGTCGGATGTTTTGGCTGGGGGTGTAGATGAATGGCAGTGTTCTTGCTCAGCATGGGCAAGAGCTTGAGTTTGATCCTCAGTACTGCAAAGAGAGAGGGAGGGAGGGAGGGAGGGAGGGAGGGAGAGGGAGAGACAGAGAGAGGGAGAGGGAGAGACAGAGAGACAAAGACAGAGAGAGGGAGAGAGACAGACAGACAGAGAGACAAAGACAGAGAGAGGGAGAGAGACAGACAGACAGACAGAGACAGAGAGAGAGGGAGAGAGAGACAGAGAGACAGAGCGAGACACAGAGAGAGACAGAGAGAGACAGAGAGAGAGACGGAGAGACAGAGAGACAGAGAGAGAGAGAGGGAGAGAGAGACAGACAGACAGAGAGACAGAGAGACAGAGAGAGGGAGAGAGAGACAGAGAGAGGGAGAGAGAGAGGGAAAGAGGGAGAGAGAGGGAGAGAGAGACAGAGAGAGGGAGAGGGAGGGAGGATGTGTCTGAGGGACAGACTGAGGTGGGGATCTCTTATTGTTTGGATGTCAACGGTCTCAAAAGCCGTGAGTTAAAGGCTTGTCCCAGGGGCGCTGTGGGGAGCTGGTGCAGCTTTCTGAGGTGGTGCCTGGTGGGAGGAAGTAGGTCTTTGGGGAGTGTCCTTGAAGGGCGTGGTGCAACCCCACCCCTTCCTCTTCTTGTTTTGCTTCTGGCCATGGGGTGAGCAGTTTTCTCTGTCATGCACTCTGTGCCTTTCCATCCAGCACCCTCATTTGAGGCTCTGCTTGATTTAAAATGGGAACTTCTTAAAACTATGAGCCCAAATACACCTTTTCTCTTTATGAGACAGTTATCTCAGGTATTTTGTTACAATGTCAAAAAAAAAAAAAGACTAACATAGGATCCACCCTTATTTTTCCTAGATGATGGAGTTCCATCTGGAAAACTATCATTTTCCAACCAATTTTAAATGTCACACTTAATTTTTATTAATTCCTAGACATACTTCTGACTTCTCTGCCTTATTGTAATCCCTAACCAAATGGCCCACTGAACACTGGATTTTAATATTATCTGTATGGCTTCTTATATCTAGCGGCAGCAGGATATTCTAAGAACATCTTGCAAGTATCAGAATTGAAGCAATCTATCTTTCAGGGAACACCAAGTCCTCACACTGAAAAAAAAAAATCAGTTTAGTGAGTAAATAAGCCTTTGGTGTCAAGGGCCTGACAGAGTCCATGCCACAGGATTGGGAGGTGTCCCATCTGCCTCCAACGCAGAGGTGTCTCCCACCATTTTTATTTGGTTAGCTAGCTTGCCTGAATTCTGTCATTGGGTAGAGAGAACGTTGCGGACTCTGCCATATACATGGATAAGCACATAACAACAAAATGAAAACAGTAAGGCCGTTCCAACGCGTTTTGGAGCTCCGATTCCATGGCATCGTCCACGAGGAGAGTGGGTGCTCCGAAAGTGACTGGGGTGTGAGCATTTTGACCAGAGGTGGTCTTCACCATCGTGTTTATGTACTATTTAGATGAGGTTGAGGAGCCGCAGGGAGATGGTTGACTTTAGGCAGTGAGACGGTTATGTAGTTACTTGTGGGAGATTTCCCAGCCTACAACCATAGATCAAGAGCCCCAGAAACTGAAGAGCTCTGAAGGTGGGACTTGTATTGGGTCACATGACGGTTCTTTGGGCATAGTGGGTACCGAACATCTGAACACACTGAACTTGGACGTGTGTCCCAGTTTGGGGTGGGATGGACACTATTGCTCATTTGTGCAAGGAAACACGTGTTCAGACCCGATGCTTGGGGAGTGTATACTCATTTTTCCTCTGGACTGAGCTCTGTAAAATCAATGGATGTTGAATAATGGTAGAAATTAGAGTTGCAGAAGACGTTCCAATGTCAGGTGCCAGCCTGAGAAGGAAGCTCAGCGACCAAGTGCTTGCCCTAAATATATGGCTCAGCTTTAAGGGGGATTGATGAAAATGAGAATGGATGATGAGCGTTGAGAGAACATACTCTCCTGGAAGCAGTGGCATTAAACACAGAAATCTTAAAGTCTCTTAACATTTCTGGCCACAGAGCCAAACCACTGGCAAGGATCATTTAAATACTAGTGCCCCAGCTTGGGAGAAGTTGTCTCTCATGAGAGTCTCGAGAGGAAAGCTGAGAACCACCGGCTCCAAGTCATGTGAGTCTGGAGCCAAAATTAATGTGAGACCTGATGGTCTGTGCGCTGTCAAAATAGATCACTCACTAACACTAAGCCTGTAGATGCACATTTTTAAATGAATGGAATTTATTACACTGTTAGTGGACTGGAAGGGAGGCCATTATTTTATAGAAGCAAATACCCTGACCTAACAGGAGGTTTTTGAAAATAGGAAGAAAGTTATCACCAGTCCAAATACAATGCCCAGTAGGTAATCTCGTGTGTGTGTGTGTGTGTGTGTGTGTGTGTGTGTGCGCGCATGTGGCACTGGGGGTGGAACCCAGGGGCTTTCTATGTCTGAGCTATACTCCCAGACCTATTTTATATTTTATTTAGAAACAGGGTCTCACTAAGTTGCTGAGAGCTTCACTAAGTAGCTGAGGTTGGCTTCGAACCTGCGCGATCCTCCTGTCTCAGCCTCCCAAGTACTAGGATTATAAGCGTGCGCCACCACACCTGGCTAGAATTATCAAAAGAAAAAAAAATATCCCCAGGCAGCCAGCCATGGTGGCACACACCTGTGATCCCAGTACTTGGGATTCTGAGACAGGAGCATCACAGGGTTGAGGCCTGCCCCCGCAGCTTAGTGAGGCTCTCAGCAATTCAGACCTTGTTTCAAAATAAAAAAACAAAATAAAATAAAATAGGGTGGAGGGTACAGCTCAGAAGTAAAACGCTCCTGGGTTCCAACCTCAGCCACTACACACATATAAAAATTATTCTCAGGTAAATAAGCATCTTAGATGAGAGAGAGACAGACAGACAGACAGACAGACACTGTTTTTCCTAGAGTTACACTGTGCTTGAACGAATCTGTGTTGACTTCACTGCCATAGTCAGAGCTCTTGTTATAGGTAATAGTGAGCTACTGCAAAGCTTCCTTATGGAAAACACCATGTTTCTTAGTCCTGATCCAAAGACCTCTCTGAAGTTTACTCAGGCTCCTGGACTCCTGACTCTTCTCTCACCCGTTTATCTCATCCCACTCACCTCCGCGTCCTCTTTCTATGAAAACATATGAATCAAATGGTTGCCGCGTATTTTGATGACTACTGCTGCCCAAGACCTTGCGACCGATGCGTGTGCTATGAAGTCTGTATTCATCCCTCTTCTATGGGTAAAGCCATCCAAGAGAGCGTGACAGAGCCCGGCGTTACAAACACCAGCGCCCAGTCTGTTCCCCTCGATAGCTTCAGTGGATTCGCCCAATCATTTCCTTCTTAGACCTCAGTTTACTTAGAAGTGATGGATCTGAACTAAAACAGTGACCTTGGTACTTTAATCACAAGCCTCAGTAAATAAAGGATTGGCCACATTGTGTTCCGGTACACACACACACACACACACACACACACAATAAAAGTTTTATACAACAACTGATTTACTGCATAGGGACTGCTTTGATCTATTCTATTCCATTTGTTAAAAATAAAACAAGTGCAAGCTGATCGTGACTCACTAAATTGATTTTATAACCACTAGTGAGTCAAGGTCAGCAATTTGGAAAGCAGAGGGCCAGATGACATCTGCGGTCCTTCCCAGTTATAAACTGGGTGATTCCAAGTGATGACTCACCTCCCCAGTCCACACGAGAACACTGTCACGAGCCCCATGTTTGCCCCTTGAGACTTAAGGTGCTGAGATGCCTCTGACTCTATCGGGGAAAGCCCACTGCTGACAGCTCAGGCGGGACCCCAGCTGAAACTGTCCTCCTGCAGAGAGGAGGTGGACGCACCTGGCTGCCGGCACGGGGCGGGCGCCTCCTGCCCATAGAGCTTCCCTTTTTATTCCTTAAAATCACAAGTTCAGCTATTACTAAAATTACTTCCCAGTCTTAGCCTAGACAGTTTGAAGCTAAGAAACTTGCAAAAATGTATTCATTGACCATTTATTTTTTTTTTTTTTTTATTTTTGATGACACTGGGGGTGGAACCCAGAGGCTTTTCTACCTCCGGGCTATACTCCCAGACCTATTTTATATTTTGTGTGAAAACAGGGTCTCACTAAGTTGCTGAGAGCCTCACTAAGTAGCTGAGGCTGGCTTCGAACCTGTGCGATACTCCGGTCTCAGCCTCCCAAGCAGGGGATTACAAGCGTGCGCCACCACGCCCGGCTTTCATTGACCATTTAAAACATCTCTCTGGTAAGATTTTTGCGTTGGGTATGAACATCTAAGGGAGGAAGTCCTGTGGCTATCCTACATCAGAGAGGTCTGGTGGGGCTGAAGACTCATTCCCAGGAGGGATAGGAAAGCCGGAAGGACTGGCCTAGAAACTGCCCACCACGGGGTGAGCTGGGTAGGGAAAGGTCAGGCTGCAGACAGAGCTGCTCCAGCTGATGGGGAAAGTGCCCCGGCACCGAGAGGCTTAACAGATGCACCTCCTGGTTCTCGCAAGCACTGGTCCAGCGGAAAGGTGCGGAGCCGGCTGCTCTCAGCGAGGGCAGAGGCTGGACCGTAGTCGGGCTCCACTGGAGCAGCTGTCTCGGTGGTCTGCCTTAGACATTAGGGCCCATCTAGGGGATGGCTTGGGAATCTGGGGAGCCCCTGACCCCTGAGAAGGGAGTCTGACAGGACCCTCAGAGGCCTGGCCTGGGGAGGGGGAATCAGGCATAGACACTGAGTTTCGAAACTCAGAGCACAATGTGAGGCCAGGCTCAGAAGTCCTCAGCAGTATTTTTGGCAGAAAGGTCACCCTGGCTGGCACAGCTGTAGACAGAACAAGTGGGGTCTTGGGATGCACAGCCAGGCTGGCTCCAGCTTCCAGTCCAGGGCTGGGACTACAGGTGGTAGTCCTGTTCAGAGCACCCCGTGGGGATGAAGAGAGCCTGAGAGGCTGAGGAGTCAGCCACAGAGTTTCCCTTTTACACTCCTCAGTGTGTGTATTCAAAATCTACCAGAAAAAGCCAGGCATTGTGGCGCACGCTTGTAGTATACCCAGCATTTGGGAGGCTGGTACAGGAGGATCGCACAGGTTCGAAGCCAGCCTCAGCAACTTAGTGAGACCCTGTTTCCAAATAAAGTATAAAATAGGCCTGGGAGTATAGCCTGGAGGTAGAAAGCCCCTGGGTTCCACCCCTAGTAGCCCCCCCCCCAACACACAAATCTACCAGAAAAAGCTGGGCGTGGTGGTGCAGGCTTGTAATCCCAGGATTTGGGAAACTGAGGCAGGAGGATCACGGTTCATGGATAGCCTCCGCTACTTAGTGAGGCCCTCTGCAGCTTAGTGAGATCCTGTTTCAAAAATAAAGAATTAAAAAATAGAGCTGGGAAAGTAGAATGCCCCTGGGTTCCATCCCCAGTACCGCAAAAAACAAAGCAAAACAAACAAACTACTAGAGAGAGCAGCAGTACATCAGGTTTAAGGTGATGGTGGGGGCCCATTCTCCATCAGTGACAATCAAATATGCCATCAATCACTTCTTTATCCCCGAATGGCACAGCTGTGTTCCCAAACCATAGCATGTCTCAAATGGAAGGTGCATAAAAGCTCTATCTCTAGCTAATAAGTCTGAATCATAAAGCCCGTATTTAATTGAGTCGTACCTGCAACAAATCCACGTAGCTCAACCTCAAATGCATAAGGGGTTGTGTAACACGGCCACGAATCGCTGTGGCATCGGTCACGACATTCTCCCTTCCAGAAGTGAGTCCTGACAACATGTGGCTTCATACAAATATCTCCTGCCAAGAATTCCTTTGCACAGGCCATCTAAAAATTGCCCACATTGACTCAATTCTTGTAGTACTCAACTCTAATTGAGAATGCATGCAGCCTTTCTATTCTACCCAAAAAGAATGACATACCATCTTTTATTTTTTTAATTTTTTGGTGGTACTGGGGTTCCTGGAAGCCCTTCTACCTCCAGGCTACACTCCCATACCTATTTTTACATTTTTATTTGGAAACAGGGTCTCTTAAGCCAGCGCGGCTGGCTTCGAACCTGTGCGATCCTCCTGTCTCTGCCTCCCAAGCGCGGGGATTACAAGCGTGTGCCACCATGCCCGGCTACCGTCTTTTATTTTATAATTAAAATTATTACTAGAAGAGAGAGGGGAAGAGCCAGGGGACCGCACCCAGTGCTGTGTGCACGTATATCACCATCGCTATGAATTGCACTATGATACGAGACGATAATGTACCAATGAAAGTATAAAAAACTACTACGGAATTCAAGGGAACAAGGAATACAGGGCTCACAGTTCCTTTTTGATCACTATTTTGTGAGTGGAGAAACCTTTCAAGTTCTCAGAAACCCCCGAATGATTAAAATACCAGTTCTAAATCTTGTTCCTCACTCAAGGCCATCTAAATGTTCAAAACCAAATAAGCTTCGGCTATTTGTATAATCATCAAAACAACATCACACGCCCCCACATTTCAAACAACTGAGAATAGTCAAAGTTGGAGCACGGTGGCTGACGCCAAAATGGTACCACGACCTGCTGGAATGAGTGCAGCCAGAGGAAACCCCTAGCACAATTGAACTTCAAAAGCAAGGAGAGACGGGTGCGGTGGCACACCCTCGTAATGCCAGTACTTGGGAGGCTGAGACAGGAGGATCACAGGTCCACAGCCAGCCTCGGTTACTTAGTGAGGCCTTCCAAAACTCAGCAAGACCCAGTTTCAAAATAAAGAATAAAAAATAGGGCTGGAGGTGTAGTTCGGAAGTAGAATGTCCTTGGGCTCAATTCCTAATACCACACACATGGGAAAAATTTTTTTAAAAATAAATGAAATAAAATGGAGCATGGTTTCTTTTCTTCCTTGGGATTCTAAATCTCTCAGAGTTTGGGTTGTTTACTATGTATTCCAATTATTCCTGATCAGTCTTTTGTGCAACATTTCTCCAGCTACGCAGGCAAAGTAATTTTCTAGCAAGGCATCACCAAGTTTTATGATGCATACATGCCCGGGGCAGATAATAGAAACTTAACTACTAAAATAAGTTCCTTGATTATCCTTTGCATTTCAAGACCATGTTCTTAACACTGTCTCCCCCGCCCCCATCTCACTCTCAGGCTGCAAGAATTCTACTACCCAAAGTATTTGTCTTGTTTTAATTTTTAATCTTTATTCTTTTGGTTCTGGGGATTGAACTCAGAGAGGTTGGTTCTATCTCTGAGCTCCGCCCCCAGCCCTTTTAATATTTTATTTTGAAACAGTGTCTCAATAAGTTGCAGAGGGCCTCACTAAGTTCTGAGGCTGGTCTTGATTTTTTTTTTTTTTTTTTTTTTTTGCGGGTCTGGGGATGGAACCCAGGCGCATTCTACCTTTGAGCTACACCTCCTGCCCTATTTTTTATTCTTTATTTTTGAAACCGAGTCTCACTGAGTTGCAGAGGGCCTCACTAAGTAGCTAAGGCTGTCTGCGAACCGCGATCCTCCAGGTCTCAGCCTCTCGAATGCTGGGTTTACAAGTGTTCGCCACCACGCCTGGCTCTGGTCTTGAATTTTTGATTCTGCTGTCTCAGCCTCCTAAGTACTGGGATTACAGGTGTGTGCCACCACGCCCAGCCCACCCACAGTATATTTTTCTGCCCTGAGTCTAGCTTTCAGTTTACTGGGTACTGATGAAGGTTCGAGTCTCTAATGTGATGTCCAGACCCACCTTGACCCCCAGAAGGAGATGCTGTTTAGAATTCTCTTTTTGCCTCTGCTAACTTTTGCCCTGAATCTGTGACTGGTGGGTGGTCAGTCATTACATGTTAGGTGGACATGGTGATTGTGGTCTTTGGTGCTACAACACCCATCGGTGCCTCTGGATGCTACTCAGGCTACAGAGCACGTGGGCGTCCAGGTATTGGATGGACTCCCCTGCCCTTCACAGCAGGACAGCCACGGGATGAATCCAGCTCCTAGGTGGTCTCTCCTCTCTTCTCCATGGCTAATGTGCTGCCTGGTGCATGTTAATCACCACGGAGGCAGCTGTTAAATGGATCTCCTTTAAAGCTTGTCTGGAACTCTTCAAATTCTCTTCTCTGGTTGCAATTTGTGCCTGATCAATATGGCCACCAGGTTCTTCCAAAAGACTCCACCCAAAAGATTCCTAGTGGCTTCCCATTAAATCTTGGACTTTCCTCCTAGAGTTGGGGTTCCTCAGAACATCCCAGGAGTAAAACGCCTCCCTTCTCGGTCCTCCTCAATTTGGAAGCCAATTAGATCCTGTGTGTCCAAGCCAGAACGGACGCTTGGCAGGCTGAATTCTGCCCTTCTCCAAATCCATACCTGTTAACGAGCGCCAGGGCATCAGGACCTAAGAAACGTAGCAGCCACAGAAGAAAGGTTTCGCCTGGGTAGGTGGGATGGACCTTTGTGCACTGGAATGTGGCTGGCAGGAAGGACGCCGTGATTCCTGTTTGTGGGACAGAGGGTCCCTGCTTCTCTATCAGAGCCACGTATTTATTGAGGATAGCATGAAGTACATTTGGCTGAAGAACTGGTGGTTTTTTTTTTTAATTGTGGGAAAATATACACGATATGAAATTTACCATCCTAGCCATTTTCCAGCATATAATTTGGCGGCATTTAGTACATTCATATAGCAGAATCGCTGGCACCATTAAGATTCAGACTGCTTTCATTTCGTGACACTGAAACTTTGTCTCTATTAAATAGTAACTCTTGCCAGGCGAAGTGGCACATGCTTGTAATCCCAGTCCTTGGGAGGCTGAGACAGGAGGATTGCAGGTTCCAGGACAGCTTAAGCAAGTAGTGAGACTCTCATGGACCTAGTGAGACTCTGTTCAAATTAAAGATAAAATGGGGCTGGGGTTGTAGCTCAGAGGTAGAATGCTCCTGGGTTTAATCCCTAGTACCCCAAAAAACAACAAAACAAACAAACAAAAATAGTAACTTTTAATTCCCTTCCTCTGACAACTGCCATTCTATCTCTTAGACTTTCTGGAGACCTCATATAAGTGGAATAATACAATATTTGCCTTACTTCACCTACTGTTCTACCCTCAAGTGTCAGAAGTGTGTGTGTGTGTGTGTGTGTGTGTGTGTGTGTGTGTGTGCATGCGTACACGCATGTGTATGTAGTGTGTATTGGGGATTGAACCCAGCAGCATTCTACCTTTGAGCTTCCCTTTCCCTTCTACTGGTTTTATTTCTTTATTTTGATATAGGGTCTCACTAAATGGCTGAGTATCAAGATTTGCCAAGTTGCTGAGACTGGACCCAAATGTGCAATCCTCCCAAGTACTGAGGCTTCTTTTTTAAAGCTACATAATATTCTACTGTATGCCTATTCCATGTTTCATTTATCCATTCACCTATTGATGGATGCTTGGGTTGTTTCTACCTTTCGGCTAGTGTAAATAGTGCAGCTATTATAGTGAGTGTGCAAATATATTTTCAAGATGCTAATTTCAGTTCTTGGGGGAGTATATACCCACAAGTGGAACTGCTACTGCAGATAGCAATTCTATTTTTTTTTGAGGATCCGCTATACCATTTTCCATAGTGACCCCATCATTTTACATTTGGAGGACACTTTGTAGCGATGCTTTATGGTTCCCGTTCGGGTGTGATTAGGTGGCCATTATTTCTTGCTATCGAGCTTTGAGAATGAACTCCAGGTAAAATTTACACTCACCTCCTTACACTCTGAAACCCAGCTGGCCAAATGCGAGCCACACGTTTCTGATTGGAATGCCTGATCCCAATAACCTTGCCTCCGACTTCCTGTTGGCTGCGAGCCAGTGTGTACATTTTTTACCAAACCAGCCCCATTATCAACAAATGCTCACACGGTACCATAAATTCAGTATGTTTTAATAAATCCCCAGCAGTCCCCATCCAGAGCGCCTTCCCCTCTTATCTCACTCCTCTCTGCCAAACCCTCTACAATTTATGTGTCTGCTTTCCCATCCTGCTTCGCCCCCTCCACGGGGCCTCTTCCCACCAGCTCACGGCGGCCTTTGCATCCTACATAAATTTCATCCTCTCTGTCTGGTGCTGTTGCTGACTTCTGCTTTCTTGTTCATGGGCTCTCCGCTGCTCCTTCTCTCCCTGGAACCAGCCCTTCAATCTCAGGGCTTCCTACTACCCCAAGTAATTTGTCAAGACCCCATCCTTGTAGTTAGTAGCTTATCAATTAATCTGGGTTTCTTTCACAGCTTTTTGGTGATTTCCAAGGCAGCAGTCCCCATCACAAAGCTGTTCCAGCTTTGTGAGCTTTTGCTGGAGGAGACATGCTGGATTCACTCTTGGTCCCCCCGCCCCAGTCACCGCACTGAGAGTGAGCTCCCCGAGACAGGTCCACTGACTCCATACCCAAGCAAATAAAGGAGAGATGGCAGGGGGCCCATGGAGAAGAATGTGCCCGGATGCACAGGCCGGGGAGGAAGGTTAGAGGCTTGGACTGAGATAGAAAGGAAGCGAAGAGAAAGCTGAGTGCATGCTGGGAAAATTTGATATTGGGACACCAGGAAAGAGGACAGGCTTGCCAAATGGCAAATGAGATGGACCTGGGGGACAGTGGTCAGGTGGTAGGTTGCCCGTGGGAACTTGTATGGGTGCTCAGAGCGGAGGAGGACAGAGTGAGGGGGACAGGGGAGCATGGAATCACACACACACACAAATGCTGTTATCCTGGTGAGATAACAATACTTTGGATCATCAGAAATGGAAGGAAAAGAGGGAGAATTCTGCAGAAGAACCGCCCTGCAGGAAAGATGCAGCAGACTCAAGCATCATTGAGCGTAAGGACGAGGACAGCAGGCATGAGCTCTTGACACTGGCTTTGGGTTCTAAAGACAAAATGGCGGTCCCACCCACGCGGGAGGTTGAGTGTGGCAGAGGGAAAGTAATTTCATCTTCACCATAATCAGCTGGAGCTTTTCTTAGTTCATTCAGGCTGCTATTACAAAATACCACAAACCAGGTAGTTTATAAAGAACAGAAGGTTATTGCTCACAGTTCTGGAGCCTGGGAAGTCCAAAACCAAAGCCCTGGATGTGACGTTCGGTGAGGGCTGGCTTTCTAGTTCATAGGTGGCACCTTCTCTCTGTGTCCCGATTTGGTGGACGAGGTGAAGGCGCTCCCTTGAGTCTGTTGTATAAGGTCAGTAACCCCATTCAAGAGGGCTCTGCCCGCGAGACCTCCCAAAGACCCCACCTCCATCACCTGGAGATTAGGATGTCAATCTATGAACATGAGAGCTGCTGAGACATGGGGTCCAAGGTGACCTAGCTGTGCAGCACCCCAAGGATCATCAGCTACAAGAAGAATGGTGTGCTCAGAATCTAGACTCTTCTGCTCCTTGCCTTTCACCAACCTAATGTGGCCCCGCCTCGGTTGGCCAGAGGGAAGAAGCCTCAGGTGGCCTCGGCAACAGGGCACCATGAGGGCGTCTCAGGAGCACCCTCAGGCACGTCTGCGTTACGGGGCCTCACCCCTCCTGGCCCTTCCGCACCCTTTGGATCACCTCCACAGACAATCACGATTGCTACATGGAGGATAAACAGGAGGGGCCCCCCTAGTCAAACAGTGGGAACCCAGGGTGAGTCAGAAACACATTTCGATTGAAGGATGTCTCCACACCTTTCCCGCAATAAGGTGCTCAGAAGATCTCCAAGGGAGAAATGAAGCGTGTGTGTCTCCTGGACCACAGGACTGTTTTGTTTCCCAGAATCCCTCGTGGGACTAGAATATGGAGAATAGGTTCTGAGAGAAACATCATGTTTCTAATAGATAGCAGCATTTTTTCTCCTAAAGAATTCCACATGAGAGCACAGCCATTGATAGGAACAGTTACTTTAGTGAGCGGTGGATTATAAACTCAAAGTGTGCAGCCCTGGGTGAGGGAATTAGTGCATCCCATCCAGCCGTGCCTGCCAGCATCCATCCCACCCCTGCCGAGCACCCACAGACAGCACCTGCCCCAGCAAGGTGGGACAAGACACCCAAAGTGGGTCCTTCATTAGCAGCGACGGGACAAGGGCCCCTCGCGGGAGCTGGGCACCTTTTGGAGAGGGCTGCAGGGCCCCTGGGGGAGCGGGACTCAGAACAAAGGAGGCTCTCCCGAGAGCTGGCGGGGTCAACCAGCGGTGAGAGCTCTCAGGCAGGCGGCATCCGGGCCTTTGCCAGAGGCTACTTAGTCAACCTGTCCTGAATCCCACCCTATGCCACCTTCAGTCCCTCCCCTGGGACGGTCGCCTCTCGTTCCTGATGTCTCAGGCGACCCTGGCAGACCCAGGCCCCTGATGTCTCAGATGACCCTGGCAGACCCAAGCCCCTGATGTCTCAGGCGACCCTGGCAGACCCAGGCCCCTGATATCTCAGATGACCCTGGCAGACCCAGGCCCCGCTGCTGGGATCCAAGAACCAATTGTCAATGAAAGGTCATCAGAGGCTGAAACTGAGAACTTCATATCAGGCAAGGAGATTCTCCCAGAAGGTGCAGTTTTATACCTATCTCCATGCACAGATATGGTGTGTGTAATATGTATACTAGATATATTTGTTACATGCAATAACATATAATATTATTATATCATATGTATTATACACATACAACATGTATATATTATTATTATTATTATATTATATATATTATACATGCACATGTGTGTGTCCCCTGCCCCACTGTGTTACCAAACTGTATGTTTTATCATGTTTATAAACTATACAGAAAACTATATCTGCTGAAGTAAGGATCATGCTGATGATTTCTTTTTCTTTTTCTTTTTTTTTGGTGGTACTGGGGTTCCTGGAAGCCCTTCTACCTCCGGGATACACTCCCAGACCTATTTTATATTATTTTTAATTGGAAACAGGGTCCCCTAAGCCAGCGCGTGTGGCTGGCTTCGAACCAGCGCGATCCTCCTGTCTCCACCTCCCAAGCGCGGGGATGACAAGCGTGCGCCACCACGCCCGGCTTAATGCTGGCGATTTCTAGCAAGAAAAAAAGATTATAGAATTTCTAAGGCTGAGCGTGATGGCGGCGTGTTCATGTCATCCCACTACTTGGGAGACTGAGACGGGAGGCTCTGCAGGCTCACAGACAGCCTCAGCAACCTAGTGAGGGTTCTCTAAAATTAAGTGAGACCTTATTTCAAAATTAAAAAAAAAATTAGGGCTGGGGGTGTATCTCAGAGGTAGAATGCCCCCTGGGCTCAATCTTCAGTACCACACACACTAAAGAATTTCTGTCTAGACTCCCAACCTGGCTCCAGTAGTGCCTGTGGGACCTGGGCTTGCCATGGCCCAGGCAGTTGTCAGTGGGAAGGGGCAGGGAGAAATTGAGGCAGCAAGAATAAGTTCAGGGGACTGATATACTTAGATATTTAGGACATCACTTGGGTTTTTTCTTTAATTTATTTATTTTTTTATTGGTGCACTGTATTCATACATCATAGTGGGATACAAACTTTTGTAGACATACATGCACACATCGCCCAGTCAGCCCCCACCCGATCCCCACCCCATTCTCTCCCCATCCCTCCCTCCCATGCTTGGCTTAGTGATTGACATCTAGTATTATAGCAATGTATCCAAAATTAAAAATGATAATCTCACATAACAGTTTCATTTGTCTGTTACCAAGTTTTTGATGACTTAAAGATAACATTTCAATATTTCTTTTTACTTTCTTTCTTACCAGAGAATATTTTTTTTCTATTTTTTTTAGGTGAAACTATCATATATTTACATATTTATTTTTCAGAAAAAAACTCTATCCTAATATGGAATATGGACTCTAGATACCCAAAACGATCTTGAAAAAGAACAAAGCTAGAAGATATATATTTTCTGATTTCAAACCATATAAAACTACAATAATTGAAACAGTGTAGTACTATTCTAAAGGCAGATATATAAACCATTGGAGTTAAATAAAAGCCTAGAGCTAAATTCTTCCCTATATTGTCGTTATTTTTGACAAGGTTTCCACGAACATTTGGTGGTAGAAATAATAATATTTTAACTAAATATTGTTGAAACATAATAATTACATGGAAAAGAATAAAGTTGGACCCTTACCTAATCCCATATACAAAGATTAACTCAAAATAGATAAAAGACCTAAATATAAATCTTAAGACTATAAACTTTTAGGAGAAAATCTGGGTCATAAAACCTCGCAACACTGAAATTGGCAGTGATTTCTTGGATATGATTTCAATGGCACAGGAAACAGAAGAGTATACAAACTCCCTAAAAAATAAAAAAAATATTGTATATCCAAAGACAATGTAAACAGAGTTAGAAGTTACTAATAGAATGGGATAAAATATTTCCAAATGCTATATCTGAAGGTATATTAATATTCCAACTAGAAATCCTAAAAATTAACAACAATAAAGGCAAACAATACCATTTAGAGATAGGTAAAAGACTAACATAAGTAATGAATCTCCACAGATAACCAATCTTAGTTGACTGTTGAATGGAAACTCTTGTTTCTCTGGTTCTGGTGTGTGTTACCTATTTCTTCTTTGTAGTTAATCTCTTTGAGAATTTTCTCTAGTGCTGGTTTTGAAGACATAAATTCCTTCAGTTTCTGTTTGTCATGGAAGCTTCTTATTTCTCCATCTAATTTGATAGAAAGTTTTGCTGGGTAGGAAATTTTTGGCTGGAAGTTGTTTTCTTTCAGAGTTTGGAATATGTTACTCCAAGCCCTTCTGGCTCTCATGACTTGGTTTGGGAAGTCTGGAGTGATTCTAATTGGTTTGCCTCTGAATGTCACTTGGCCCTTTGTTTTTTTTGCCTTTAAGATTCTCTGCTTGGCTTCCACATTGGTCATTTTGACAATTATGTGGCGTGGGGATTCTCTTCTCTGATCCTGTCTAAAGGGAGTTCTATAAGTTTCCTGGACCTGTGTATCAACCTCTTGCTCTATAATAGGAAAATTTTCTGGTATTACTTCCTTGAAGAGATTGTTGATCCCTTTGGTTTCACTTTCTTTTCCCTCCTCTATTCCAATTGTTCTTAGGTTAGCTCTCTTAAAATGGGCCCATATTTCTTCAATGTCAGATTCCTGCTGTCGGATATTTTTTTCTAGATTAGAAACTATGCATTCATTTTTGGAATGATCATCTTCTAAGAGCGAGATTCTGTTCTCCATGTGGTCTAATGGGTTGTTTGTGCTTTGATTTGAGGCCTTTACTTCATTAATTGCATCCTTTATCTCTTTTTGGCTCTCTCTGAGTTCTTTTCGAAGCACCTCTATTATTTCTACAGTTATTTTCCTGATTTGATCTTCTAGAAATCTCTGATTTTCTGTTTTATCGGGTTCTGATGTTGTGGGGTTGTGGGCATTCATTGCTCCAGTATTATTCCTCTTTCCCATGATTTCGGAAGTTTGTGCCTTCTCTGGGTTCTCCCCTTGGGTCACTATGACTTCACTTAAGGTGCTCTGGATCTCGAGCCAGTAGTATCTCAGACCCCACTACTCCTTTACTGGGTTGTATCACAGAGTCTCCGACCCAGAGAGTCGATAGAGGCTGCTTTAGACTGTGGGGGGTGCCAGGTTGCACGTTCTCCTATGGTGTGATATCTCTGCCACCGCCACTCCCCCACTGGGTCAAGTCCCAGGGAGTACAGTACTGGGATTTCTCCTCTGTGGCCCGCAATTTGACTCACTGTTCTTGAGTGCACAGATGTAGCTGTACTGGATTCAGTGAATTCTCTGCTGCTGCCGCCGGTGCAATATGGCGCCGCTGCCATGCCCTCGGCCGTGAGGCTGGCATATTTCTTCTTGGTTTTGATTTCCACTCTGAATCCCTGAGGCGTGTGCTGAGCTCAGTCACTGGGAGCTTTAGATTTTACCTGCGGCGAGAAATCCCGCCTGGCTGTTCCGCAGCGGCTCACCTCGGCTTGCTGTAGCCGTCTGGTGAAGTAGCTGCTGCGCCGGCAGTATGGCGCTGCTGCTGCATCCTCGGGCGTGAGGCTGGTTATCTCCTCTGTGGCTCTGAGCTCTGTTCTCAGTCCGCTTTGTCTCTGGAGCCTGGTGATTTTTTTGTTTCTCTGGTGATGGTGTTTTCTGGCTATGAAAGGCGCTGATTTTGTGGTAATGGAGATTGGTTGTTAGCGGGGCTCTTAAGCCCCGCTTTTCTCGGTCGCCATCTTCCCGGAAGCCATCACTTGGGTTTTACATGCAACACAACTGTCTGGCACCTGGAACACCCACCCTCACCCCACCTGCGGTAGAAGCCATGAGCGTTGGGGTGAGAAGCGAGAAGCAGCTCCCGGGTGTCAGGGAGCCGGGCTGGGGCCAGCTACGCAGAGGAAGGGGAGGATAGACTTTGGGGTTCTAAGCCAGGAGGCAGGAAGCTTCTAAGAGTGTTAGTCCAACAGGTTGGACACTGTCAATCTAGCGTTTTGCCAGGGCCAGTCTGGACAGGCCAGGAGATTCCGAGCAGGAACCCAGCCCCCAGCAGAGCTCAGCTGTAGACTTTCTACTTGAGGCTCTGTGGTGGGCGACCTGGCGAGAGCCCTGTAGCTTGGCCTGGATGGGCACCATGGGGGCATTTCAAGAACCATCTCAGGTACTTCTGCATTACAGAGGCCTTGTCCCTCCTGGTTTTCCCAAATGCCTGGGGATGGGCAGAGGTCAGAGGGCAAGAGTCAGGGGTCAGGAGTGGGGATAGGTAGCATGCATGGAACAGAATATGCACACCCAGACAAGAGGAGAAGGGGCTGGGGCCAGCCTCCTGGGCAAGCACAGTGTCTTCTGCGCTTTGCACAAACTTGAATTTCCCCCCAGAAAGGGCATGTGTGTGTGAGGAATGAGAAACACTGACTCTAATTAAGAGAGAATAATAATAACAAAAAAATTTCTCTTGGACAAAAAGTAACTTTCCTTGTGAACTTTCAACATGACAGCCTGTGATTTTTAATTACCTCCATTAGGGGATGATTCTTGGTGTGATGGGGAGGCTGGGGACCCGGTGCTGGCTTGTCCATCTGCTCCCTTTGGTCCCTGTGCCTTTCTCTTGTTCCCTGTCCCATCCTGTGGTACTGACTGTTGCACATGTCCCCACACACTGTGTAGATCACTCTGTGCACCGTGTCCGAGGCCAGTGCTGACGTGGTCTCTCGTGCCTTAGTTTGTTTTCCGGCACTACGCTTCCAAGATCCATCACTATTCTGTGACCCTATCAAACACGTGGCTTTTGACACTGGCATGTGTCTTACCTGGCCACTGCCCCCAAAGGAGATACCCTGTGGCCTCCTACAGACAGTCTAACAGTGGACATTCTTTAATGGGGCCCTTTATGGACCTGGGGGGGAAACTCTCTGGGCTCTCTATCTTGCTTTGATGATGGTTAAGTTGTGTGACTTTGTTCCCGGGGGCCATTTCCACATCTGCTGTTAATCTGTGAGCGTCCCCAGCACTCTGTGTAGGTCATAGCCTTCCAACACAGCATGTCCTGTGACTGTCCAACAATACTTTGGGTTTGGCTGGTCTCATCACTCCCAACTTACACAGAAATCTGACTCTACGCTGAGGATGTTAGTAAGAGGCACGGGCAGGCGACGCAGGCTGCTGGACAAGCAGTCCAAGAGGTACAAGTCAGGACGAGGTACAAGAGGGACCCGGGTTCTCCTCGTTCTCCAAAGCTCTCCCAGCCACTCACTCCTCAGATCGTCTGAACGCTCCTTGACAATAGGTAACAAGATTATTTTATTGTCCCATGTTCCTGATAGAATCAAACTTCAGGAGGAGCAGAGCTTTGTCTCTTGCTCATGACAATATTCCCAGCGCCTAAAACGATAACTGGCACATGATAGGTGCTCAGTAAATATTTGTTGAGTGACTGAGTTACCTTCAGTATACATCTTTCATGGCAGACTTGTCTACATGGAAATCTCCAACAGGCAGGTCTTATTATTTTGCTAATTTTGGTGACTGGTATTGTTTTCTTAGAGACTCATGAAAAGAATGGGGTTGAAAGTACTCTTAAAAATCAAAGCTTGACGCCGGGCGTGGTGGCGCATGCTTGTAATTCCCGCACTTGGGAGGCGGAGACAGGAGGATCGCGCAGGTTCGAAGCCAGCTGTGTGTGCTGGCTTAGGAGACCCTGTTTCCAAATAAAAATGTAAAAATAGGTCTGGGAGTGTAGCCCGGAGGTAGAAGGGCTTCCAGGAACCCCAGTACCACCAAAAAAAAAAAAAAAATCAAAGCTTGAAGCCAGGCGGGGTGGCACACGCTTCCTCCCCGGTGGGCCTTCTGAGTGTTTTCCATGGGTGTGCGGCTGGGTGGGTGGTCAGGAAAGATTCAGAAGATGGTGTGAGATCGGACAACGGCAGGACAAATCATGGTGGGCATCCTCTGTCTTGGGGACTCCTCTGGCTTTTTCTGGGCTGGCTTGCATAAAAGGGAACCCAAGTCATCCTTGGCCCCTTGCTGTTACTAATTAGAAACCAATCTAAGCCGGGCGTGGTGGCGCACGCTTGTGATCCCAGCACTTGGGAAGCTGAGACAGGAAGGTCACACAGGCTCAAAGCCAGCCTCAGCTAGTTACTGAGGCTCTCGGCAACTTAGTGAGACCTTGTTTCAAAAAAAGTATAAAATATGTCTGGGAATATACCCTGGAGGTAGAAAAGCCCCTGGTTTCCACCCCCAGTACCACACAAAAAATAAAATAAAATCAAAGATTGAGCTCAGTGTGATAGCACATGCCTGCAATTCCAGGACTTGGGAGGATCATAGGTTTGAGGCCAGCCTCGGCAACTTAGCAAGGTCCTTAGTAACTTAGTGAGACCTTATTTCCAAAGAAAAAATGAAATAGGGCTAGGGCTGTATCTTGGAGGTAGAATACCACTGTCTTCAATCTCTAGTACCACACACAAAAAAATCAAAGCTTGGAAGAGGAGGGTCCCTATCCATCTTCATCAACAGCCCATCAGGGAATAAAATTGACTTGTACCATGAATGGCCGTGTAGGGATCCTAAGGTACACAGACGAGGTGAAGGGCCCGCCCTCGCGGGGCTAGCAGGTCATCAGCTGGGTTTCAATGGGGCTGCTCAACCTCATGCCCCACTCCCAAGTGGCTGCCCTTTCCCAGAGCCAAACTCTTGGGGATCAACTTAGGACACCAGAAAGGACATTGAATTAGAAGACAGACATGGCAGCCAGGCGTGGTGACGCACATTTGTAATCCCAGTACTTGGGAGGCTGAGACACGAGGATGGCAGGTTTGAGGGCAGCCTCAGCTACTTAGTGAGGCTCTCAGCAACTGAGTGAGACCCTGCTTCCAAATAAAATATAAAATAGGTCTGGGAGTATAGCCCAGAGGTAGGAAGCCCCTGGGTTCCACCCCCAGTACCACAAAAACAAAAACAAAACAACAACAAAAAAAAACAGCTTCTGATCTTAGCTCAGCTATTGCTAGACCTGGGACCAAAATGAGTCCCTTAACAATTTTCTTCACCTTTTAAACAAAAACTGCTTGCAGGACAGACATGACCATCAAAGGAACTCTCAGGGATCCCCAGTAGACGGTCTGGGTGGCAGGGATCCCCACTGTGATTCCTCTGTTTGTCCTCCTGAGTCTGAAAGGACTTCCTGGAGCCAGCTGGCATGTGGAGAGCGCTGACTAGGCGCCCCCTCCCAGCCAGGTCCCAGTGACTTCTGCCCGTCCCCACAGGGGGCCTCTGGCCTTCTTGTCTCCAGGGAATCCCTGCCTGGCGCCTCCTCCCGGCTGCTCCTGGGGACGGTGTGCACCACCGCTCCCTCTCTTCTCTTTGCATCCGGTGCTCGCTCCCGGCTGAGCAATGGCGGCGGGTGGGACTCGATCATCCCGAAGCCGCCTCTCATCTCTCGAGCACTGCGAGTCAAGCTTTCATTTGTTCTCCTGCCTCTTGTTTCTCCCCAACTGTGCCTGAAAAATTCTTCTGCTATTAAACTCCCCCTGTCTTTAGTATCACACATCTGGGCTTTCTGATACCTAGCTCGGTTCCGCACTGTCTTCCCACGGCACTGTGATCTCTTCCCTGGTTTCATTGTCTATGCAGAGCGGCCGCCGGCTCTTGCCAAAGCCCCTCTATTCATATTCTGGGCCCACACTTCCTTTGGGGAGAGGTGATGTTGCTGTACACTCCCACCCAAATATATGTCCTGCACGTATTCTCTGAAATAGGACACACACACACACACACACACACACACACACACACACCACCTCTCCCTCTAGTCCCCAGAATATGCATGCCTGGGCATAACATGTAGGCAAAAATATTCAGGGAAGCCAAGTTACTATTTTAATGTTTCTTTGTCCCCGCGGTGCCATCCAACTATTTATTTAGTAGCCTGATGTTGTTTGCATCAACAACTTTGCCTTATAGGCTGTTCTTCATGTTTATGATTCTTACTGCGAAAAAAATGGCTTGCCTAACATCTGTTCTGAATTTGTTTTTTTCCCCCTTTATTTTTATTTATCTATTCCCGATTGAATTAAATTCACACCAAGGACAGTAACTTGAGTGGGAAGCTTCGGCGTCCTTCAGGATTCTACACACTTCAATACATCTCTTAATTACTCTTTTTTTATTATTATTATGAGATATACATATATACCCCCACATGTATAGGCAGACTGCTTTGCGACCTACCTCTGCCTGTCCCCTCTGGGGAATAAGTTTTATTAACTGGATAAATTAAATGGGCGGGCATATTCAATAGAGGAGGGAGGTTTATCGTCGCAGGTTTCTTTAGAATATTTTCCCCCTTGCTGTCCGATTCTCTCCTGTAGCCATAGCTCTGTGTTGGAGAAAGCTTCGCTGTAGCTTAATATACTCATAACTCACCAGGATGAGAACCACTTCATCATACCGACGAAGACTCTGAGGACGGGGGGAAGCTAGCTTTCTGCCTGCTTCCAGAAAGGACAGAGAACAGCCCCAGACTCACAAACTCAGGAAGGGCTCCTGACCTTGAACCTGTGCCTGGCAGCCCGGGTCTCTTCCTGGGTGTGCCGCCACCATCCACACACCAAGCCATGGGGCCGGCCCTTCCTCCCCGGTGGACTTCTGAGTGTTTTCCATGGGTGTGCGGCTGGGTGGGTGGTCAGGAAAGATTCAGAAGATGGTGTGAGATTGGACAACGGCAGGACAAATCATGGTGGGCATCCTCTGTCTTAGGGACTCCCCTGGCCTTTTCTGGGCTGGCTTGCATAAAAGGGAACCCAAGTCCTCCTTGTCCCCTTGCTGTTACTAATTAGAAACCAATCTAAGCCGGGCGTGGTGGCGCACGCTTGTGATCCCAGCGCTTGGGAGGCTGAGACAGGAAGGTCACACAGGCTCAAAGCCAGCCTCAGCTACTTAGTGAGGCTTTCGGCAACTTAGTGAGACCCTGTTTCCAAATAAAGTATAAAATAGGTCTGGGAGTATAGCCCGGAGGTAGAAAAGCCCCTGGGTTCCACCCCCAGTACCACAAAGAAAAGAAAAGAAGCCAACCTAGCCACCATCCAGGCAGACTCCCAGCAGTAGGCGAGAGGGTTGGTAAAGAATGGTGCTCTAACCAGCTTCTTAACCCCATACTGGAAACTCTCCTAGCACAGGGACAGTGGTCCCAACACTCAAGGGATTAGTTAGTCCAGTGTCACCAAGCTGTGACTCCAAATACAATCCTCTTTTGCTCCTCAATTCTCTGCTCACTCTGAGAGCCGCGTTCCCCTCCCACTCTTCAGACTCTGCGCTCCGATCTTCCCACGGCACAGAGGGGCGACTGCCCCAAGGCTGCCGCTCACTGCTCCCAGCCCAACACAGTCCACCCAGCAGCCTTCGCCCTGTGTGCAGCGCTGAGCCAGTGTTAGTGGCAGAGGCCACCCCTCCCCTCCAGGAAAAAGTGTCTCTTTTCCCAAAGAAATTTGACATCTAAGTTAGGAGACAAACAGACATGAGCCACGTTGCCCGTGAAAGCCAGGTAGGGAGGGACTGGCGACCTTCAGAGTGGCCGGCAATCTGAGACCAGGAGTCGGGCAGAAGCACCGGCCAGTGAGGGCAGAAGAGGCTTCTAGAAGCAGGGGTGCTTGCGCTTAGTCTTGAAGGGTGAATGAGGAAAAGGAGGAGAGGGGAGAGGGTTCCACTCAGGGAGAAGTCAGAGACAGGAAGGTGACAGTTGGAGCAGGTGACGGGGGGACCGCCCGGTGGTTGCCAGGCTGGTGTTTGTAGTTAGCTCTTTTGCTGATAGCTCTGAGCTGGGTGAGCCCGAGTGGTGCCAGCTCATTTTTCTAGATGCTGACGATGACGTGGGTTTGGTGTGCCAGGGCTCACTAGGGACCTTGCCTGTGAAGGGAAGGAAGCCGGGCTGTCAGGGTCATATGCAGCAGGACAAAACGGCCAGTCCTGGCCCCTGCCTCATGCAGCCATGGGGCGCAGGCTTTCCCAGGAGACGGGGGCCCTCGGGAAGTGGGAATCCCGCCGCTGGGGCAAAGGCTGAGGATGCTGACAGTTGTGTCTGGCTGGGCAGCGAGTCCTTCCCCGGAGGGAGCTCTGGGCCGCATCTCAGTGCCCCCACAATGCGGAAACAACTCAGATCAAGTTTCTGGCAGAACCAACGTGTTGAAGGGGGCGGCCATCTGAGACTTCTCTGTGTCCAACCTCCCACGGCGACCCTTTGCACAGTGAGACCCGAGACTTGCTTTGTGCGTGGGCCACAAAGGCAGGCACACGGGATGTGGCTGGTGGAACAGCCGCCGAAGGCAGAGCCTCTCCACGGAGGTGGGAGGGAGGAGAGAGGGGCCCCCAGAGTTAGAGAATGGCTGGGACCAGGTGGCTTGGGATTGTAGAGGAAATATTATTAGAAAAAATGCTCTGAGGCTTCAAGACTGTCATCAACTCTTCTAGGAGTAGGGGTGGGGACAGGAGAGGGGCAGGGGATTTCCTAGGACCATAGGAAGGCAGATTTCGGCCATCCGCCTCCTTTGTGGACAGGCGCTCTCTTCGAGTTTCTTGGGGATTCAAGGAAAAAGAAAACAGGGCTCTGTCCTAAACACACATACACACACACACACACACACACACACTCACACACTCACACGCGCACACACGCACACACACTCACACACTCAGAACCAGTCAGTCAATCAAAGTAAAATAAACCCACAGAGCAGCGAGAAGCCTCCCAATAAATAAGCAGAGATGCAGACCAGTAGAGGGGTGCACCAGATGCCCCAGAAACCGCAAGGAGTGAACATTTCCCGAAGGCTCCACAGAGTTGGGGTCAGGTGACCACAGTGCCTGGAAGGGTTTTCCAACCAACAGGAGGGGAAAAAACTCTATGGAAATGAACAGGGCCTGGAGAAAGGATATGCATTGGGGCAAGCCGTAGATCACAGATCGCTTTTTTATAGCAAAAGTGAAAGGCCGCGATTCCTAAACTATGTTCCCAGAAAGTCCACCACGGGGCCCAGTGAACTCACAGGGGCTTCCCAGGATAGTTTAAATATCCATGAAAAATAGAGCGACATCTGTCGGTCTCCATGAGAACTGCCTCCAATATATGCATATTATTTTTTCCAATGACCGCTAAGTTGTTAGAACATGAATACTTACCGTTTGGACTTAGCTATTTAAAATGAGACTGTTAGGTATTTCTTTAGCCTGGGGGATGCTATAAAAAACTACTGGGTCCTTAAGGATGCCATGAACTGAGGAAGTTTTTTAAAACTTGGTATGAGACTAGTGGGAGACGAAGAGGGGAAATAAGCCAGGAAAGCCCCTGCTTGCAAATCAAGAAGCCCGCCTGGCGCGATGGTGCATGCTTGTAATCCCGGTACTTGGGAAGTTGAGACAGGAGGATCACAGGTTCGAAGGCAACCTCTGCAACTTAGTGAGGCTCTTAGTGAGACCCTGTATCCAGATTAAAAAAATAAAATAGGTCTGGGTGTAGTCCAGAGGTAGAAGGTCTATGGGTTCTACCCCCAATATCACAAGAAGAAGAAGAAGGAGGAGGAGGAAGAGGAGGAGGAGGAGGAGGAGGAGGAGGAGGAGGAGGAGGAGGAGGAGGAGGAGAAGGAGAAGGAGAGGAAAAAGAAGAAGCAGCTTGGACTGTGGCTTCCAATAATGGAGAAGTATTAGAGGTTTATAGGGAGAGGAACCACATGGTCTGCTTCTGTTTCACAAAGGTAGATTTGGCCTTGACAGGGAAGTTGATCTGAAGACAGAGAAGCTCACGGTTACTACTGCAGAGGCCTACATGAGTGAGCTGGACCCACACACAGCTGGGGTTAGAGGTTAGAACGGGGGCACAGCACCCTCGGCTAGCATTATGAAGCTCTGTAGCATGCCTCACACCAGCCAACGCTGGACATCAGAGGTAAATAAGACAAGGTCCCATGTTTAAAGCACTTGAAACAAAAGGGAAAGATAGTCAAGAAAAAAAATTGCAATTAGTGGAGAACTATTAGGCCAGAAAAAGGAGTGGTGTTCCAGGTGAGGCGGGAGCAGCATGTGCAAGGCACAGGGGTGAGAGATCGTGGAGGAAACACAGCTTGGTCACCAGTACTGGCTACTAGGGTGGGAAATGCAGAGGACCCAGGACAGGCAGCCGGGCAGTACCATGTTGGGAAGGATGTTGTAGCCACAGGCTAATGACCCCCGCAGGGCTTGATCTCTACAAACCACCCAAGGGTTTCAGTGCAGGAGGAGCAGCAGATTCTCATTTTAACAAGTCCTTTAAGTATAAAGTGAGTGGGGGTTCCGTGTAGACAAGCAGGGGACAGAAGTCAAGCAAATGGCCGAAACCAGGGATTCTAGCGTTGTGGAGAAGCCAAGAGAGGAGCTGCACAGGCCCCAGTCACCCCGGGGCTGGTAAAGGCTGTTTCTGCCCACCCATCTCTGCAGGGCTCAGAATGCAGGGGTCTGTCCGTGGGCAGGTGACACCCCCACCCCCCGAGGGAAAGACAGGAGTCAGGCTTCACAGCCCTGTGACTATCACTGGCTGCTCAGAAAAAGTCTCCCGGCTCTGCCTCTCAGCCAACTCCACCTCTAGCCCTAGTGACGCATTGGATGGCTGGTCAAAAAGGGCAAGATGCCCCCTCCAGGCCAAGCAGGGACAGAGCCCCAGGATTCTTGGGTTAGGCTTCTCCCTGCCCAGGAGGAGTCTGGTGAGCCCAAGGAGCCTGGGAAAGGCCTGCGTGGGGCTTCTCCTTAGCGCTCTCTGAGCTTTTTGGGCACCAGCAGGGTGCAGCTGCCTGCCAGGTGTGCAGAAGACCTTCACTTCTCACAGTCTAGTTTCACTGTCTGCATTTACATACAACTTTGAGCGGACAAACTTCTTCTCTGACCTTCCTGACAGCCTCTTATCAGAGAAGCCAATTCAAGAAGGCTGTGATTTGCTCAAGGTGACACAGCTGTTAAATCACACAGGGAGGCCTAGCAGAGTCCCTGAGACGCCAGCGCCGCAGCTGCAGCACCGCCGACCTCGCTTGGCCTCCGTGGGGCCAACCCTGTGACGAGTCCTGCTCCCCTTCCTGAGGGTCGCACATACGTATTGTTGAAACCTGAAAGAAGTGTCACACCCAAAGTCAAATTGCCCCATGATTTCCAGTTCCAGATATATGTGCTGTTAGCTCTCTGATCCATCTTCCTCCGGAGTTTTAAGGATCTGCAGACAGGACGCAGCATGGTGCCTGACCCAGAGTATATGCTCAGTAAACAGGTGTTTAATTCAATGCATACTAAGATTGGTTATTATTTATTGATGGGACTCTACACACTATTTTATACCTTGCTTTTCGTTCAATTGTGTAACTTGGACACTCTCGGTGGTGGTGCCTGTGAGGGGCCCTCCCCTGCTAAATAGTCTTCTTAGCCCGGTCACCCCTGGCAGGGATAGGCCTTCTGGAACAGGGCCAGACAACCCCCTGGTTGATACCAACATTCTCTCCTCCTTTGGTCCCCAGAAGGCAGCTGTGCTATTTTAGTTGAACTGACTGGTCAGTTTGTTTTTTTTAAGAAAACCACTAATTTAGCAAGTCAAACAAGTGTTATTTTTGTCTGCACAATGCCTCAGTGATTTGCCTTCATTTTCTCTCCAACCAGGTGCTTTGGAGTTGAATAAGCAAATTATTATGTGCATAAAGAAGTATAAATACGTACTAGTTACGAATTTCCTGCCCCTAACAGAGTCTACCTGCCAGGTGTACAGCTTTGGATTTGAGGGAAGCAAGGCCTTACCTCCTTAACGGGATGGGTTTTTTTTTGGGGGGGGGGTGTTCATTGAGCAAGAATCTGCCCTAAGTCTCCACCTTTAAAGTCATGGCGGGGGCAGGGAGGGATGCTGTTTTCTCTCACAAACCTATTTGCACTAGAACTCTTCCACAGAGGAGACCAACCTGGGAGAAGAGGCCATGGCAGCCTGTTCCTGGCCAGGGACAGCTCTGAGGCTGCAGTCTGTCCCCATCTAGGACAAATTACTTGACCCCACTAAGTCTCAGTGTTGTGTTCTGACAAGTGGGTATAATATCTGCCTCGTCCACCTCCTAGGAGGATTCAGTGGAATGATAAGGAGAATGGACTTCAGATGAAGCCTGGCAGATAGCAAGTACTCAGTGAATACTAACAAGGGTTGTTGGCACAAAGGTTCTGAGCAGAATCCACAGCCCATCCAGATACTTTGCTGGCCAGTTCACTGGTATAGGTAGTGTCTTTGTACCCTATAGAAAGTAAACTTAAAATTCAAAACCATAACTTAATTTTCTTTGGAACTCATAGGGATAATAGGACTTCAATGTAGAGCAAACTGCAGAGATTACCTTCTTCTCAGTCCCATCTTTCAGCTGTAGAGAGTGTCAGGACTTCGCAGCTACACTGCCAGTTTCTCTGAGCAGGTGGTGGAGCTGGATGAGCACCGTGCCGCCTGCTGGGCTCTGGTGCACGTGGTGTCCCAGGGCCCCACACCGCCTCAGGAAGCAAAGATGTAACCATGCGTGCAGGCTGTCTTAGTTCATTTTCTGTTGCGATGGCTGAATACCACAGACTGGGGAATTTCTAAACAAGGGGGTTTATTATGCAGCAAATGGTTTCAGAGGCCTGAAGATGCAAGGTTGAGGGGTGGCATCTGAGGGGGACCTTCTTGCTGGCACAGGATATCCTATGGCACTGGGGGTGTATCCGAGAGACAAAACCAAAGTGGCTTTAGAACAGATCCACTCTCAAGGGGGTCCATGAATCCACGACTGGACTGATCCACGCATGAGGCACAGCCCTCATGACCTGATCACCCGGAAAGGCCCACCTGGTCCCACCTCTCAATACCTCTCAATGAAGGTTAAGTGTCAACATGAAGTTTGATGGGGACACTCAACCCATAGCACATGTCAAAGTCTAAAACGAGGATCAGACCACTTTAGGAAAGTGAGCTGGGGAAGGTAAAAAGGCATCAGGTATCCACAAGACTGAGGAGGAAAAGAGGTCCCAGGCCAGCTAGGAATTCATGATCAC
This sequence comes from Muscardinus avellanarius, assembly GCF_963383645.1. NCBI lineage: Eukaryota > Metazoa > Chordata > Mammalia > Rodentia > Gliridae > Muscardinus > Muscardinus avellanarius. The sequence goes on from NC_137795.1 coordinate 99,195,272, forward strand.
ACACGATAGAAACCAGGTCAAACTCACCTTAGCACAAACTACTCTCCCTAAGCTAGGAGGAGCTAACCAAGAGCTGCAGGAAGTACAGCCTCTGGCACAACTGTACATCCTACCTTGTCTTTCTGTCTGTGGTGGCAAGTCTCTCCTGGTTTCTCACAGTTCTTTCTGCAGACAAAATGTCTCATTGTTGCTAAAAAAAAAAAAAAAAAAAAAAATCCACCAACAGCCCTAGATGCATATAGTCCCAGTTTAGCAGGTCCAGAAGAGAAACAGAGCTTGTTGTCCCAGGATTCATGTAGAAATCCCAGTGAAAGATTCTGACCAGCTCTGATTGGGTCATGTGCCTACCTGTTGGACCAGTCGCAGTTGCCAAGGAGACAGGATGCTATGATTGGCCATGCCTGGATGGTGAGTCCATCCCTATGACCAGAGGGGCAGGGTGCTCTAACTGACAGCTCCTTCAGAACTATATGGAATGGGGATAGGAAAGGAAATACACCAAGTGGTGTGTGTGTGTGTGTGTGTGTGTGTGTGTGTGTGTGTGTGTGTGTTCATAACATGTTTGAGTTCACTATAATGTATAATTATACTGCACCATTTAAAACATACATATATGAACTGCATGGACTGAAGAGGGTAGCTCTCCGAGGAGTGGTAGGTGGATGAATACCGTGGAGCCATCCCAGGCACCAAAAGAAAGGCTATGCATGTTTAGGATGAGAGCCCCTTATGTTTCCCTCTATTCATGATCTTTCCAGGAGCTCTTCATCTACAGATGAGCATTTTCATAAATATAAATTCACAAAATTACACAATTTACATGTAAAACAGGGCCAGTTTCCTCATGAGGTTCATAAACCAGCTCTGAGGCAATTCTAAAGGAATTGTTCTAAAATTGTTTTTAGCATTAGCAATATTGCTAGAAAAAAGGCAGAAAGGCTCCCAAGGTGACTACTTGGAAGGACAACTTTCATTGAAATGTAGAAGCATTTTTTTTTCAAAATCTAGATTATGTGTAAGATGATTTTGAAAATAACAAAATCAATACAAACATAGTACCAAAATATGTGTGCGCCCACAGAGCAAATGCTTTCCTTTTGCGTCTAAGCATTTGAGGAAATGAGAAGAGGTGTGAACTTGTCTTAGTTACAGATCAGGGTTTTTAACTTGAGTCTCTAATCTGTTTACTGTCAATCGCATCAGGACCCCCTGGGAGCCTATTAAAATAAGAGGTGACTGGCCCCACCCCAGAGGCCCTAGTCTGGTGTGTCTGGGTGGGGCCAGGTGCTGTTATTTTCTGGATGCTCCACGTTTGAGTTTTGACCATCTACCAAGTCTGCAATCCACTGTTCTGAAACACTGTTTCTCCGAGTATAGCTATAATCTTCCTGCACCAGAATCTGAGAGTCTGTTCAACTGCATAGTTTGGGGCCCCATCCAAGCCTGGTAGATCAGGCTTGGTGGAAAGCATGGCTATGACTTTATAGTTTATTAAGATCCCAGGTGACTTTATAAAATTTTTATTTTATAATAATTATAGATTCGCAAGAAGTAGAAAATATCTTCAGGAAAAGAAGTCTTAATTTATTAAGGATTTTTGTGTTTAAGATGTAAAAAATACTATTTTCTTTCTTTCTTCCTTTCTTTCCTTCTTTCTTTCTTTCTACTGACTTTATCTGGTTTGAGGATAAGGGGAATACTGTCCTCATAAGTGGAATTGTTGAGTTGGGAAGATTCGCACGCTCTTTTGCCTTCTAGAAGAGATGTGTAAAGTTATTGTTGGTTTTTCTTCGAATGCTTGGTAGGATTCTCTGTTGAAACCATTTGGGACTGGAAATGTCTTTCTCAGGAAATTTAAAACTATAAATTTAATTTTTATTGTTATAGAATTATTCAGATTATTTTATTAATCTTGGTTGAGTTTTGGTAGTTTGTGATTTTTAAGGAACTGGTCCGTTTCTTCCGAGTTTTCAAAAACATCAGCCTAAAGTTGTTTATAGTAGTCCTTTATTCTTTTAATGGCAGCAATATCTATGGTAATAATCTCTTTCATTCCTGATATTGGTGATTTGTGTCTTCTCTCTTTTCATCTATGTTAGTCTTGCTAGAGGTTTATTAATTTTATTGATTTTTTTCCCAAAGAGCCAGTCTTTTGTTTTATTGTTGTTTTCTGTTTTTCACTTCATTGATTTTTGTTCTTATCATTATTAGTTCCTGCTTTTCCTGTGGTTTAGGTTTGTTACTCTTCTTTTTCTATTTTCTTTGAAAAGAAACATAAATTATTCATTTATGATTTTTGCTGGGTGTGGCGGCAAATGCCTGCCGCCCCAGAGCCTCAGCAACTTAGTGAGATCACGTTTCAAAACTAAAATAAAAAGGGCTGGGGAGTGTGGCTTGGAGGTAGAATGCCGCTGGGCTCAATCCCCAGTACTACACACACACACACACACACACACACACACACACACACACACACACACTTTTCTTATTTCTGAGGTAGCACTTAGTCCTACAAATTTTTTTCTTGGCACTGCTTTAGCTGAAGTCTATATTTTTATGTTAGTATCTAATTATTACATTATATTTATAATTACTTATAAATGAAATACAGTAATATATTTATTTTCTCTTCTTGCGTTTTTTGTGAGTTGCTTGACGTTAGTTAGCGTTCCACTTGGCTTATCTAAATTTTTGTACCACTTTGCATAGCTCTCCTAGTGGTAGCACAAGTACATCATGACTCATCGCAGTCTACACATATGGATGCTTTGCCACTTCAAACAACGTGCAGAAACCTGACTTCCATTCTGGTTCCGTTACTCTCTTTACTTTTGAAGTATGATTGTGCTAAGTATTTCCTCTAAGTACCCTCGTTACATCAGGTGGTGTTATCATTTTTGCTTCAGCCATCAAATATAACTTAAGAAATTCATGAGAAAAAGGACAGTCTATCGCTTTCCCCCATTCCATGACTCTTTCCTTTGTAAAATTCTAAATTTTCTTCTGTCATCATTTCTCTGTTGGCTGGAAAACATCCTTCTTACTGGTGACAAAGTCTCTTGGTTTCTCTTTCTCTAGGAATGCTATTATTTCTACTTCTCTCCTAAAAGGTGTTCACCAGGTGGACAACTGATGACTGGCAGTACTTTTCTCTCAAAACTTGAAAGATGTACCACTTTTCTCCGGTCCCCATAGTTTCTGGTGAGAACTCTGCTGTCCTTTGAACGGGTGTTCCCTCTGGATATCGTTTCTGTCTGGTGGCGTCAAGGCTTTTTTCCTTCTCTTTTAGTTTTGTTCTTAGAATTATGATTGTCTTGGTGTGGATTTCTTTGGGTTCACCCAAAGAATTTGAAATTCTCTCAGCTTCTTGAATCTGTAAATTTTTCTTTTTCCAGATTGGGGAAATTTTCAGCTATTATTTCTTCAAGGTAAGGTGACTTTTAAACACATTTTAAGGAGCTGGGCATGATGGTTCACGCTTGTGATCCCAGTACTTGGGATGCTGGGAGAGTAGGCTCACGGGTTCAAAGCCAGCCTAAGAAACTTAGAGATGCTCTTGACAACCTGGTGAGACCCTGTCTCCAAATAAAAATGAAATCGGGCTGGGGATGTAGCTTGGAGGTAGAATGCCTCTGGGTTCTATCTCTAGTGCCAAAAAAAGAAAAAAAAATACATTTTAGGTTAGAGAAACATTGCTCTAGAGTAGGTTCAGGGATCTAAGGACCCTTCAGATTTTATGCAAAACACTTTAAAGTGTTCACTTTTTAGGAGGGTGTTCATAGCTTTCAGTATTTTCTCAGAGGATTCCATGACACTGTCTGTATTTTTATAGCATCAAAAGCATTGATTTATGGCCTGATTAGATTATTTTTGGTCTTTATGTTTAAAGTCAGTAAGAAACTAGCTGATGTCCTTTCTTTCCCTGTACTACGTTTGTTGAATTCCTATGGCCCAAAGATTTTTCCAACAGTGTTTGGGAAAATATGATCGCTCAGATGAATATTTTTTGAATGCCTAATATGTGTTAGACAAATATTTTTTTCTCCAAGTCAGTGAGAAGGAAATGAGTTTTTTAAAAAATTTATGTTTTGGAGGGGTTGTGAAAAGTTCTGAGTAAGAAAGCTAAGATCAAAGTTGGCTGCGTTTACTTGTGACTTTCCCTTTAAAACCTGTTCCTTACTGCTCTGGGCTGGATACACCAGCATCAGCGATCAAATTACAACCCTGAAAGCACAAACTCACACTCCTATTACCCAGGGATGCTCCTACTCCCATCATGGCTCTTTGCACGGCTGGTTTAGGGTGCTCAGGACGCCCTGGCCAGGTGCTCCAGCTGCCCCCTGAGCGTCCCCCTCTCACCTGCCGCCCACCTTCTGGACTGACTGGGGCTCCCCCTCAGAGCTCAGAGTGGGAAGCTCTCTCCTAAGCCCAGAGTTGGGCACTCCTCCATCCTCACTTATGCTTGTCACACCATCTGCTGATCGCCTAATCGTCCTCCAATCAGACCATGAGACCCTCGACGGCTACGGCCCCGGCTCCTGCACCAAGCTAAGACATGATGCGAGCACTGCTTCCAATTGGCGTTCACCCCCGCTGCCTGGTGGAGCCACGCCTCCATCCCTTCCTGGATGTCATAAATATCTACGAGCTTCTTCATATAAAGGTGTGGAAGCCAGATGTTTGGCCCTTCCCCAGCAGGTTTAATTGTTCCCGAGTTCTCAAAGGCATCTGTTTATTCATTTGCTTCAGACTGTTCCAGTATCAAGAGAAGGCTATCAGTTTTCTCTGGCTGGAATGTCTACCTCCCCATAGTTTGCAAATTCAGACAATACTGACGTCTGCCATTTATTTTCCTTCTCTGTCTTACTCTTGGGTCTTATGGGCCCGCTCTGAGTGCATATGCACATATAGACCTGTCTTTCCTATCAGGCTATACGCTCCTTGAGGCGGGAACTGGGCCTCATTCGATCTAGAGTCCCCGGGGACTGGCACGAGGAGCACTGCACAAATGCTGGTCGAAGGAAATTGGATGTTAGATCAGTAGAGCTTTGTGGTTGCTCACGATTGGACCACACGTTTCTTTGTCTTTCCACAGATTCACTTCCTGTTTATCTTTTATCTTTTCATTCTAAAGTACCACGAATCCTGTCTTGGAAGTGAGTTAGAGGCAACATGTTTTCAAGTAACTTTTGTTTCCCTCAGGTACTACCTTGGCCGTCGGATGTATATCGTTATTTCTGAGCCAGACATGATCCAGCAGGTGTTGGTTGAGAACTTCAGCAACTTCACCAACAGAATGGTACGTAGCTTTCTCTCCGAGTATTGAGGGATGGAGGAATCAGCCTAAGATGCTAGAAACACGTGACGGACCTAATAGGGAGATTGTGCGGCTTCCTGTTGGATTTTAGTCAGTTCCACTGAAAACTACGGTTGTTGTTGTTGTTTTTTTAAAGGGTGCACTGGATTGCTACAAAAAGGTGGTATTTACACTGAAGGAACACTGAAAGATAGCCAAAGCTCAAGAGGATTTAAGGCTAGTAAAAATGCTAAAACCAGGCGAGTTTTCTAAAGTTGTGTTCAAAGCTAGACCAAGGAACTTTGAGCAAGGTGACGCATACCTGCAGGGAAGCAAAATCCCGAGGAACTTACGCTTATGTCTTTTCCAGAAAGAACAAAATATTAAGGCCAGAAAGGGAAGAAAACAAGATCAGGAGGGAACTCGACCCCCAAGTCAAAGCGAGAGTGTGTAAGAGGACCCTTTATACTCGTTCAAGACTCCAGCCTACTAAAGAATGCACATGCCCCATCAGTTTTGCAAACTATATATCCTGCTTTTTATCTTTTTTTGTGCAGTAATGGGAAATTGAACACAGGGACATTCTACCTCTGAGCTATAACTCTTAGTGAAACAGGGTCTCACTAAGTTGTGGAGGGCCTCCGTAAGTAGCTGAAGCTGGCCTCGAACCTACAATCCTTCTGTCTCAGCGTCCCTAGTACTTCCAAGTATATACAAGCATACCACCATGCTTTTAATCTTTGATGAAAAAGGAATCTCAAAAAATGAGAACGGTGACAGAAAATGGTGGAGGACAATGCTGTCCATATCTTCCAATAATGAGAAGGGAATTGTAGCAGGAATTCACTTTCTCCTTTTCATAGAAAAAGTCTAAAGTGAATTAACAAACAGATGCCTATGAGAATTCTGACAATTGTGTACCACACATTTTTTTTGAGGGGGGGAAGAGATGTCAAATTAAACCTCACTCTGCATTCTTAAAGGGATTGCGGATAATGTATTTACTCTTTTGTTGATCATTTGGCAAACATTTAAATACCCGCCACAGTCTGGTCACTGTCTAGAGGCTGATGATAAAGAGAGAAGACAAGAGCGTGGTAGTGCACGCTGGTAATCCCAGCATTTGGGAGGCTGAGACAGAAAGATTGTGGTACTTAGTGAGGCCCTTTGCAACTCAGTGAGACACTGTTTCAAAATAAAGAATAAAAAATAGGTGGGGTGTAGCTCGGAGATAGAATCCCTTTGGGATTGAGAGAGGGGGGGGAGAGAAAGAGAGAGAGAGAGAGAGAGAGAGAGAGAGAGAGAGAGAGAGAGAGAGGGAAGAAGAAGAAGAAGAAGAAGAAGAAGAAGAAGGAGGAGGAGGAGGAGGAGGAGGAGGAGGAGGAGGAGGAGGAGGAGAAGGAGAAGGAGGAGGAGGATGAGGAGGAGGAGAAGAGAGAAGAAGGAGACAGAGAGGAGGAGGAGGAGGGAGAAAAAGGAGGAAAAAGAGGAGAAGAGGGGAGGAGAGGGAGAGAGAATGAGGGAGAGAAGAAAAGAAAAATAAGGAGGAGGAGGAGGAGGGTGAAGACACGAGCATTTTAATAAGAATTGCATTGAATCTGTGATGCCTTTTGGTAGTATGAGGAGGAGGAAAATGAATGTTGAGGAAGAAAACAGTTCAAACAAGGTTCCATCCCTCCAGTTTTTCACCACCAATCTCACTAATATGTACAGGGAGGGAGGGAGGGAGGGGAGAGAAGGGGCGGTGTATGAAACACACAAGTCGTGTGTGTATATGTGTTTGTATTACTTTGACTCTCACTATGATACATAATTACATTGCATCAATAATGGTATTTAAAAAGAGACAGAGGTGGCGCAGCTTGTAATCCCAGCATTTGGGAGGCTGTGACCGGAGGATTGTGGTTTGTGAACAGCCTCAGCTACTTTGTGAGGCCCTGTTTCAAAATAAGGAATAAAACATAGGGCAGGGGGTATAGCTCGGAGGTCAAATGCCCCTGGGTTCCACCCCCAGATCCACAAAAATAAATAAATAAACAAACAAACAAATAAATACATAAATAAAGAGAGAGAGAAGGCATGGTCTGCTCTCAAGGAGCTCACAGTGTAGCGAGGGAGGCAGATGGCAGAGGTCAGCACAGCCAGCATGGGAAATGTCCCTGCAGCAGAAAGCTCAGGGCCACGGGGATGTGAACAGGGTAGCTTGCTGGGGGTGAGATGCCTGGGCTGCGTCTTAAACCAACCCCCTGGACTCCTCCTGCGTCCAGTACTGTGGAACCATCCCGGGTGGTTAGGTCTGTTTGTTTGCGTTTGTCATCACAAGAACTTAGGAGCAACGCAGGCTCCCCGAGCTTAGACAACCAGCCCCGGCCATGCGACCAGCTGGAGGAAGAGCACAGGTTTGTTTGCATCCATCTCCTGGCTCAAGGTCAGAGCTCTTTTTACTGCACTATTACAGTGGCCGCCTCGGGGGACATTTCTGGATGCGAAGGTTTAATCGGGTAATTGGCCACTGACCCAAAACCTGCTCATCTTCCAGCCCCAGAGCAGCATGCCCAATTCCAGACACCACGTGGCCACTAGGCGGGGACTGCCGCGTGGCCAAAAGGATTGCAGAGGCTTAACCTCTTCTCTGCTGCTTCTGGGTTCTCTTCCTGAGCAGGGCGCTGCTATACCCCTGCCCAGAGACTCCTGAGCACCTTCTGCCCCACTGGGCTCCTCCAGGCTGAGCCCACGGTTCAGTGTAGACTGTTAATCCGCTAGACTCAGCAAGTGGAAAGGGAGCCGAGGGACACGGCCACCACATGAGTGGACAGCGAAGGCGCTCCAGGAGCCTCCATGGCCTGGAGCCCACCCGAGTCCCCGAGCAGCGTGTCTCCACAGGATACCCAGGATGCACGACCAGAGAGCTGACCCGGAAGAGGACCCGCTCTGACTGGTGTGAGGGGAGCGGACAGACTCAACCTCTGTGTTTGAGCAGAGGGCACCAAAGAACATGACTCTTAGCCTCAATTGATTTCTCCTCAAACCATTGACCGGCTCCCCCTAATTTCTTCCTAAGGTCTGGAGGTGCAGGGCCCCAAATTCCAGAGTATGGTTCCAGTTTCCTTCCTCTTCCACTCGACACAGGATTAAGCCTTCATCATTAAGTTCGAGTCCCCCAGACAAGATTTAAGGGCCCCATCACTTAGATCGATTCCACATGCTCCCACCTAACCACCCACTCTCCCAGTCCCAGCAGTCACTGCAGCCGGCCTGGGCCCTCCATCCTCTCCCCAGCCTGCCCCTGGACCTTTCCATGCGCTGACGGTCCCCTAGAATGGGAGGCCACGGGACGGGGGGCAAGCCTTTATTGGCAGGGTGAGCTTGAAAAAATCACTTCTTTGAGTCTCTTATTTCTCCTTTGGAAAATGGGGACACAGTCTACCTCCCTGAGCTGCTATGAAGCTCGCTGGGGCCAGGCTTATAAGCCCCATACAGTATGTGGCAGGCAAGACAAGCACTCCTTGGAGCGGCCTTTAGCAAGAAAACCCTCTTTCTCTTCTGCACCCATCCAAACCCCAGCCGCCCTTCACGGCTCTCCTTAGAGTCTGCCTCCTCCAGGAAGCCTTTGCTGCCCCGTCCACACTCGCTCTTCTGCCCGTTCTTTGAACTCTTCTGCGCTCACTGATCCGAGACCCCCATTTTTTCGACGGATCCCACGGTGCTTTCTACTCTTTACAGTAAAGGAAATTACGACTTTTGCCGTAATTACGTGGTCGTGAGTTCTTTGAAGGCCGAGAACTCTATCTTCTACTTCTTTCTTAGACCCCAGTGACCAAATGCAGCAGGACTCTTCTGTATCCAATATATTCTTGTTCAAACCAAACTGGATCTCTGTGAACTTGAAGTAGGAATGTCACGTGACCATGCACATCCGCTGCCCACTACTCCAGGAAGGACACCCACAAAGACGGAAAGAGATCCCGCGTGGCTTAGATCTCCAGGGAACCCTAGTATTTATCATTTTCCATCTGGGGACGTATCCACTTATCTTTCACTTTGTTTATGGTCTTTAAGCCAATTCCATATTCATGATAAAGCAACCCTCGGTGGCTCAAATTTTTTTTAAAAAACAGTCAGTAGAGTGGGATTTTCTTGCAGGTTTTTGAAAGTCAAATTAAACTGGGTTCCCTTTTTTCCATACGCTTATTTATCTGCTGGAGGAATTCGAGGAGATTAGTGAGGCATGATTTCTCCTTCCGGACACCAGGCTGTCTTCTGTCTAATAAGCCCTGCTTACTTAAGTGTTCAGAGAGTCAGCTTTATTATACATTCACTCAGTAAACATTAAACGCTTGCTCCATGCAAGCTTTCCCGAAACGGTCCCTTGTGGTGCAGAAACACCTCTGCGTGGTAGTTTGATGCATTAAGTGAAAAGGAGCTTAAGGAAAGCAGAGCTTCTTTTTCCAACGCTGAGGGTCTGTCCCTGCTCACCAGGCCAGACCAGGGAGCCTGGTGGAGACTGGTGACTCGGGAAGCTGATGTGAGCTGCGAGCATCCGTGAGGGATCTGTGGAGCACACTCACTGGAGGTGGGGTGATGCTGCAGGGAACTCCCCGACACGCGTCAGCATTGGACAAAGATTTGAATTCCCAAATCGTTGGATATTTATCATTTTCCAAACTGCAGAACAGTGGTCTGAACAGACATGCTCAGACTGAGGTGGTGGGTCTCACCGTGCACTGTCCCGTCCACGACTTTGGTAGCCCTGGAGCTTGCGTGGTGTCTGGGCTCCATCTTGACCATTTTCCACGTGGAGTCCCTGAGCCTCTTTGGGGGACGCAGGACTTCCTGCAATCACTCCATGTCGGTGCAACCACAGTCCACCGTTACACCCAACTACGCAGTCTTAGTGTTCCCGAACCCCAGCTGCCCCAGACCCTCAGGTCTTAGAGAATTTTCCTTGAATTTTTCTTTTCTTTTTGGTACTTGGGATTGAACCCAGGGACATACTACCTCTGAGCTATAATCCCATAACCCCTTTTCTTATTCTTTTTTTTGAAACAGTGTCTCATTAGGTTACCTAGGGTCTCACTAATTGGCTAAGGCCGACCTGGAACCTGTAATCCTCCTGCCTCAGCCTCCCAAGAACTGGGATTACAGGCAGGCACCACCATGCCCAGCATGGACGTCTTAAATGAGCTTTTTTGGTTGTCAGGTATTCAATGATGTCATGAAGGACTCTGGCTTTTTGTGGTTTTTTTGTGTTTTTTGTTTTTGTTTTTTAATCGTGGAAACTGAAGCCAAGCCCATGTGAGAGCAGAAATGGTCAGCACCAGTGGTAGAACTTGTTCTTGGCCTCCCGTGAAGGCCCAACGTTGAGGTGTGGGATGGGTGATAGGAGATGGGCTGGTCTTCAGCCCACGACCGTTTGCTCCATTTGGATGGGGCGGGGGACACGGAGATGTGTCCAGTCCTGAAACCCGCTGCTGTGGAGGTGTGGGCTGTGGTCCAAGATGGTGGCATGGAGAGTGGGCGCAGCCGTAGGCTCACTTGACCCCAGTTGTGCTGCTTGGATGTGAAATGGAGGTGGGATGGGTGACAGGAGTACGTCTCCTCTAATCGTTTGGATTTAGAATGTCCCCTAGCCCTCCTGGAAACGAGGCAGCCATGTTGGATGTGGGCTTGGTGGCCAGGGAGGGGCCTTGGGGGGGGGCCTTGGGGATTATATAAGGTCCTTCCTCCCCTTGTTATCTCTCTGGCTTCTGACCTCCATGATATGAGAGCAGCGCTCTCTCCCTCCCTCCCCCCTCTCTTTCTCTTTCTCTCTCTCTCTCTCTCTCTCTCTCTCTCTCTCTCTCTCTCCCTCCCTCCCTCCCTCCCTCCCTCCCCGCCCCACTGCCATGACCTGAGCTCTGCAGACCAGACATGACATGGACTAAACCTCTAAAATCTCCAAAACTGTGAGCAAGTAAACCTTCCTCAGCCGGGCGTGGTGGCGCACGCTTGTAACCCCAGCATTTAGGAGGCTGAGACCCAAGGAGCGCAGTTCACGGCAGCCTCAGCTACTTAATGAGGCCCTCCGCAACTTAGTGAGACCCTGTTTCAAAATAAGAATAAGGTAGCCGGGCGTGGTGGCGCACGCTTGTAATCCCCGCACTTGGGAGGCAGAGACAGGAGGATCACGCAGGTTCGAAGCCAGCCGCGCACTGGCTTAGGAGACCCTGTTTCCAAATAAAAAAATTGTAATAATAGGTCTGGGAGTGTAGCCTGGAGGTAGAAGGGCTTCCAGGAACCCCAGTACCACAAAATAAATAAGTAAATAAATAAGAATAAAAAATAGGGCAGGGGGTAAAGCTCGGAGGTCAAATGCCCCTGGGTTCCATCCCCAGACCCACAAAAATAAATAAAATAAAATAAATAAATAAAGTGAACCTTCCTCTAAGTCACGTGTGGTCAGGCTTATTAGATCCCAGCAATGAAAACGTTGACTGAAACAGGTAGGTACCAGCCTTCAGGGTCTCCCCTGCAACGCAGCGATCACCTCTTCAGGCATAGATAGAGCCACTGACAAATGTCACATCTAAAGCCATGTGATAGCGAGTGTCAGCCGTACCCAGAAGCTGTGTTAGTCGGTCGCCATCCACCATTGCCAAGCTATGGGACCAGCCAAGATGTCCATCAACAGATGAATGGATTGCAAAACTGTGCGATATGTACACAAGGGAATTTTACTCAGCCATAAAAAAAAATACAACTGAGGTATTTACAGGGAAATGGATGGATCTTGAGGACATTATGCTAAGCGAGATTAGTCAGTTGCAAAAAGTCAGGAATCAGATGCTTCCCCTAATATGTGAAAGCTAGGGTGAACGAGGTCATAGGAGGAACTCCGGGTGAAAAAGGAGATCCTATAGAGGAGCAAGCAAGGCAACCTAACTGAGGGGATGGGAGGGGGGAGAAGGAAACCATCTTTAAAGCACCTGATGTACTTATTCATATCGAAGTCAACCACTAAGCCAAGCATGGGAGGGAGGGGTGGGGAGGGAGTGAGGTGGGGACTGGGCGGGGGCCGGCTGGGTGATGTGCGCATTTATGCCCACACAAGTTTTTTACCCCATTAGGATGTATAAATACAATGCACTAATAAAGCCATGTGATGGATTTGGTGAGGGTTTTATGCAGATCTATAAAAGTTCAGGGGCCTGGCCGCCCCAGGGTTAGCCTCTCAAAGGGCTGCTTCATCCACTCACCCCATGGCGTTAGAATCAGCCGGTGAGTCACTGGGAACCCGCAGCTCTCTTGGCCCTGGCTGAGATGACTGAAAGGAGGAGCAGATTAGTCACAGGAAACCTTGTTACTCTCTGCATCTGCAGCCTCACCCCTTCCAGAGAAGCGGGGAATGTGCAGGCCCATCACAGAGTAACTCAGCAAGGAGGACCCAATTCTGAGCTGCTCCTCTCCTCTGGCCACATTTGCAGACCTGTCCATCTAGAGTTCCTGGGCCCCGTTCCCTTAACTGAAACACAGCAAGTAAATAAAGACGTTCAGGTTCAGGTTTACAAACGTGCTAGCTACGATTTTCATGAAGAGGTTGCTGGGTATGACCAAGAGAAGCTCTCAGTGCTTCACGCAAACCTGGAATTTTTTAAATTTTTATTTATTTACTTTTTTTTTTTTTTTAGCAGTGCACCTCAAGAGAAAAGTCAACCCCACATTCTAGGTCCACAGGTCTGAGCAAGGCAGAAATCCTCCCTGCAAGCACAGCCAGCCAGCAGAAAGCAGGGAAACCTGAAATGTGGGAGTAACCTCATTTGCCCGACACCCCCTCTTCTTATTTCTAGTGGGGATTGAACCCAGGACCTTGAACTTGTTAGGCAAGTGCTCTACCACTGAGCTACATCCTCAGGCCCTTTTGTAAGATTTGTATTTTGAGACAGGGTCTTGCTCAATTGCCCAAGCTGGCCTCGAATTTGCAATCCTCCTGCCTCCATCTCCTGAATAGCTGGGATTACAAACATGTGCCACCGTGTTCAGCCGGGCCCTCCCTTCTGAAGTAGGTCCTTTAGTTCTATGTGAAATGTTTCTGTGATGCAGGCATCCAGCACTGGAAGCTCCTCTCTGGTTGAGGTGCTGATGGGAAGTGCCAGGGGCAGCAGGATGGGGTGCTGTCCCCTGCCTGGGTGCCTCCCCTTTCACCCGTTCTACTTGTGTCTGGACATGGCTTGTCCTGCAGAATTCAGACACATGGAATTGCATGCAGTCTGTAAAACCCTCTTGGCTGCAAGTTTCTGACATGATGGGTTGGTCTGCACGTTAGCCATCTTGAAAGAAACCGGGTACCTCAGGAAGCCTTAGGACTGAGGACTGAATGGCATTCAGAGGTATTGATTCTCAGAACCTGGGTGTTCTCTCTGCCTTGAAGAACTTTCTTTTTTAAGTGTAAAATCTTGTGGAAGGTTATTTCCTGTTTTTATGCCTTACTGGATTCAGTTCGTCAGGAAGTCAACTTTAGTATTTAAAAAAAAAAAGAAGGAAGTAAAATTTTGTCCTTATATTTATGTCTCTTGCCTTACCTTTTGTGGTGGCACAAGTAGAAATAGATGTGTAAACCAGGAGATTAACCCCTCGCTCTGGGGTAAGAAGTACAACTGCACCACAGAAGCAACTCTAGTCTCACAAGGGGCGTGTTCCCGGCCATGCTGTGGACGTCAATCTCCGTGCCAGCCATCCTGTCCCCCACTCTTCCCTGCCCCAATCTTGTTTACATAACCCCCCTTTCCTTGCCATTCACCCCTCTTCTTTTTTTTATTTTATTTTATTTATTTATTTATTTATTTTTTTGGTGGTACTGGGGTTCCTGGAAGCCCTTCTTCCTCCGGGCTACACTCCCAGACCTATTTCATATTTTTGAAACAGGGTCTCTTACGCCAGCACGGCTGGCTTCGAACCTGTGCGATCCTCCTGTCTCCGCCTCCCAAGCGCGGGGATTACAAGCGTGCGCCACCACGCCCGGCTTTCACCCCTCTTCTAAGCCAGAGCCCAGCAGCATGGTAAAAGGCCTCGGTTTACACGGAAAGGAATGAAGTCCTGTCCCACGTTGGCTGGCTCTGCCTAGCTCAGTGACCCTGGGCCAGTCCTTCAACCTCTCTGAGCCTCAATTCCCACCAGCATTTTATGGAGCCATTTCAGCTTCAAGGGCAGGGCAGAGCTCCCTCTCAGACCCTCAGGAGAACAGCTCCCCACCAGGGACACCCTGCTGCTAACACTGCTGGGGCGAGAACTCTGCTGAGACCCACTGAGGGGTCTCCTTTGAGGATCGAAGGAGCCCTCACCCCCTCCCTGCTCAGGAAAGGCCCGTCACAAGCAGGGCTAACAGAAACAGCCCACGCACGGCTTCCTCCCCTCAGTGGAGAGGCTCCCAGGCAGGGCGCCGTAGCCACGCCATGCTTCTGTTCAAATCAGAAGACGTCCCCGCCACCAGCCGGAGCCAGCTTGGCAGATGGAGCCTGAACTCATTTCTTAGCTCCTGAGCCACGCTGTGAGCCGCGGCCACACCTCACAGCCTCACCTGGTGGCCGCTCTCCGGGGCCAGTCAGAGCCGGAGTGGAGAGAGGGAAGCTGGCATCATTTCAGTGGCCATTTGCTGTTGGCACAGAGGATGAATGACAGTCATTCAGTGCGGGAGGAAAGGAGACCTGTACAATTTTTACTTTTAGTATTTTAAATACTTCTTTCATCTTTAGCAAAGGAAACATCTTTACTATCTCAAAGCACCACAATTCAAGCCCTGCTTGATTGAACTCTTTGTACAGCCAGACTGCAAAAGTCATATATTGAAAAGAGCCTCAAGTAGAGAACTTCAGGTGACAGAATTCTCAAGTCTGGCTGATCGGAATCTGGTGTGGGGGGTGAGGGCGCCAGATGTTTCCTGTATCCAGGTGAGGAAGAGGCAGGTTGTACTATGGCCTTCCTTGAGCATCCAGGAATGGTGGAGATCAGCTTTTTGGCCAAGCATGCCATGCTACGAGCCTGCTTGACATACTGACCACTAAATGAGTTTGGCCATATTGGTATCATGACCACCAAAGTGTCACAGTAGCCCTGGGAATCTTCTGCTTACCTGGAGAACTGTTATCTGCTGAGAATCCCCGTGAGGTAAAGTCAGTCACCTGCCTCCAAGGAGACTTGCAAGAGAGACTGAGGAAGCCAGCAACCGCCCAAAGTCAGGGAGACTGATATGAACCAGTGAGGAATGCATTGCCGCCCACCTCCTACAGGTCATTGAAAGGCGGTGACCTCGGGCCTGGGCAGAAGACAGACTCTGAGGTAAAACTGGGCCAGGAGCTGGGAGTACAGCTCAGTGGCAGAGCACTTGCCTATCATGTGGGAGGCCCTGGATTCCCTCTCCAGCACCACAAAACAAAAGAAACAATAATGACAACAATAAAAATGACCAAGGGATTCCTGGGCAGAGAGGATTCCCTGATGGCTTGTAATATACCTTTTTAAATGTGGTCCATGTCTGAAAAACACTGTCGAGATACTGGGGCCTAATTCCATCACACATCACCATGAAACACTTCTTCCTGAGACCAGAAGCTGCTATCAGTGCAAGAGGCCAGGCTTCCTCTCTTCCTGGCACAGGATACCCAGAACAGCACAACAAGCTTGTGGTCAGTTAAGGGTCCAAAATCTTTTTTTTTTTTTTTTTTTTTTGCGGGTCTGGGGATGGAGCCCAGGGACATTCGACCTCCAAACTACACCCTCTGCCCTATTTTTTTATTCTTTATTTTATTTTATTTTATTTTGGTGGTACTAGGGGTAGAACCCAGAGGCTTTCTACCTCCGGGCTATACTCCCAGACCTATTTTATATTCTATTTGGAAACAGGGTCTCACTAAGTTGCTGAGAGCCTCACTAAGTAGCTGAGGCTGGCTTTGAACCTACGCGATCCTCCTGTCTCAGCCTCCCAAGCGCGGGGATTACAAGTGTGCGCCACCACGCTTGGCCTTTCTTTATTTTTGAAACTGGGTCTCACTGAGTTGCAGAGGGCCTCACTAAGTGGCCGAGGCTGTCCACGAACCATGATCCTCAGGTCTCAGCCTCCCGAATGCTGGGATTAAAAGTGTGCGCCACCACGCCTGGATAAGGCTCCAAAAATCTTTTTAATGTGAGTTATTGCAGGTCATCTATGGTCTGAGTGACTCAATTTTAATTTGAAATATAAATCCATATGGTTATATCCTTTGGTTTTCATGTTATGTTTATCAAGCCTACAAGTGTGTCCAAATGAGTTTTATGATTTAGTATCACTTAACATTGAGATAACTTTGATACATGAACATGGGTGTGAAGCTCAGTGTATTTTGTATAGGTATGCACCCACGTGACCATCACCCCTGCGAGATACAGAGTGTCTCCAGTGCTCCAGAGGGTTCCCTCATGCCACTCCCTACCCTTCCCATCCAGAGTCAGCCACTCCACTGACATCTACCACTAATGGCTTCCTTTTTTCTGCTCTTGAATTTTATGTAAATGAAAACTTATAGTATGTGTCCTTCTGTTCTGGCTTTTTTTTTTCTCAACAGGTCTGTGAGATTCATCTATATTATGTAGTGAAATGCATTAGTTCATCTTTCTTATTGCTATTTAGTATTCTAGCATAAAATACTCAATTTACTCTTCTGTTTTTAGACATTTAGTTTGTTTCCAGACTTTTCTTTTTTTATGGGTCTGGGGATGGAACCCAGGGGCAATCGACCTCCGAGCTACACCCCCTGCCCTATTTTTTATTCTTTTATTTTGAGTCAGGGTCTCACTGAGTTGCAGAGGGCCTCACTAAGTAGCTGAGGCTGTCCGCGAACCGTGATCCTCAGGTCTCAGCCTCCCGAATGCTGGGATGACAAGCGTGCGCCACCATGCCCGGCATGTTTCCAGACATTTAGTTTGCTTTTACTGTTATGAATGAACTTGCTATAGACATATCAGAAAGTGCACTTTGCACCTGCTCCTAGGAGCGGAATTGCTAGGCTGCAGGCAGGTATGCATGTATGACTTTCATACATAGCGCAGAATGGTTTTCTGAGGCGGCTGAGAAAGGTGATGTCCCCACTGGCCCTGGAACAGAGCTCCAGTCAGTTGGTCCATGCCCTAGTCCACACCACCTCAACATTGTTTATAATTATATTCTGGGTGGCAGCGGATCTCACTGTGCTTTTAATTTGTGTTTATCCACTGAGGAGCGAGGCTGTGCACCTTTCTGTACACTCACTGGCCACACAGACGTGTCCCTTTGTGCCTCGGAAGCCTTTTCTCGTTTTTCAAAGGTGTCTGACTTTTTCTGATCCGTTTATTGTCATCCACACGTGCCCTGCTGAGTCTTTGTAGATGGGAGCATTGTGACTCTCTTCCGAGTCCAGGGTTTGCTGCTCTGTCTCCTAATGGCGTTTGTTGACAGTAAAGTCAGGGTGATCAGAGTCTTCTTTTGTGGTTCTGCTTTTGATATTCCGCTTTAGATGCCTACTTCCAAGGTCACAAAGGTATTCTTCTAGAAGTTGTGCTTTACCTTTCCTGCCTAAGACTAGGATTCACCTCCAATTCCTTTTGTACATGACAAAGGTTCGGGTCTGTGTTGATATCCAAATGCCCTGGTACCACTTATTCAGGAGACCACCCAATCCCAACTTAGTGGAACGTGCCCTTGTTATAACTCAGAGACCAGAGGGATGCATTTATTTCTGGACTTGATCTCATGCCCTTGGTCGATTTTCTTATCGGGCCACCCATATCACACTCTTTCAATAGCATGGCGTCATAATAAACCTTGGAAGATGGAGGTGCAAATTCTCCCCATGTATTCCAGTCCTTTGATTCCATGTGTACATTTTTGAGTAACCTTGTCAATTTTTGAAGAACTGATAGCGTAACCATATTGAGTTTTCTAACACACAAATGTGGATTCTCTCTTCATCTAGTTGTTCTTTAATTTAGCTTAGAAATGTTTTATAGTTTCAGTGTAGAGATCCTAACAGTCTTTGTTATATTTGTTCTTGAATATTTGGTAGTTTTATCATTATTGTAAGCTGTATTTTTAAAATTTTGCTTTGCAATTAGTCTTTTACCCTTGTATAGGAATAAAACAGTCTTTTTTAGCCAGGCATGGTGGTATATAACTGTAATCCCAGTACTTGGGAGGCTGAGACCAGAAGACCACAGGATTGAGGACAGCCTCTGTAAGTAGTAAGACACATATACCTAGTGAGACCCTGTTTTGAACCAAAAGTTAAAAAGGGCTGGGGTGTAACTCAGAGGTAGAATGCCCCTGGGTTCATTCCCAAGTACACACACACACACACACACACACACACACACACACACACACACACACACCACATACACACAAGAAATAAAAGAGTTTTTGTTATGATAAACTTGTACCCAACAATCTTATGAATATTAATTCTAATAGTTATTTTTAGTTATTTTTGGATTTTCTGTCTCACACAATCATGCCATCTATAAGTTGTTTTGTTTCTTACATCCCAATTTTTACATATTTCTTGTCTTTTTCTTGCCATATCATATTCTCTATAATGTCAAATTCAAGCGTGATAGTGAACATAATTGTCTTGTTTCCAATCTTGGGAGGTGTTAGGTGTTTCACTATTGAGTACGATGTTAGCTGAAGGTTTATAAATGTCACTCTTCAGGTTGAGAAATTTCCCCTAGATTCATAGTCCACTGAGAGTCATGATCGTGTAGAGGTGCTGGATTTCATCAAATATTTTTCCTGCCTCTATTGACATTTTATGTTTTCTCCCTTACTCCGTTAATACAGCAGGTGACACCGCTTGCTCTTCAAAGGTACATTTCTAGGATAAATCCCTTGTGGTCTCAATGAATTATTCTTTCAGCATTATCACTGGATTCTATTAGCTAATATTTTTAAATTTTTGCATCTCTGTTCATGAGAAATAGTGACCTGTCATTTTTCTTTCCTGCAAGTCTTTATCAGATATTGGAATCGGCCTGTGCTGGCTTGTGAGAAGGAGGTCCAGTTTAATGTTCGGTTGTGACCCCGTGCACGTCAGTCTGCTCAGCTGAGATTTCTGCGAATCAGTCATTAACTATGACAATGGCAAATACAACGTTCAATTGGACCGAGCGAAGTGCAGGAGCCGGTGGGTCTCTGTTTGCTTCTAGACGGACAGAGTTCTATTTGTCTTTGGTTGCTCTACCAGCCAAAGGAATTATTTACCCACCCATTAATTTTCCCCTTCCCCTGTAAGAATGTCCTTGGAGATCATAAAATGTTTTGTTTCCCACATTTCTAGATCTCCCTATGGAAGAAAAAACAATGAGGTTACTTGGGCACTACTTGCTGTGAGTGAACTTATACTGACTCTTCAAAATCACTTTTTAAAAATAATCATTTGGAAGTGAGTGTGAGATGCTGTCTGTATGGGAGCCTCGGAGTGCGGTCCAGGCAATAGGACTTCCTCCTCAGGGAGGTATTTTCTCAGCTGCATTCTACAGGGTGAAAAGGAGCAGACAAAGGAGAAAGGGAATCAGAGTGGGACCGAGACCTTCAGGTAAAGAGAAAATCTAGTTTATGAGAAGGCCAGCCCCTTGAGAGATGAGTCAAGGTACCAAAAAAATAAACCTGCATGCCAGGAATGGCTCAAATTGCTTCTAACACATTAACTCGGTTAATTACCCAGTTGTTCAGTCCAAACCCCTTTCCTGTCTTTCTTCCACCACACCCAATCTATCAGGAAATCCTGTTGACTCTGCCTTCCAGAGCATGCCGGATCTAAATGACTGTCCTTCTGTCTCTGTGGCCATCAGCCTGGGTTGGGCCACCACCCTCTCTCTCCTGGACCTTGTGCTCCTCCTGATGGCTCTGCCTGCCTCCTCCCTGGGTCCCCACAATCTATTCTCGACACCAAAACGCCGATTCCTTAAAATACAAGTCAACTCAAGACACACCTCTGTTCATAACTCTGCGATGCCCATGTTGTTCAGAGTAGAAGACCTGCGGAGACCCTTCACACACAGCCCTGGGGCCTCCCCGACCCTGGTCCCTCCCTCCTCTCCAGCACCAGCTCATCTGCTCTTAGCAGGCTTGCTGTGGTGGTTCTCTGGAGCTAGACGTCCCCTCCCCACTGGCTCCCATGAGCTTTGCTCAAATGTCACCTGTTCCAAGAGCCGGAGGCCGACAGATCCATTTAATATCATGCCTTTCCCTGTTCCCACCGACTACACAATTTACTTCTTATGTGTTTTGTCTGCCTTCTCCCACTGGAATTAATGAGGCCAGGAGACTTTGGTTTGTTTCCAAATCTTTTCCAAGCACTTAAAGAAGGGCCTGGAACATACCAGGCCCTCAATAAATAGTTAAGTGAGAAGCTTCGCAGCCATAGTGAGAGTTATGGAATCATTTCCAGTTCACAGACTGAGAAACTGAGGCCAGAAAAACCCGCTTTAAAGGCAGGCCACGCTCCCTAGACCATACTGTGACTGCTTCACTATCTTGCCCAAGCCTGGGGTAGTGTCTCAGTCAACATTCTCCCCGTTATAATCCAAAGACCTGACTGTGTAACTTGGGAAGGAAGATTTATTTGCTCACAGGTTTCTTGGGGATTTGAGGGTTCAGTCCATGTGAGACCAGGGACTGTGCATCTCAGAACATGGTGGCAGGAAGCAGAGAGAGGGAGGACGCAAGGGTTCAATTTCACATCATGGAGGCCGGAAGCTAAAAGGAGCAAGCAACCAAAGGAATTCCAAGATACACGCATAATCCCTAAGGCCGCACCCCCAGGCCCCCTTCTCTAGCCATAGCCCACCGGCCTAGGTTACCACGCAGATAAACCCACTCCAATGGATTAATCTACTGACGAGATTATCACCCTCACGACCTAACTGTATCAACCTTGAGCTCTTCAGGGGCCATTCGATACCTGACCATAAGAGGTAGACAGTGTGGCCTGGGCTTCCAGAAAGCCCCACTCATGCCTTCAGATGATCACTGCAAAGAATTGGCAAGAGCCTGCTGGGTCTTGTAAACCAAGTTAGAAAATTTGTATAAGGAGAAGCTGTCAGACAGGGCTAGGTTGGTGAGTTTTTTAAATATATTTTTAACTAGTTTTAAAACAAAAGTTTTACATAATAGGATGCCGAGAGAGAGAGAGAGAGAGAGAGAGAGAGAGAGAGAGAGAGAGAGAGAGAGAGAGAGGATGAGAATATGTGTGTGTGTGTTACTGAAGACTGAACCTAGGGGCATTCTACCTCTGAGCTATACCTCCAACCCTATTTTATTTTTTTATTTTGAAACAAGGTCTCACTACTTATTTTTTTTTTTTATTTTGAAACAGGGTCTCGCTAAATTTCTGAGGCTAGCCTCAAACTTACAACCCTCCTGTCCCGGCCTCCCAAGCACTTCCCAGAACTTTACAGGCATGCACCCGTGTGCCTGACATATTTTGATAATGTGCCCACTCTATAAGGTTTAAATCAGTTTAAACATGCCTATCTTCTCAAACATTTATCATTTCTTCACCTTAAAAAAAAATTCAATATCCCTTCTTCTAGCTTTTAGAGATATGCAATACTTGTTATTTAAGTCCACCCTACTGTGCAATAGTGCCCCAAAACTTCTCGGTCCTGTCTCACTGTAACTCGGTACCCACTGGTCAACCTTCCCCAGACTCCCTCCCCTTGCCTCTCCCCAGCCTCTGATAACTCCCATTCCACTCCCAACTTCTGTAGCACCAACAACAAGGTCCCGTTGACTACAGTGTAGAGAATGGACGAGCAGGCTCACGCTGGAGGCAGAGAGGGGTGCTGGGCTCATGGTGACCCACGCCCGGGCAGTGGCTCGGGGACCAAGAGAGGTGGCCCGTCTCCCCGTCCAAGACTTCAGAGATGTGACACACAGGATTTTGGCAGTAAGAGAAGATGATTCAGGTTTGGGGTCTGGGTTAGAATAAGTTTTTCAAACTTTTTTTTTTTTGGACATGACTTACAATAAAAAATAGATTCCCCATGTTGACACAGAACACACACACTTTTTGAATATGCTCAACAACAAAATACAGACCCTCACCTGTTAAATGCTTTATTTCCCCCAGTGTTGGGGACTGAACCCAGGGCTCCACACGCACCAGGCGAGTACTCTTACACTGAGCCACACTCCAGTTCTCTATTTTGGAATCTATTCTGTTTCTTTTTTCTATTTCTTTTTCTTAAGCACCGGTTTCCGCTCACTATGTTGATTTTGTGATGGGTTCCGGTCTTCAGTCTGGAAACCCCTGGCCAGAGTTGTCTCCCCAGAGACTCGGCACACAGCTCCAGGATGACAGGCAGCAGTCAGAAAGCCCTGGCTCCCTGGTCCTCTTTTCCCAAGACCCGAGTCCCCTTCCTGCCCTTCAAAGTTACCAATCTGCCCCCCACTCCTTCAGGGAAAGCCCTCAGGACCTTTAAAGGTACCGCTCTGTACATGTAACAGGTAGACATGTGGACAGGGCTGGGAGGGGGCAAGGGCACGTTGTCTAACAGGTCAGAGTTCCAGCTTTGCAAAATGAGAAAAGCTCTGTGGATGGGTGGTGGTGATGGCTGTCCCAAAAGGTGGATGTTCTTTATACTACTGAACCGTTTTCTGAAAAATGGTTAAGAGGGTACATTTTAGGTTACATATATTTTGCCACAATTTTTAGAAACTAGGTGTAAGCAAACTCGGTTTTTAAAATGTCTGGTGTGGTCTTCTGGAGATAAAGTACCTGGGTTGAAAGACTTCTGGAAGGTCATCTAGACTAAGCCCCTCGGTTGCTCAAACTCCCGGCATGGCCTTCCCGATAAACAGCACACAGTTCCTGGTACTGGGAACTTGATACTCAAGACAAGGTGGCTTCTGTTTTACTTAATGTTTTTTGTTGCTGTGTCCAAAATACCCAGTGAGAACACTGAGAGGAGAAGTTGTTTTCTTGGAATTACAGTTTCAGAGGTCCAGTCCAGAGTTGGCCAACTCCAGGGCAGAAACACGGTGAGCAGGTGGGCCATGGTAGAGAAAAGCTGCTCAACTTAGGGGCTGAAAGCTGCCAGGGCCACAAATAGCCCTCAAGGCAATGCCCAGGACCCGCCCCTCGGCCATGCCCCGCCTCTGAACCCTAGCACTGGGGACAGGCTCAACACAGAGCTTCAGGGAGAACGGTCCCAACCCAGCCATAGCAGCTTCTGACTTTTGACTAGTGGGGTAGACCTCCTTAGATAAGCTGCAATCCCGTCCTCCTAACCCCGCCAGCTTCCACTACTATACCCAATAACACCACTATGGGTCACAAAACAACCTAAAGCCCATCTTTAATGTAATAGGCATTCACTAAATATTTATTGAGTACATGCTAAGTACCAGTCTGATTTTCCAAGTCTTCTCTTTTCCAGTTAAACATTCTAAAATCTGACAACTATTTTATATATTGCATTACTTATGTGCTCTAACCATCTAACAGCTGTGTGTATGTGGTGGGAGAGGAGGACTGAGGACTGAACCCAAGGGTGTTCTACCCCTGAGTTGCATCACCGACCCACTGTATTTTGAAACAGAGTCTCACTGTATCACTACACACTGGCCTCGAACCTATGTTTTAGCTTTCCAAGTACTGGGATTACAGGTCTGTGCTACCATGCCCAGCCTGACAGCCCCTTAGAAATGACCAAATTAATGGTCTCCTTACAGTATGACATGTAGAAATGAAACATTATTTTAACCAATGCTCCCTCCCCAAACTTTGCCATTAAAGACAGGAGGATTCCAATGAGTTTTCAGGCAGAGGGTAGGTGTTGTGTAGGTTGGTGGGGAAGGTATTTGAGGGTCATGAGGACAGATAGCACGGAGGGTGAGAGTTGTCCTTTTAGGAGCAAGGTAAAAAAAAATAGCATGAATCCAATCATCGGTGTTAAGGACAGAGCCAAATCCACTCACTCTTGACCCCCATCTGTAATTTATTCTGTCTCCTCAGAACCACATAAACCTTCATTCATTTTCCTTCTAGTGAAATGTCTTAGCAGTGTGGCCTGGGATGGGGCTTTGCCACTCCATAAATACATGTGATGTATGGTTTCCTCCTTTGACTCTGGAACCTAAACAAACAGATTATGTTCCAAAAATTTCATAAAACCATCATTTAGCAGCCACCGCGCTCCTAAAGAATTTCATTCTAAATATAGAGAGGTAGTCCTCTGCAGAAAAAATACCCCAGTGACTTGGCTCTAATATATAATTAAATCCTCTAGATACTTTGCAGTTATGTTTTATGGTTTATTTTGAGTGTTCATATTTTACCAGAAAATTATAATTTTCCTCTAAATAGGAGTTTTTATAAGGCTTTTGAATTATGATGGCTGGTTTCATGTTTCAACTATAATTAAAACAGTGAAGAGAAATAGTGTAACTATAGAGCGCACGTGGTTCTTAAAAGGGCTTGTTCCTGTAATCCCCCTGCCTCCGTGCCCACTGCTGTCTTGGGCTCAGGGACACTCCACCTGTGGCCACTTGGTGGGACAGCTGGCTTTAGAATGGAATGAAATGGCCTGAGAGGAATGACGGGGACTGTAGAGCCCCTCGCAGGTGCTGGGCTCAGCTTCAGTGCCTCGGGGAGGCCTTCCGGGCCATGTCTGCCCTCACTGTACCCATCTCCCTACCTGTCCCTTTGTGACAGTCACTTTTTCATAAGCTGGAATGATATCATTTTTAGTTTATGTGTTTTCTCTAGGACAAAAGCAGAGTTTCTTGTATAACCAAACTCTTGACCCCATGTGAGTCTGCTAGGGAGGCCAGAGCAGAGTCCCGCCACCTGGGGACTTACACAACACAGTTTCACAATTCTGGAGGCAGGAAGTCTGAGGTCAGGGATGGGCAGGGTGGGTGTTGTGTGTGGCCTCCGTCCTTGGCTTGTGGATGCCCATCATCCCTCTGTGCCCCCATGGTCTTCCCTCTGTGTGTGCCTGCGCTGTAATGACCTCTTATAAGGGCACTAGTCGTATCAGATTTGGGCCCACTGTGATGACTCTATTTTTACTCTGGTTACCATCTTAAAGGCTTTATATTTAAATACAATCTCACTCCAAGGTTGTGGGGGTTAGGATTGCAAGATATGGAAGGGGGACAGAATTCTTCCCATGACACAGATATTAGGCATTCAATAAAAGTTTGTTGATTGAGAAAAAAATGAATGATTGACAGGACACAGACCCAGTATGGCAGGCGCGCTCTCGGGAGGGCTCTGCCAGGACATGCTTCTCAGGGGCTCTCCTTTGGCCTTGCCCCTCTCCCCAAGAACCCAGACCCGTGAGACTGTCAGTTCTGGGTCCAACCTCACCGATCTGGCCACATGAAACTATCTGCCACAAAGTTCAGATGTGAACCTCCATCCCAGGAAAGACTGGCCTGTCTCCAGGAAGCCCACCATGTTGGTCTTTGGGGGACCCGCACTCAGCAGAAGCTGAAGAACACACAGGGGCGCTGAGTTGCTTCTATGACAACGACCAGGCTTCTCTATCCTTGTGAGGGAGCTTTCCCACGCTTTGGTCGATGATGATTTTTTTATTTATTTTTTATTTTTTTTGCAGTACTGGGGATAGAACCCAGGGGCATTCTACCTCCAAGCTACACCCATAGCCCTATTTTTTATGTTTTATTTTTGAAACAGGGTCTCACTGAGTTGAAAGGCCTCGCTAAGTAACCAAGGCTGTCCAAGAACCGGGATCCTCCGATCTCCGCCTCCCAAATGCTGGGATTACAAGCGTGTGCCACCACGCCCGGCTCATGATGGACTTTAGCCAGGGTGTTTATTATGAACGTATACTGCGCCAGGGTGGCATCGGCTCTGTGTCCTAACCCCATGCTGTGGCTTCCCATCAGGCCTCAGGTTTGGAGCCCCAGCCGGTAGCCAACAGCATCCTGTTCTTACGTGACAAGAGATGGGAAGAGGTCAGAGGCGTCCTGACTCCTGCTTTCAGTCCTGAAAAGCTAAACGAGGTAAGACACAGGGAGCGCAAGTCCGTGGGGGACTTCAGACCTGAGTGCCTTCGGCTTCTCCAAGCGCCATAAGCGGACTGTGAGTGCACGGCGCATGGCGCTCAGCCTGTCCCGAGGACTGAATGCACCGCGCATAGCGCTCAGCCTGTCCCGAGGCACTGCTCAGGCACTTTGGGGGCGCCCAGAGAAAGCTGCAATGGGGTTTCTCCTGCTTCTGCATAAAATGGATCCGGATCCCAGGAGAGCATGTTAAAATGCAGATTCTGGCCCAGGGGTCTGGCAGAAGGTCCTGTCTGAGCCATGAAGCTCACTTTACTTAGCCAGGAGGTAGAGATGGGAACCGCTGGCATCTGTGTTATGAATTCTGCAGAGCCTCGGGGGTAAGAATTCAAGCCCTTTTGATGCAGAGGGGTAGGTTACCCGGGCAGTTGGGAGCAAGTGACGTTCTGAAGCACGGCTGGAGGGCTCCGCCATCGCCGTGTGAGTTCTAGAAGGCTTGGAGTAGCTGGTCTTCAGTTCAACAACTGAAAGCTCCACTTAGCTTGATCTGAAGGGGCGCACCCTCGTGGCCCTGAGCGAATTCCTATAAATCTTCCGAAGTGTCCTAGAAGAAGAGAGGGCACTGTACTTTCTACTTTAAGCTAAGCCCTCTCAGAAAGTAGCCAGCCTATCTGTTGTCAGGGAAGCTTCTGCCTTCACAGGTGGCCTTTGGGGCTTGGGGCCAGGCGTGATCTGCTAGTGCACTAGCTCACACTCACCCAGCTGAGGGCGACGTGCTCCACTCTAGGGACCCCACTTAGAGGAACACACTTAGGCCTCACCACATCCCCGTGAGATGGACACTGTTACTCTGACCCTTTTGTGGAGGAGGAACTGAGCATGGAGTGGGTAAGCAGAGTGTTCCGATCGCAGCCCGCCCGCACGTAGCAGAGGCAGGACCGGGATCCAGCTCCAGAACGCTCTTCAAGTCTCTGTGGCTGCTTCTTTGGCCCTGTGGGTTTGCAAACGTGCCCTGAAGCCCGGAGACCTGTGTGAGGGGCTGAATGCAGTCTGAGCCTGCAGGGCCTCTGTGGAAAGCTGAGGACTCACAAGCCACTCTTCTCTATGTTCTGCCTAAGTTTGGAACCTACTGAAGTGTGGAAACAGGTTTCAGGAAAAAGAAAGGGGCTGTTCTCCACACCACAGGGGAGTGAGATGGAGCAGGCAGGTTCGCTGACCCTGCAGCCAAGAGGCCATTGCAGCCTCTACCAGCAGGGGGCGGCAGATCCCATCAGGGCTGCTCCAAACCCACACATGCCGGGTTCCCTCTTCCGGGGCTCCATCTGATGAGAGGGCTGGCAGAAGATCCCCCTCCTCAGCCCCCGAGACCCATTGCAGTTGCCTGGGGAACTTGCAAAACCATTGTTACCTGAGTCCCACACCCAGAAATTCAGATTAGATGTTTGGTTTGAGAGGCGGTCTGGGTTTAAGGAGTTTTTCCAGCTTCCCAAGTGATTCTGATAAAGCCGGGCTGAGAAGCACCACTCCTAGAAATTATCCACAGGAAAATGCAAGGAGAGAAACGTCCTGCTTTGTATAAAGATGTACAAAGAACCTCGTTGTGTGTCAAAGAAAAATTGATAAAGGGGATGAGAAGAAGAAAGTAAGTAAGGCAAAAATGTCTTATTAGTCTTGAGCTGTGGTTCTTTGATAAAAAAAGAATCTGATCAGAGTCTATATTTCTTTGGCACCTTCCAGGGTGTACCCCAGAAAATGACACAATGTCTTTTCCCAAACAAATTCAGTCTCCCTGGGGTGCAAAGCACCTTCTTCTGTTTCAGAAATCAAGTCCTCACCTCAGTGTCTGAATCAGTTGCAGAAAATGAAGCTCCCCTGGGGTGTTCACAGACTGACACGTGGGGAAGGCGGGGATGAGAGACATTGGGCAGGAAAATCCTAGCTCTGTTGCATTATTTAACAAATCTGAAACTCTATTGCAAGTCATTTTTCTACCTCAAGTAGTTCAGTTTAGGTTCTTGGGTTCCCATGTGCCAGGATCCCTTTCTAGGGGCAGAGATGGTCAACTCCGCCCTCCCCTCGGGAGGGTTCGGAGCTGGCGAGTTTAAGTTTCCTGGGAGGTGTCTCGGGAGACCCAGCGGGAAGAAGTTAGTGTAGACCCGGAGCTCAGGGGAGAAGGCGAGGAAAGGTGGCCATCCAAAACCCAGACGCAGCAAGCCCACCCAGGGCGTGCGCGCAGCGTAAGAGCCGGGGCTCCAAGGAGAACCATCTTGAAGGACAGGGCAGGAGAAAACTATGAAGAAAACAAGAACAGCCTGGAGAGGGAATCAGGGGCGTGTGGAAGGAAGAGAGGGTGAAAGGAGTTAAATGCTGCTTGAGCAGAAAGAAACACAAAGATGGAAAGTGCAGGACTGCCATGGTGTTTCTGAAACGGGAAGCCAGGCTTGGCGCGCTTCACGTCCCAAAGCTCCTGCCCCGAGGTTTCCCTTCTGTGTGCTCCTGGACACTGGTCCCTGCTCAAGTCTGGAGCGCTCATTAGGCCTTCTTGAACACAGTGCGAAGAAGGACAGAGGCCGCGCTCTGATGAAGGGCGAGGTGCTTGGGCTCTGAGCACGGAGGTCATCCTAAGCCAGGGGTGAGTAGCAGAGAATGACAGGGAGTGGGTTCTAGCCTAGAAAAATGGGTGTTGGGGAGATTAAAAAAAAAAAACAGGGAGGCAGCCTAACAGGGCTCTCCGGACAACCTCCTTCCCCAGCTATGCAGCCCTGCTGGTTTCTGGAAGCTTCTTTGGACTTTAACATCCCAGCTGCCTTTTATCTCTGGTCATTGGTTCCTCCTGTGGGACCGAGGGCTGTAACAGATTGAGCTTGTTAAAATCCATGATTATTGCCAGGCATGGTGGCACACACTTGTAATCCCAGTCCTTGGGAGGCTGAGATGGGGAGATTGCAGGCTCAAGGACAACTTTAGGAATATAATGAGACCCTGTTTTGAAACAAAATAATGGAAAAGGTTGGGGTGTAGCTTAGAGGTAGAATGCCTTGAGTTCAATTACTGATATTTCTCTCTCTCTCTCTGTGTGTCTCTCTCTCTGTCTCTCTTTCTCTTTCTCTCTCTTATACACACACACACACACACACACACACACACACACACACACACACACACACACTTTCAGCCGCCCCAAGCCTGCAACATCAAGGAAGCCTGGAGTCTGCATAGGTTCCCGCAGGGCTGTGCTCTCGGGATGCCCCAGGGCTGTAGGAGTTCTGCTGGTCTCCTCTCTAGAATCTCACACCTGCGGTTTCCCCAGGCCCAGGGCCCTGACCCCACATTTCCCCACCCTCACCTGTTTTATTTTTCCCTGTAGCGCTAACATTTCGTTTGGTTTACATATTTATTGTTTTCAGTGTGTGTCTCATCCTGTTAGAATATGCTTCAAGAGGACAAAGATTTCTCCTATTTCTTTGCCTTTACTAAAAGCTGCCCACACTAGGTATACAATAGGCACCGAGTAATGATTGCTGAACGGGCAGGTGAAAAATCAGAGAAGAAACTTTCTACCTATTCTAACTAATGGCATAGGAGAAGACTAAGATTTCTTTCTTTCTTTCTTTCTTTTTTTTTTTGGTGGTACTGGGGTTCCTGGAAGCCCTTCTACCTCCAGGCTACACTCCCAGACCTATTTTATATTATTTTTATTTGGAAACAGGGTCTCTTAAGCCAGCGCGATCCTCCTGTCTCCGCCTCCCAAGCGTGGGGATTACAAGCGTGCGCCACCACGCCTGGCTAAGATTTCTTTTTTTAAATAAAGGAAATAATTTTATCAAGAAAGAGTTAAATAAGACAATGTTGCAAGTGGTTGGCTTTCTCTTTGGAGGGTCAGGGTGCACATATGAACATAGAAAAAGCAGCACACAAGGACACAAAGAGAGGAGACAGCTCAGAGATACTGAGCCATAAGTACTCAGCTGTGGGTACTGGAACCAGTTTTCTCAGGAGGAACTGTGAGTATCCGCACTGCTGTCTTTTCTGAGCTCGTAAGTAGCTTTTGAACTTATATTTTTAATTTATTTTGGTGCTGAACCCAGGGGCCTTCTATCTATGAGCTACACCCCCAGCCCTTTTTATATTTCATTTTGATATAGGATCTCACTACTTTTTCAAGGGCCTCGCTAACTTGCTGAAACTAGCCTCAAATCTGCAATCCTCCTGTCTCAGCCTCCCCAAAACTGATATTACAGGTGTATGCCACCACACCCAGCTGCCTTTGGACTTTTGTCATCAAACTTCAGGGTTTTTTTTTCTTGAGATAAAGTCTTGTTTTCCCTTGGAATTCTGAGGCTTTCTCCTCTAGAACCTTGGCAGCTTCGTCCTCACCTGTGCTTGTAAATTCCATTAATATCAAAAGCCCTGGATAGCACCATCTTTATTTATGTGGATATTAGTTTGTGTCAGTCAACAATGCTTGGAGTGACTTTAAAATCAGCCTTATATCATGAAGCCGTATTTTTATTTAAAACTAAATTGGTTTTTGGCTTCAGTCTTACCAGAGATAATATGCAGAGCTAGAGAATCGGTAAAATTTTGATTGGTGCATTCCTGACTCAGGAGGAGGAGACCATTGCAATCATAGCTCAATGTCAGATGCGTTATTGGGCTTTATATGAAAGGATTGCTGAGCACTGCTAGGAAAACAACTGATGTTTTTGCTAGGGAAAATTGTGCCTGATTAACCTGCCAGAGTTTCCATTCCCTCCCCCGAAGAATTAACGATTTAATAAGGGCAACTGGAAGATTTATTTAGATTTTTATAGACTTTTGCTAGATTCTTTGCCAAAGACTATGAGTAAGTAATCCTGGGATGGTGTAAAACTTTACTATGGATCAGGAAGTAAAGAGATTAGAGGCTAAATTAATACTTTCCTGAGGGGAAAAATATATAATGGGATCCCCTAGGGATTCGGGTTAGCACTTGTTATATTTTTAAATTTTATAATTCATCTGAAAGAGAGAGAGAGCACAGAGGGACCTATACATTTGTATATTCCTCTAAGCTATTCTGATCTGAGAAGTATTAAGTCAGTAGAAATCACTTCCAGAATCTCTTGCAAGATTGTGTGAATCAGCATAAAAGTGCCAGGCAACCTTCAGTGTAAGCAAGAAAACAAGAATGCATTGAGTAGAAAAGCATCTAATCTGTACTGACAGGATGAGGACGTTGGAGCTATGCATTGATGCTGCTCTGATTTGCACCTCGTATGGCCCCCAAAGGCCCATGTGTTAAAGGTTTGGTCCCTCGAGTGGTGCTCTTGGAAGGTGGTAGAATCTCTAAGAGGTGGGGCCTACTGAGAGGCTTCATGTCTTTGGGGGTTTGTCCTTGAAGGGATTTCAGGACTACACATTCTTCTCTTTTGCTTCCTGGCCACGAGGTGAGTAATTTTGCTCTATAACACACTTCTGCCACAATGTGCTGTCTCACCGCAGACCCCAAAGCAACAGGGCCAATCAATCATGGACCAGAACCTCCAAAATGATTAGCCAAAATAAGCCTCTTCTCTTTGTAATCTGATTGCCTCCGGTATTTTTTATAGTGATGGAAAGAAACAAAACTATCAAGGAAAAGCACTTAAAATCATTGAGGATTAAAAGGTCCCTATGGCCAAATAATTTGGTGAAATATTGCAAATAATCTTCTTTGAGATTTACTATATACTATATATTAAAGTATATATAAA
Source organism: Muscardinus avellanarius (assembly GCF_963383645.1). Taxonomy (NCBI): domain Eukaryota; kingdom Metazoa; phylum Chordata; class Mammalia; order Rodentia; family Gliridae; genus Muscardinus; species Muscardinus avellanarius. The sequence goes on from NC_137795.1 coordinate 99,227,322, forward strand.
GTATATATACTATATATTAAAGGGTTGGGAAAGACCTTTGATAACTAAATCTGTTTAACTTTGCTTATGCTGGGCTCAAATAGGTTTTCAAAAAGTGAAAACATGATTGTTAACTTCATATTGAGTTTTTGAGAGAAGTAAGCCTCCAGAGCCCTGGGCCTCTGCAAGCAGCTCCATGATGCCGCTCATTCTCAAGTGCCTCTAGCAGAGGCCAAGCTGCAGATTCAGTGGACCATAGATCCAACCCAACGCGGCAGCTATGAGTCAGCTTAGCATGCTACAGGGAGATACCAAAGGCAGCTGACTTATAAAGAGAAAAAATTTATTTAGTTTTGCTGGTTCAAAGTCCAAGATCAGGTGGCCCTATTGGTTTGGCCTCCAGTGAGGGTGGCAGGTAGTGGCCAGAGTACACGTGACCATCTCAAACTTAGAGAGAGAGAGAGAGAGAGAGAGAGAGAGAGAGATCAGTCTCACTTTAACGAAATACTCCTATGACCCTAAGGACTTACCACTAGCCCCTATGTAGCGCCTCCCAATACCACCACTTTTCACATGAACCTCTGGGGGACAACATCCAATTCATATCAGACACTTTATACGTTCTCAGCTCTCAAAGCCCAGTGTAAATGGTGAGAATTTCCTTATTCATCCAGGTAACCACGGGCTGACGGGCCCCTCTGAGCAAATACCAGCGACCAGGCGGCCTCCCAGATGGGCGCCTAAGGACGCCCACGTCGCTCATGAGTAAATGAGCCAATCATATCGCCGGGCACGGGGACCCAGATTTTAAAAAGTCAGGCAAACGGGGAAGGCTGGCATCTCGCACGGCACCATGAATCCGCCTGCCTGCCTCATCTTTCACTTTTCATCCAGATGTTTCCTGTCAGGAAGGCACCGTCAATAATGTATGAATCTGAGAGGCAGAGGCAGATGTGGTTATTATTCCCTCTAGGCCTTTCCTGCCTTGGAGAAGACATATTACTCAAGAATGACTACGATTTTAAAAGTTTAAGTTGCGATCGTCAGTCTATGAGTAAATGCGCCGCTCCGGTCATCGCAGTGCACGAGTCCTTGCAGAAGTATAGTCATTGTCGCAGTTCTGTTCGGCCTTCAAATTTTCACTCTAAACTCTTCAGACAGTCACGCACAGGGCTTTCTAAAGCAGAGCACAAGTTTTCCAATAATGTTGGAGCAAGCAGCTTTCTCTAAGCAGCATCAGCCTCCAGCAGGCTATTTTTAATATTTGCTTTTATATCTTAATCCTTCTGAACAATAAAAATGAAAGTCATTATAACCAAGTGTGGCGGTGGTAATAAATACTTTAGAGTCCAAAAATACATTGTCCCTGCCTGACCGGTTACCCATTTCTCAGAATGTCTGGGTATTTATCTAGCAGCACGAGCCCATTATCCTGCCACACAGTTAGGTTCCACTGACACCTAATCTCCTAATTAAAATCAGGCTAATGATGGACTGTTTAAGTTCCAGTTAAAATGTTGCCTTTCCATTTGCATTTAAAAGAAAACACACTCCTCATCATGGGTACCCCATCCTGGGTTATAATTTGGCTTTCCTTTGCCAGAATCCTAATGTCACTCCAACTTGCTGGTTAAATCTAAAAGAACATCTAAATGTGCCTCACAGCTTGGCTGTTGCTGGGCAACACCAGCAGCCACCTCCTCGTCGGGGTGAGTTCTCATTGGTCGCAACTCTTGACAGGAGTCACTGACATATTAGAAATGACACTTGATTATTCACCTAGATGGCGAGAGCTGATACTTATTAGCAGGAAATTTTGCATAAAAATGAGTTGTGGGTGTTTTTTAATATCTGAGTGGCTTTTTAGTAATGGTGTGGTGGAAGAAGGAAGTGATAAGTTTCATTATTTAGAATTAATTTTTCATTTGTTAGTCACCAGTTGTGAGCACTTTCAGGTATTTGTTTTTTCATTTTCTGAATCAATAGTAAGTTTAAATGCCTTCCCCCACCCTCATTAGCTCGCCCTTATTAATTCAGAAAATTCCCCTCTGACATCAGTCGCAGACCAACATTGCCCGGTCTTACTGTATTAGTCAGCTTTCCGTCACTCTAACAAATGTCCAAGATAATCAGCTTATCAAGAGAAAAAGGCTTATTTGGGGGCTCACAGTTTCAGAGGTTTCAGTCCAAGAGTAGGGGTCCAGGAGGTCACATCCCCTTCAGGGCACACCTGCAATGACCTAAACATCTTGTATCAAGCTCCTCCTCTTAGAGGTGTCACCACCTCCCAGTAGCACCATGGGTTGGGGACCAAGCCTTTAACACATGGGCTTTTGGGGGGACATTCTAGATCTAAATGATAGTACTTTCCAAGCACCACGTGGAAAGAAATGTTAGCCTGGCTTGGTGCCCCATGCTTGTAATGCCAGTACTTGGGAGGCTGAGACAGAAGGATGGAGGGTTTGAGGACAGCTTTGCAACATAATGAGACTCTTAGTAACCTAGCAAGACCCTGTTTCAAAGCAAATTTTTTTTTCAGTTCTGATGGAACCCAGGGGCATTCTACCTTCGAGCTACACCCCCTGCCCTATTTTTTATTCTTTATTTTGAAACAGGCTCTCACTGAGTTTGACAGAGCCTAAGTAGCTGAGGCTGTCTGTGAACCTGGATCCTCTTGTCTCAGCCTCCCAAATGCTGAGATTACAAGCGTGCGCCACCACGCTGGGCTCAAAGCAAAAATTTAAAAAGGGGCTGGGAGTGTGGCTTAGAGGTAGAATGTCCTTGGTGTCTATCATCAGTACCACAAAAGAGAGAGAGACAGAGACAAAGACAGAGACAGAGACAGAGACAGAGACAGAGACAGAGAAATGTTAAATAATGTATTCACAAATATTTTTTAGTTCCTGTCCTTAAGGGGATTATAGTGTAAAAGAGCAATAAATTACAACATTATGAGCAAGTGGTGGAAGTCGGTGACAGAGCTCGCGGCCTGTCTGGAGAGTCAGAGGCACCCTGGGGCAGGGAGCAGCCTTGGAGCTGAGTTCTGACAGGAAGAAGGAGCGCTGCAGGTGGACGGCCACGGGAACAGAGGCATCTGGACAGAACAGTACAGGGAGTGCTCTGGGAATAGGGGAGTACAAATTGGCTGGAACACAGCGTGCGTGTAGGGGATGTGAGAGAGAGAGAGAGAGAGAGAGAGAGAGAGAGAGAGAGAGAGAGAGAGAGAGAGAGAGAGGGAGGGAGGGAGGGAGGGAGAGAGAGAATGAGAACGAACTGGAGAAGTCGGCTGAGGCAGGTGGAGGTCGCCATTCTGTGGCGGGGTTGCTTGGGGTGTGTGGCACTAGAGGGCCAGGAGTTATTAAATACTTGAAAGTGGGGGAGTGATCGCCCAGAAGTCTCCTGGAGGGAAAGGATTCCATTTCAGCCTCCAAGATACTAGACATTCCCTTGTAGAGCAGATGAAGGGAAGTGAAAACTGCACCTCACAGCCCCAGGAGGCCAGGCTCCCGGGGGCCATGGTGTGACAGGTCCTGAGCCCTTCTTAACGTGTGGGGAAATGGTCCTCTGGGGTCCCATAGGAGCTGGTGAGGACCAGCTACTAACACAAAAGAGACCCCCTTTTCCTACACAGGAAACATGTTTCCCCAGGCCTTCAGAGAGAATCCATTCCCCATGCTTCTGGAACCTCCAAAGGTCTTTACACGGTGGGGTTTTATTTATTTGTTCTCAAGCTCATGGTGTCAGATCTGCACAGAGTCAAATTATGAATTGAAGGGTAAAGAGAATGTGGGCCCTGAATTGGGTGAAAAGGTAACACGCCAGGATTCGAACAGACTGGGGTGGGGGGTCAATTCTTACTTTCACAAACTTATTTGAGCACAAAAATAATTGGGTTCTAGCCAGGCATGATGGCACAAGGCTTGTAATCCCAGTACTTGGGAGGCTGAGACAAGAGGATCCTGGTTTGCCAACAGCCTCAGCTACTTAGTGAGGCCCTTTGCAACTCAGGGAGACCCTGTTTCAAAATAAAGAATAAAAACTAGAGCTGGGGGTGTCACTTGGAAACAGAATGCCCCTGGGTTCCATCTGTAGTAACACACACACACACACACACACACAATAATAATAATAATAATAATAATAATAATAATAATAATAATAATAATATTGTGCCCTTTAAGTCTTTGTGTAGCTCTGAAGTCAGCATGTTAGAACCATGGCAGAAGGCTGTCTTAGAGGTGGGAGGTGTCACTGCAAGAGGACAGGCGCAGCGATCTGCCCATTTACTGCCCTGAAATCAGAAGTCGGCTGAATGGTCCCAAGAGAACGTCTCAGCCTAATGCTTGTGGCCTCCGTGGAAACCTAGAATGTCAGTGGAGAGGGACCGGATCCCTCATTACAATGAGCCCCTCATTTGGGGTAAGACCCAAGTTCAGACAAGTTCAAATGTCATGCTCAGAGAAAGAGATCCAATATGGCTCTCGGGTCTTTCATTCTTTTTTTGTTTTCTTTCTTTTTCCCTTTATTTCTTCCTTTTCTCTTTCTTTCTTTCTTTTTATTGTACTAGAGATTAAACCCAGGGGCATTCTACCTCTGAGCTATAGCCCCAGCTCTTTTTTTTATTATTATTTTCTAAACAGGGTCTCACTAAGTTGCTAAGGCTGGCTTTGAACCTGCAATCCTCCTATATTGGCTTTCCAAGTACTGGGATTACAGGTATGCACCACCATGCCTAGCTAGGCAGTTCATTTCTTCTCATTCGAAGGTCTGACAGGGGGAGGTCTGCTTCCAAGATGACTCCCCTAGTTTTGGGCAAAATTCAGTTCTTACTGGACTTTGGAAAATAGGAAAGAAACTTGTAGAATGTCCTCAGTCTGTAAGACGCCCGCCGAGGGGAAACCCTCAATCAACCTCGGGATAAGCGACGTCAAGTACCATGAGAGACTACGTCCTTAATGCAATGAGCAAAAGATAAAGGTTTATTAAGGAGCCAGTGCACTGGGGCCGACTCGTATAGGAGTTCGGCCCCGAGCCACTGAAACTGAGGGTATTTATAGGGAAAAGACCATTAGTTAGGGGGTTTGGGGCTGAATTGCATGCGTTTACAGAAAATTACAGAATCATTTGAAAAGTACATTCTGTAGTCAAGTGTTAGATAAAATACCAGGTGTAGTCAGTAAGCTCCCGGGTCAAGGCGCTCTGGCCCAGACAGTATAGATAAGATGGGGTGGGCTTATCGCATATCTTACATTCCTAAGCTGTAAGCTGCAGTAAAATATACTTTTTCTTTTTAACTATTAGCTGGCTGTTTTAACTATTAGCTAGCTGCTAGGGGCTTATGATTTTTTCTCTAAATGGAGCCTTTCAAGTCAATGGGGAATTTCCAGTCTTCAGCAAACTATGCTGTATCTACCAATAGATAGATCTACCAATGTGTCTCAATCTACCAATATTTCTCGGGTGCCTTCTATGCTAACACACTAAGGAGCATTCATTCAATTGATGATCACACAGATAGCTCTAGAGAACTGGCTGAATGAGGAGCATCATACTTATTCCAGACACAACAAAAAAAAATCTTCCATAATGGATGACAACATGCACTACTTGCCACAAGATGGTGACATTGACAGTGTATTCGCTACCTCGTGCTGTGTAACAAGCTTTCCCCTGAACTTAGCAGCGTTAGATGATGAACCACCGTCAGCTCATTGTTTCTGTGATTCAGGAATGCTGGAATGACTTAGCTGAGTACCACTGCCGCAGGGCCTGTCCAGGTAGTAGTCTAATTGCCAGGTTAGTCTGTGGTCTCATTCGAAGGTCTGACAGGGGGAGGTCTGCTTCCAAGATGACTCCCCTAGTTTGGGGCAAAATTCAGTTCTTACTGAGCTTTGGAAAATAGGATAAGAAACTTGTAGAATGTCCTCAGTCAATGGGGAATTTTCAGAGGGCTTAGGGGTTAAAAAAACAAAACAAAACAGAAAACAAGCCTTTTCAGAAGACCAATCTGCTCCTCAGAAGAGGGTGAATTGGGAAGTGAGAAGACAGAGGGCCAGAGGCTCTTTTGAAAATTGGCTTTAGTTCACGTCTGCGTCATGCACTGTACCAAGACCATGACGACATTTGTGCTATGGTCTTTGGTCTCAAGAATCAGGATGACTTCCCGGGGACAGATGGCAAAGCCTGAATTAGAGGATGAGTGGGGAGATGAAGATGAGGAGCAGGCGCGAGTCAGGAAGCGGCCTTGGCAGGATGGGGCAGGGGCGGGCTGTGAGGAGCAAGGGCAGAGGAGGCCGGTGCCCAGGGCGGCCCGGGGCTGGGCTCCCGCAGAGGACAGATGGGAGCCTGGTCACTCCCTGGCCGCCACGGGTGTCCTGCGTGCTTCCTGTCTGAATTTTGTCACAACTCTTCAAGAGACATTATTATTTCTATTTTGCAAAGGAGAATATAAACTCATGAGGTTGCGTGACCGTAATCCCAGGTCACATAAATAAAAAGTGCCAGGAATGGGAAACCTAGTTGCTGCCAAGGGCGCCGAGCGTCTGTTCTTCTGGGGCAAGTGTGCTTTAGCGAGGTCAGACTTACCCCGCTGGAAGAGTCTGGGAAGGAAATTCCCATGTTGGAATACTAGGGATCATTTCCAAGCAGGCAACTGTGTGTGTGTGTGTGTGTGTGTGTGTGTGTGTGTGTGTGTGTGTGTGTTTTACTAGAGATTGAACCCAGAAGTGTTCTATCTCTGAGCTCTACCCTGAGTCCTCTTTTTATTTGGAAACAGGATCTTATTGAGTTGCTGAGGCTGACCTCAACCCTGTGATCCTCCTGTCTCAGCCTCCCAAGTACTGAGATTACAGGCATGGACCACCACACCCCAAGAGAACACTCCTTTGAGCAGGGGAGTTTCTTAGCGCTTTTTGGTCATACCTCTGTAAAATGTCTCTTCGGCCCACTTATAACGTTTTCCCACATTTTGGAATTTACTCCATGGCTCTCTGTCTTCCTTAGAAACTGGACACAAAGTTCTATACCAAGCTCCAAGTTCAGCAGGAACTTCTCTGGGGAATGTCCTTCCCCGACTGAGGCTGGTGTTTTAGCCTCAGTAGTTGGGGCTGGTTACCAAAAAGCCACCCAGCCTGGCTTCCGCCTCCACTGCGGACAACCAGCGTGAGAGGACAGAGACATGAACACAAGGCTTTCCCAGGCTCTGCGGCTGCATAACCCTCGCTCAGCCAGCTCGGGCAGCCATGGCAAGATATCACAGCCCGGGCGGCTTCAGCAATAGGCATTCATATTGCAACAGTTGTGGAGCCTGGAAGCTGGAGCTCCGGGTGCCAGCATCGCGGGCTTCACGTTGGGCCTCTCTTTCCAGGTTGTGGGTGGCCGACATCTTGCTGCGTGCTCACGAGACCTATTCTTTGTGTTGGGAAGGAGAGAGGAAAGAGAGGGAGCTCTGGTGTCTCTTCTTATATGGACATTAATCTTCTCAGATCGGGGCCCTACTCTCATGACCTCATTTAACCCTAATGATTTCCTGAGAGGCCCCATCTCCAAATACAACTACACTGGAAATTGAACAAGCACATATGAATTGTTGGGGTGGGGGAGGGGCCTTCAGTTCCTAACCGCTCCCAAGAAGAAATCATTTTTAAAAAAACTTAATAACATTACTATTTTATGCAATTATAAGCACAACATATGTGCATTATGAAAAATTTGGAATAAAAAATTAAAATCGCTCGTCCTCTGAAGACAAAAGTAACCACCACAATGAGAGTCCTGTATTAAGATATGCGTGATAAAAGCACCCTGTATTCACCCGTGCACGTGTGTGCATGCCCCGTGGCACATTTGCCTGCTTGTCCAAAAACCTAGGGGAAGAACTGCAGGGCTTGTATAAAGATTATGCGAGCCCATCAAAGAGAGCTTTTGTTTGTATGCAACTCGTGTAAGAGTAAATATTCCATAACTGCTGTGTGTAACGCGAGGAAGAAAACCTGAGAGGGTGGCTGCTGGCCAACACGCGGATCAGGCTCTGCTGTCTCATAACGTTTCCTCCACATTGCTTTTAAAAACATTTTTCATATTACATGCCCCATCTCATATCACATTAACCCAAATAAAAACGTCATTATCCATTCAGTTCGACAGAGAGCAGGCAGAGCAGAGTAGAAAATTGCAATCACGTCAGCCAGCAACAAAGCCTTCTAGTTGCAAGCATGTGGAGGGACCGAGGGTCGGCAGCTGGTGCAGGCTCCTCTGTGCCCTGCCCGGGCCTGTTTGGATTCGGCATGTGTGGGTCTTTCTTAATACACAGGACATACTTCTGGAGAGTGTATGTGTGGGGGGGGGGAGGGTACTGAGGGCTGAGCCCAGGGGCCTTCTACCTCTGAGCTACACTCCTAGCCCTTTTTGTTTGTTTGGACACAGGGTCTTCCTAGGTTGCTCAGAGTTGGCTGTGTTGCCGAGGTTGGCTTTGAACCTGAGATCCTCCTGTCTCAGCCTTCCACATCCTTAGGTTGCCAGCATGTGCCACCACACCTGGCTTGTAAATCAAATTTTATGTTGCATCTTTTTTGTTACCTAAAGGAAGCCCCAATCTTGGTAGCAAAAGAGACTTTCTTTCAAATAAATATTTTTACCATGTTACTATTCCTCTGAAATATAGCTAAAAGATATTTCAGTATCTGGGATCTGACTAAAATAGTATTCACTAGTACCTCTAAGCTTATTAAAATATTTGGAGGAAAATAGGCAAGGAAGCTAACCAGAGAAATGTGGCTTGGATACTACTGGGTTACACCCAAACATTAAGGAAGAGCCATTTGAAGGGACCCACAGATACACGTTTGCACTGGTGGTGGATGAAAACGATGGCTGTGAGAATTTATAAAAGAATGTAATAGCCATGAAGAGTCAACAGAGAGTTACCAAGAATACCTGAAGACAGTCATACTTGTTTCTTTCTTGAGTGGACTTCAGGATAGGTAGTTGAAGCCAATTACATGTCTGGGCCAATGATTAGACAAGTGTTCCCCAGCCAAGTATCGATAAGATGGTACCCTGGCTGAGTATTTCCTTAGGTTCATGCATGGGTGGCAGAAGGATTTTGGAAAATATTGTGACTACCAAAAATAGCTGTCCAGTGGAGGGCCAGAGGGCTCTGTGCTTGAACCTATCTACATAGCCATGAACTGAATATAAGACTTGGAGGGGCACATCTGCCGATTCAGAGGTAACATGGAGGTAATGGCCATTGTTATCCATCTCCAGGAAGGCCCCCTAGCTGCTCAGGACCAATTTCTTTGGAAAGGGCTCCCCTAGCCAAGCAGCCAATGGGACCCCGGTGACAGAAGTCTTTCCATGTGCCACGGAGCACGTGAGGCTGGCTTGTAGGGAGCTGTGGAGGACGAGGTTCTGCAAGTCCCTTGGCCTTGCTCTCTGCCGATATCCTGCCAACCATGGCCCCAACTGCCCCACTACCCAGATTCTCCAATCACCCAGAGGTTTTGGAACAGTTCAGAAATTATGATGCTCAGGACACATGACAGGCAAGGTTTTTACAGAAATAAATGCGAAATAAATGCAAAGCCCTTCTAATGAAAGGGTCAAAAATCAATTGCACATGGTGATGATTCATTGGAAAAGATCTTGCAGTTTTCATTGACCTGAACCTCAGTATTTGTCTGTGTTATGCGTTTTCTTGAAAAAGTCAACATAAGCCTGGTCTTACGATTGACGTGCAAGGTGCAGGTCACAGAAAGTGATTCATGTACCATTTACTGAATCACACCTGAAATAGTATTGTGTTCCATTTATAGGGCTTCCTTCTATGACCCTGAATTTAAAAAAAAAAAGGCAGAAGGAGCAGAGCCAGGCATGATGGCACATGCCTGTAGTCCCTGTACTTGGGAGGCCGAGACAGGAGGATTGCGATTCGAGGACAGCCTCAGCAAATAGTGAGACTTTCATCAATCTAAAGAGACCCTGTCTCAAAATAAGAATAAAATAGCGCTGGAGTTGTAGCTCAGAGGTAGAATGCCCCTGAGTTTGATCCCCAGGACCATAAAAAAAGGTGAGGGAGAGCAGAAAGAACAGAGAGGTACGTGCAAAGCTTGTAGTAAGAGAAATAACGAAGGGGCGGGGAACAATTGTCTATCAGAAGGCCAAGGGCAGGGGGCACCGCTGTATGAGTGGTGGAAATTCAAAGACTGAAACCATCAAGAGCTTGGCAGAGAGTGTGCTAGTCAGCTTTCCGTCACGGTGACAAAGACCTGCAATGACGATCTTATCAAGAAAAAAGATTTGGCTCACAGTTTGGGAGGTTCCAGTACACGGCTGGCTGAGCCCATTGCTTTGGGCCTATGGCAGGACATGGCAGAAGCGCATGGCAAAGCAAAACCGCCTGCCTCCTCGCTAGAGGAGGGAGATACCGGGGCCCCCAAGCCCCTTCAGTGGCACACCCTCAGGGACCTAAAGATCTTCTAAAGCTCCACTACCTCCTGGCCGCGCCACCCTGAAGACCAAGCCTTTACCACAAAGACCTTTGGGGGCACGTAAGATCCAAATAAGGGCAGAGGAAGTCGGACTTTGCCTTGGTGCAATCACATGCCTTCTGACAAGGAGACTAACTTTTTTGGGGGGTGAGTTGACATTTTATACTTTTTCCAATGCTTCAAGATTGTAAGAGCAAAGAGCAGGCACTGTGTAATGGGTAAAAGTCAAACAAACACAAGAACAAAAATCTGCCCTGCCCTCAGGAACTCAACAGCCTAGTGTCCAAACTGTAAAACCTAAACGTACGGTAACATTTCAAAATGTGTTTTCCATAAGGGGTGTTCTGAACAATTTATGGCTGCATGTTGCTTGGGCTCTGGTGCTAGCCTAGAACATGCGCTGATTAAAATAATTCCCCTAAACATTTCCAGCTTGGCATCTCAAACATACAGGAGAGAGCAGAGGCTCATGTGGCTGTCCATCAGACTCCACAAAGCGTTCCACCCACCCAGCAAGCCCGTCGGGGTCAAATAACACGGAATCTGAATGTGTTGAAACCGAGAGATGGCTACAGGAATCTTCACAATGCTGTTCTCTTTACCTTCTTCTCTGTGTTGGAAATTTTCCATGATGAAAATATGCTAATTTTTTTAACAAATAGAAACCAATAATTAATTGCTGTGCATGAGATAGGAGCCCTCTTGAGGTCAAGGGTCACACTCTTCGCAGGTTTCGGCAGCTTACGCACAGACGAATAACCATCCATCAGAAATTCTCTCAAAATAATTTCTGAGCTAATTAAGTTGAAGCGGATGACCCCGGGCTCCTCTGGATACTAAGATGCTGTGCTCTAGTAGAAGATCCAAAGGATAATTGGAACAAGGAAACATGGGCTTGGGTTAATTCCAGAGACAAGACATATGGAGTGTGGTCTGTTGACTCTCTGAAGCTAACCACGTGTCCTGAGAGCCGGTTCTCAGCTCTATCTAAGCTCTTAATGATCACTTTCATAATGACTTCACCCTGTTCACCTTAAATCCTTTCTTCTTCCTTTTTTTTTCTTTTTTTGCTTTCCCCCATAAAGCTTGTTTAAGGTAAAAATAGATGTTTACAGCTATTGTATTTTACAAATATTTGCAAATTTCGGAACTTCCTCCTTAATCTTAGTTATGTGAAAAAATACCTTCAGAGCAAAGTCCAGTTTGCCAGCGAGAGCCATGTCCGCCTTATCACCTGCAGCCAATTTGGGTGCGCTGTCTGCGTGCTGCCCTAACGACAACTTTGCCATCCATTAACAGATGCTGCCCCTCATCAGCCAGGCCTGCGACCTTCTCCTAGCCCATTTAAAACGCTACGCAGAAGCCGGGGACGCCTTCGACATCCAGAGGTAAGGGTGCTGCGTTGCAGAGGCCAAGTCTCTGTTTAGAGCGGCTGCTTCTTGTAACTGTCCGTAATTGCTAGACAATTACCTTGGGACTAGCAAGCCGTGGAAATGCTAGAAGCTCATCAAGGCATGGATGGACTGATTAATGAGTAGGAATGAAACACACTTAAAACGTGAAACAAAAGCGAACGAGCCCCAAGGACGTGAGGCCCGTTGAGCAAAGTACTGAGTTGGCAGTGGTTTTAGTGGCTGGCTCTTCTCGGCTTCCTATCTCTGCAGACCCAGGTGACGAGACACGCCTGGGCAGAAAGCAAGGGGGTGTGGGGGAAAGTCTGTGCACCTGCACAAGAAGAAAAATCGTGCGGCATCTCCGTATAGAAGACACAGCATAGCTGGACGTGGTGGCGCACGCTTGTAATCCCAGCATTCAGGAGGCTGAGACAGGACGATTGCCTGTCTGGTTCACAGACAGCCTCAGCTACTGCTTAGTGAGGCCCTTTGCAAGTCAGTGAGACCCTGTTTCAAAATAAAGAAAAAAAAAATAGGCTGAGGCTGTAGCTCAGAGGCTGAATGCCCCTGCGTTCCAACCCCAGTACCAAAAAAATAATAATAAAAAAAGAAGGCACAGCTTAGTGGTGGACATCAAACTTACATGACAGGTTATCTGTCTTTTCTCCTAGAAACCTTTAGTTGTTTGATGCCAGATCATGGCTCACAGAGGATTAGGACTAGAATGGGTGGCCAGCACCAGAAGCTGACTCATGACTGATGGCTCATAAAATCCCATCCCCAGCATTTATACTGAGACCTACTGCTGACACTGCCTTTCACCCGCATCCTCTCTGGTCATAGGAGGCACGAGGTGGATGAAGATAAGGTGGTCCTGTCAGCTAGAAAGGCGAGGTAAACAACTCTTAATGCCCTGAGATCTTCAGCCATCCGGATCAGATGAGATCACACGCAGTAGCTTAGTTTGTGTTTTTACTGTAGCTAGAAAAATGTGTAATCAATTGTAAAAATGTTTTCAAATAAAAGCAGTCACATTGGGGTAGGTGGGGAGCGTACTGGGGATTGAACGCAGGGGCATTTTACCTCTAAACTACACCACCAGCTTTTTTTTTTTTGGTGGTACTGGGGTTCCTGGAAACCCTTCTACCTCTGGGCTACACTCCCAGACCTATTTTTATACCTTTTTTAAATTTGGAAACAGGGTCTCTCAAGCCAGCACGGCTGGCTTCGAACCTGTGCGATCCTCCTGTCTCCACCTCCCAAGCTCGGGGATTACAAGTGTGCGCCACCACACCTGGTGTCACCACCAGCTTTTTTTATTTTTTATCCTGAAACAGGGTCTTGCTAAATTGCTGAGGGCCACGCTAAGTTGCTGAGGCTGGTCTCGAACCTCTGCCTCAGCCTCCCCGCCCCCCCCCGTCTCCGTCTCCAAGTACTGGGATTACAGGCACACACCACGGCTGCAGTCACATCTTTGAAGTCATCCGGTGGAAATGTCATCTATTCTTTAATGATCAGTCGGTGGCTATGGAACTCGTGTTGAAGAGGAACTAAATGTATGCCTACATCAAAGACAAAAATAGGCCTTGTAATTATGAAGGGCTATTAATAACCCAGTTGTTGGCCATCTTAAAAAGAACTTAATCTGATGACTCCTGTAAGAAAACAACAAAAAAAGAATAATTCTAGTTGAAAATGGCCTTTCAGGGGCTCGGCTTCCGCGAGTCTATCTGGTTAGAGTTTCTGGAGCGAGTGCAGATACTCTCCTTCTGTTGTCTTCCAGAGTGCAACATGTCTTTTCTATAATAATATACATATGATGATGACCATCCTAAACTTTGTCTGGTATTTATTTGAGTGTGAAGAGCCCTCAGTTGTGTTGTTGTTGTTGTTGTTGTTGTTGCTGCTGCTGCTGCTGCTCTTTCAAAAGAAACTGGAAAATCATTAGGAAAAAAAGTAGGGGGAAGTCAGTGAAACTAGATAGCTCGTTCACTCATTAGTAACAATGTGATGGGTATCAATTAGTCTGGTCTGAAATGGGCTTCGCACGCGCAGCTCTGGGGCAAAGCCCAGACACTTCGGGGCTCCTGTTTTCTCTCTTTCACGGGAAGACGATGGGAAAGGTATCTCTTGGTATTTGCCTCTGGAGCCTGGGGGTTGAGTCCACTGGGTCGCCCCACGTTCTGCTGTTGCGGCTCCGCCAGCAGCTTCTCTCTCCCTCCCTGGCTCAGATCTGCAGGCGGCTCCTTGGGGTCCCTGTGTGGGGCTGGGATCACCAGGCAGAGGATGGGGGCTCAGCCTGTCGGGAGGGGTGCATGTGGGGAGGAACACCCGTGGCCTCTCGAAGTCAGACCTTCCCGTCTCTGTAGGTGCTACTCCTGTCACAGCACAGACGTGGTGGCCAGCGTCGCCTTTGGCACCGAGGTTGACTCCCAGAAGGCTCCCGAGGGTCCCTTTGTGAGGAACTGCAGGCGATTCTTCTCGGGCCACATCCCCAAGCCACTCCTGGCTCTAATCTGTAAGTAGGACACCTGTCGGGGTGAGACTGGACCGCCGCCCCTGCCGCTTGGGAAGGGCACTCGGGGCTCTGAGACTCGCCCTGTGTTGACTTTGTCTTCCTGTCACACCTGGGGCCCCTTATCACCAACACTGGGCCCCGGGCCCTGTCACTACCATCACGGGGAGCAATAATCCTTGCCGGGCACTTGGCGTGCGTCACTTCAGTTAATCCCAGCAATCGCCTGATGAGAAAAATATTCTTGTCCCCATTTCCCAGATGAGGAAACAGAGGGTTGGAAAGGCCAGGCCAAGCCTGGAATCAAAAGCCTTTAATTTTCTAGGACATTTTTCTCCCCCTCCAGCCAAATCCTGTTCAGAAGATGCCTCCCCGGGAAGCCCAATGCATAGTAAACTAGAAATCACTGGCTGGGTGACTAGGAGGTGGCCTCGTGCTCCGGAGACTAGTCCATTGATTTTATTTGTATTTTACAAATGAGCTTGTGCCCTCTGGCCCTTGCCTGGTATTGCCTTGCTTTACGGAGCTACTGAAGTGTTGTTGCCGTTGTTATGGATGGACGCCATGGTCCTCAGCCATTCTGCTCGGCTGAATTCTTTTCTGTTCCTTGGCCAGTTTCATCCCCGTGTCTAAGCCAGTTTTAGTGGGAGCCCCGGTCACCTCCATCAGCGACACACGGAAATTGTAGAAATCACTGTGGGGGGTCTCCCGTCCCTTCCTTTGCCCCTCACGACCCTCCCCAGGGGGCTGCTCCTGCCGAGCCCACCCTCACGCCTCCTACCGGGGCACATCTTGTGTCCCGGGGATGGGGGACCCCCTTGTCACATCCCCGCCTGCAAGTGCCAGAGCATTCGGAGACCCCAAGTGTCCGGAGCTGTTCTCTGTCCCGGGGCTTCAGCACAGGGCCCTGCGGCTGGAGGCTGAGACACGGAGCGGAACCAGCTGCTCTGTGGTGGTCTCAGCCCCTGGGCCCAGGGCCTCTCTCCACACGGATTAAGGGTCTCCCACCCAGAGAGCCCCACCCCGAGGACAGTCAGCGAGGGTCCAGGCTGCAGTTAGCATGTAAAGGAGAGGCCCACCTGGGTATCACCCTCCTTAGCAGCCACCGCAGCTGCAGCTCTTGGGGACGATGGTTGCTCTGGGGACAATTATACAGAGAAAGAGAATCCAGGAAGGTTTGGAAAGTAAATGAGCTTCTACCCCTTGCAAAGACTTCAAACACAGACTGTGACCCACACTTAGTCTCAGTCTCCTCTCTCTCTCTCTCTCTCTCTCTCTCTCTCTCTCTCTCTCTTGTCTCTTGTACTGGGGATTGAACCCAGGAGCACTCTACCTCGGAGCTACACCCTCAGCCCTATTTTATTTTATTTTATTTTTAAAAATTTGAAACAGGATTTTGCTAAGTGGCTGGGGCTGGCCTCAAAGCTGTGATCCTCCTGTCTCAGCCTCCCAAGTACTGGTATTACAGGTGTGCACCACCACGCCTGGCTGTGACCTGCTACCTCTTGATAAATAGAGAGACTTTGAGCCAGGCATGGTGCGCACGCTTGTAATCCCAGCGTTCAGAAGGCTGAGACCAGAGGGTAGAAGTTCGCAAACAGCCACAGATACTTAGTGAGGCCCTCCGAAACTCAAAATTAAAAGGACTAAAAAATAGAGCTGGGTATAAGCCGGGCATGGTGGCTCACGCTTGTAATCCTAGCATTTGGGAGGCTGAAACAGGAGGATCCAGGTTCGCAGACAGCCTCTGCTACTTAGTGAGGCCCTTTGCAACTCAGTGAGACCTTGTTCCAAAATAAGGATTTTTAAAAAATGGGCTGGGGGTGTAGCTCAAAGGTAGAATGCCCCTGGGTTTCATCCCCAGTACTGAAAAAAAAATTTTTTTAAATAGGGCTGGGGATATAGCTCGGAGGTAGAATGCCCTGGATTACATTTCCAGTGAGTGAGTGAGTGAGAGAGAGAGAGAGAGAGAGGAGAGAGAGAGAGAGAGAGAGGAGAGAGAGAGAGAGAGAGAGAGAGAGGAGAGAGAGAGAGAGAGAGAGAGAGGAGAGAGAGAGCTTGGTTGGCACAAACCTGCGCCATCCACTCATTGACAAGCACAAGATTGCCCTGTTACGGGCAAGCTGGGCGTGATGACTCAGTCAACCACATCAAGGCTTATCGAGCATCTACTCTGTGCTAGGAGTGAGAGCTGGGGCCAGCCATGGACCTGCTCCGTGGAGCAGCGATTCTGTTCTCCCTCCTGCCTCGAATTCAAGGCTGCCACTGGCTTCCTGGTCGCGGCGTCTGATAGCCCTGGTTCATCCCCCCCTTCAATGCCACTTTTGTTTTTCTCTTTCAAGTATCGTTTCCATCCATAATGGTCCCACTGGCCCGGATTCTGCCCAATAAGAAGCGAGATGAACTGAATGGCTTTTTTAACAAACTCATTAGGAACGCGATTGCCTCGCGGGACCAGCAAGCAGCAGAAGAGGTAACGTACTTTAATAGGACGCAGCCTGGAGATGGGATGGGACCTAATTTGGCATCCCCCTCTCTTTTCTTTCCCTTCCCTCCCAACCCCGCACATCCCGCTACGCCATCCTTTAGCAATCTACCACCCCGAGCTTTGCCGAAGCCGCAGAAAGCCAAGAGGTAGAAGAAGGTCAAAGAAGAAAGAAGAGGGGGAGGAGGGAGAGGACTGTAGACAGGAGAAGCCCCAAGCGGTGGGAAGTCGAATGAAAGCTGCCCCCCAAAACTGCCTCCCTAGCTCAGACATCACCCCGAGCGCAGGTTACAGACGCCCCAAAGATTCTCCTAGGTAATGTGCCCATGTAATTTTCATGAGCATATTCTTTCTGTTGAAAAACGTCAAGACGTAGTTTCATGGCATGAACAGCATAAATATTAGCAAGGAGTTCAGGCAACTGTCAATCAAGCCCATCTTCCCTTTTAAGGCGGGGGGAGGGGGGGTAATACTACAAGATCTGTCGCTGAGCCCAGTCGGCTCTTTCTCACGCTCCTCCAAGCCCAGCACTCTCCCCCTCACAGATCTGCCCTCCGCCTGGCACATAGTAGGAATCAAATAAATATTTGTTGGCTGAGCTTGGCTAAGACTAGACAGAGGCGTCTTTGGTGTAAAGGACAATCGTGTCGATACCGGATACGCCTGTGCGTGCAGAACTGTTGTTCCTTAAGGCCCTCTGTGCATTAAAGGAGTTACAAGGAAAAACAGGGCTGCCGGGGCTTCTCCTTAACTGACTTGGGCAAGATGAAGGTTTAAAAGCGTTTTCCCAAAGACCCAAGTGGCTCCAAGGAATTCGCCAGGGTCAACAGTTAAGGCACTGTTAGAATAAAATCAGAGTCAATTAGTGGCTGGGCGCCCTGAACAGCCTCGGGCAGCGGCCCGGTCCTGCTCGGCTTCACCGCCGGGGGGACGGCGCAGCAAATGTCTCTGGGTCCAGAAGGCACAGGCAGATTGACACAGCTCTCGCCCCACATCACCCTGAGCCCAGCATAAAGTCCACGGAGATGGCGGTGCGGGCGGCATCAGCAAACTGGTCTCTCCGACCCGGCTCTGCTGCCTTAAAGAACAGCACATTCTTATCCAGGTGCATGCTTCTTGCAAGTGAGGATGCAACCTGGGGAAGGGATAAAGAAAGCCATTTTCTCCTCCTTTTTTTTTTTTTGGTACTAGAGATTGAACTCAGGGACATTCTCCTGGAGCTATACCCTTGGCCCTATTTTATTATTTTGAAACAGGGTCTTACTAAGCTGCTGAGGGCCTCACTAAGTTGCTGAGACTGGCCTTGAACCTGTGATCCTAATGTCTCAGCCTCCCAAGTACTGGAATTACAGGCATGTGCAACCATACCTGGCTAGAAAGAGCCATTGTCAAACCTCAACGTTGCTACGAAGGGCTGACCTGTGAAAGTCTCTCTCTCTCTCTCTCTCTCTCTCTCTCTCTCTCTCTCTCTTTCTCTCTCTCTCACACACACACACACACACACACACACACACACACACACCCCTCATACCCCACTCCTGAAAACCCATTGGCTGTGGAATGAGCTGAAATTTCTTAAAAACTGTTGTAGCGGGTGACTTACTAAGAGGTGAGAGGTTATTAAAGATCCAATTACTGGGATTGCCTAGAGCTTTTCCTTTTATAAACTCCAGAGCTATTTGTTTCAAACAATGAGTTGATCTGAGAAAAACCTCCCGACCACAAATCCAGGGCTGCCCGTGTCAAGCCTGAGCTATATGGTTACTAAGAAAACTTGCTTTGAAACCATCGGAACTCTGTGTACATTCCATCAAGCAGATGTGTGTTTGCGCAGTGAAAACGCTGCAGATGTTAAAAGGTAAATATTTTCCCAAGCTCTAGCCGATGGGTGGATTAGACACCTACATCTATCAGGACACGTATTTTTCTTGGATAGAACCATAAACCAGCACTGTTTGGGTCTTAAATGGACAGTGTTCAGATAACTCCCATGATGCAGTGTGAATAAAAGAACCCCACCCGCACTAACGCTGCTGCCCAGCGCAGAGCCAGGTCGAGCCGCGCTCTCCTCTAGCCTCATTAGCTAGAGGTTAAAACCGACCTCTGTGGGATCTCTACGGGACTCCACTGGCCCTTTAGCAGCCTGGCTGAGGCAAGATGCCAGCTGCAGTTCTGCCCCTAGAAAATCCATGGGCACACGGGCGTGGTGGCGCACGCTTAGAATCCCAGCACTTGGGAGGCTGAGACAGGAGGATCGCGCAGGTTCGAAGCCAGCCTCAGCTACTGAGTGAGGCTCTCAGCAACTTAGTGAGACCCTGTTTCCAAATAAAGTATAACATAGGTCTGGGAGCATTATCCTGGAGGTAGAAAAGCCCCTGGGCTCCACCCCCAGTACCACCACACAAACACACACACACACAAATCCATGGGCACACGTGGCTATGCCCTCTCCCTCCCCATCATCTCTACCCAACCCCAGCAAAGGCCCAACCAAGCTTCAGGGACCACAACTCTCTCTCATCCTAGGCGGCTTCCAATGGACCAACTGGTGCTGCGCAGCATCTCTGATGTCCAGGGATGCTCTGGGGTCCCGGGCTAGCATCCAGGAGCCAAAGGAGCAGGGACCGCTCATTTCCCCCTCTAGCCAGCCCCTAGAAGAACCACCCTGCCCGTGCTCCGCCCAGGGGGTGACCAGGTGGCGGGAGGGAAGCAGGGGAGCCAGCCCTGAGGAGGTCATTTGTGTGTCGGTGTGAGCCAGGCCACGGTGGAACAAGGAGCCGACTCACTGGGCTCTTGCCATTTTCCCAACTGCTACGGTCTGAGCAGGATGCTGGGAAGCAGAGGCCTCTGCTCAAAAGCCCCAATGTCGGTGATATCTGCAGCCTGGACCCTGAGCTCCACGAGGCTCTCAGCAGATATCTGCCAAGGTCACCAAGCCCGGAACCAGCAGAGCCAGGCCTCCTCTCCAAACAGTGGGCACTTGCAACCAAACCCAGCACATCCCCCTTGGAGGGCTTGACCGCTGACATCTGGATTGGTGGAAATGCTATTGCATATCTACTAAGTGTTCAGCACAGTACTACTCAGCACAGTACTATGCACGGGCGGAGCTGAGTGTGTGTGTGTGTGTGTGTGTGTGTGTGTGTGTGTGTGTGTGTGTGTGTGTGTAAAAATAATCTATGGAGCAGAAAAGACAACCACACGTGGAATGACAACAGTCTTAAAAGTCGGAATTGCATGCTAATGTGTGTGCGACATAGATTATTCACGCAATAGAAATTCAGAAGCCAATGAATTGAGAAAATGCTGCAGCCAGTAAAGCACTTTGAAATTATAATATTTTCCCAGTGAAGGTTCAGGGAACTCTCCTTTCACTTTTTAATCCCGGGAACTTGAGTAAAGAGCCATATCCGGGTTGTCGTTCATCATAGAAAAGGGTATTTCAAGGAAGGGATGCGCCAGGAATACATTTTGTTAATGCTAAAGCAATAGGTAAACACTCCTATAGTTAGAATTAGTGCTGCTAAAATATAAAGAATATGCAAAGTGCTAACAAGAAGGTAGAGAAACTGGTAAGAAAGCCCCAACTACTTAAAGGGGCTGGGGATTACTTAGGGAACCGGGGCCGGGCAGGAAGCGGAATGCTACCTCTGGGGCCTTTGCAGGCAGCTTCATGGAAGCCAGCTCCCTCTCCTGCCCCCAGTTCTGTTGACTTTCTACTGTGTGGGAAAACATGTCTGCCCACGTGAGCTCTGAACAGTGGGACACGTGCTGACTTAAATGTATATTTTCTTGTTGTATCATTGGAAAACCAACCAACAGCTCAAAAATATAGAAAATAAAAAGTGAACACCCCCCTAGATTTCCTGCCTCTTCCAGCTCACTAGGCATTGAGTGCAGACATTGCTAAATATTTTCTATGCATATGTGGATACACATAACTATATATTTGCAGAAGTCAGATTGCACTGTATGTACTGCTTGGCGACTCGCTTTTTTTACTTAACAAAGTGGATCCACACCTTTCCAGATCAGCCCAGAGAGAACAGCCTCATCCAGAAGGGATAAAGGAAATGTGGTCACATGCACACAATGGACTAGTACTTGGCCATAAAAAGGAAGAAAATCATTGGCAAAGGCATGGATGGAAGCTGGAGAACATTCTGTTAGTTGAAATAAGCCAGATAGAGAGAGACAAGTCCAGCATGTTAAATCTTTTGTGTGAAAGCCAAAAAAATCGATTTCATAGACTTAGAGAGTGGAATAGTAGTTGGGAGAGGCTGGGAAGGAGAGGAGACAGAGGGTATTTATTGAATAGCAGGTACCAAAACCCAGCTGGATACAAGGATTGGGTTCTGGGGTTCTATGCGTAGGAGGGTAGTTTACAGCAGTTCATTACATATTTTATCAAGAACTAGAAAAGAGGAGTTTGAAGGTTCCCAACACAAAGAAATGATAAATACTGGAGTTGATGGAAATTCTAATTACTCTTGACCATAATGCGATATATATATATTTCACACCATACCCTATAAATATATATACAAATATACAGAAGAATGGCCTCCTCTTTTGGGGGGCCGTACCAGGGATGAACCCAGGGCCTTGCGTGTACCCGGCGAGTACTCCACACTGAGCCCAGCCCTGCCAGCCTCGTCTGTTTACTGACAGCGTGAGAGTCTCAGGGCATGGGCTCCATATCGAGGGCCCTTCAGGCTCTCACCATGTCAGATCCTGTGCCTACCGTGCTCTTTCAAAGCTCCACCCAGCCGGGCATGGGGGGCACACCTGTAATCCCGGTACTTGGGAGGCTGAGATAGGATGATTACAGATTTGAGGTTAGCCTCCGCAAATGAGGGAAGCCCTCAGCAACTTAGCAGGACCCCATTTCAAAATGTTAAAATTTTATAAAAGGACCAGAGGTGTAGCTTGAAAATAGAATACCCCTGGGTTCAACCTCCAGTACCAAAAATACTAAAATAAAATAAACAAACATTCCACCCATGTGTCTTCCCCCTTCATCCCCCAAGAAGCCTCACTCTGTGGCTCTGGGGCCAACACAAGCATTTTGCTGTCTTGTTCTTAGAGGCGGAGAGACTTCCTGCAGTTGGTGCTGGATGCCCGGCTCTCTGGGAGCTCGGTGGGCGTGGAAGACTTTGACCTGGTCAAAGAAGCCCTGTCTCCCAGCAAGTGCTCGATGGACCCTTCCCTGCCTCGCCGGCCCAGAGCCCCGTCCCCGCCTCTGACCCCGGACGAGATCGTGGGCCAGGCCTTCCTCTTCCTCGTCGCGGGCTACGAGATCGTCACTAACACACTCGCCTTCGCCACCTACCTGCTGGCCACCAACCCTGACTGGCAGGAGAAACTTCTGAGAGAGGTGGACCTCTTCCAGGAAAAGCATGTGAGTACCACGGGGTCCAGGCGTCCACGGGAGGGCCACAGGGCAGCCGAGCTCCTGTTCCTGGAAATGAGACTTCTTTTTATAACCTGCTAAATTTACCTCCCACTCTCACCAGATGAAAGAGGGTCATTGCCCACCTTCCCCACCTCTTTGTGCTAGTAAGTAAAGAGTGTGTTCAGAAAAGGAAAGGAAGAAAAGACCAATGTGTGCATAACTTCCCTCTCTGGGGCAGCCCATGAATCTGGTTTGGGGGAGGGGGCTGCAAGGTCCCAGGAAGGAGTGAGGGTCAAAGGGCATCGACTGGGAAGGAGACCTGGCTTGTGAGCCAGAAAGGGGTGCCAGGAGGGGAGGCAGAGGACGGGCTGAGCCCAGGAAGAGCTCTGCAATGGAGGGAGGGAGGATGGGGCTGGGAATGCAGGGTCTGGATGTCCCAGGCATCCCTCCTACGCCCTCTCCACTCTCAGCCGACTCGCAAGGCGCTGAGCTAGGCTGCTTCCTCGCCTCAAGCTTTTTTGTATATCACTCTGAACTATGCATTGTTAAAGAGAAACATCTTAAAAATGTATGCTCTCGCCAGGAGTGGTGGCACACACCTGTAATCCTAGTACTTGGGAGCCTGAGACAGAAAGATTGCAGGTTCAAAGACAGCCTCAGCAACATAGCAAGATTCTCAGCAACCTAGAGAGACCCTGTTTTAAAACAACAGGGCGGGGGTAGTTCAGAGGTACATTGCCCCTGGATTCGGTCTCCGGTACCAAAATATTAAAAATAGAAATGTGTGCTCTAAAAGGAAGAGTCCTTTCTGTTACATGCTGATGGAAGAATTGCTACATTCACAATTATGGAAGAAGGCTTGTTCTGTTATTGGAACCCTTAGGGAGAAAAAAATTACACAATGAGCTGAAAACGATTTCCCAGGAACCTGCACTGCCTTTTCTACTGGGGAAGCAGAGACTAAGTCTGTCTTTCTTCTCCATACCAGTTTTTAGATATTTGAGAGCCACAGGACTGTGTTAGGAACTGCCTCAACTTTAGCCTGGACGTAAGTTCATAATCAACTTCAAGATCTTTTTTTTTTTTTGGTGGTACTGGGGTTCCTGGAAGCCCTTCTACCTCCAGGCTACACTCCCAGACCTATTTTATATTTTTGAAACAGGGTCTCTTACGCCAGCGCGGCTGGCTTCGAACCTGCGCGATCCTCCTGTCTCCGCCTCCCAAGCGCGGGGATCACAAGCGTGCGCCACCACGCCCGGCATAATCAACTTCAAGTTCTATGCCGTTAGGACAACTGCCAAGCCGGGCCGCCGGGTCCCCTGCTCCGCAATTGATCTTTTGAGCCTAGTTGTAAGAGTTTATATTTATCCTTATTACCGTTCAAGTCAGTCAAAATAATTTTGAATTTTGATTCTGCCATCTGTCATATTAGCAGTTCCTCTAGCTCCGTGTCATCTGAGACTTGCTAAGCATGTCTCCCATTTCATCTAAGTCATTGATTAAAACGTTGAACAGGACAGGGCTCCCTCCAGATTGACATTGATCCATCAATCAATATTCATTGAGCATAGAATCTCACCAGCCATGAATCCAAATAACCCTATCGCCTAGCGTATCCTGTGTTCTAGGTAGTTATTTAATATTTGGTTTAAATGGAGGAATGGGGGGGGCAAAGAAAATTGGGACACATTCCTATAAGAGACACAAGGTGGGCTGGAAGGAGTATCTATCAGGATTCATCTGGTCATAGGAACAAAACCTTTTCTCAGACTGATTTGAGCAAAAAGCAAAATGCAAACACACTCATAAATTTAGATTTGTGAGTGCAAATAATTTCTCTGTTCAGGAATAGATGCAGCTTCAGGAAAATCTTCCTAGAAGCCTCAAAGATGTGCTTAGGACCCAGTTTCTTTCTCTTTCTTTCTCTCTTTCTCTCTGTCTCTCTCTCTCTCTCTCTCTCTCTCTCTCTCTCTCTCTCTCTCTCTCTCTCTGCGTCTCTCTCTCTCTGCATCTCTCTCTCTCTCTCTCTCTCTCTCTCTCTCTCTCTCTCTCATCTATCTATCTATCTCGATCTCTCCTTTCTCTTTCCCCTCTCCCCTTTCTCTCCCCCTCTCTTATTCTAGGGATTGAACCCAGGGACATTCTACTTTAGAGCTACACCCCCAGCCCTATTTTATTTTTTATTTTGAAACAGGGTCTCACTAAGTAGCTAAGCCTAGTCTTAAACCTTCCATCCTCCTGCCTTAACCTCCTCCCAGTACAGGGCTTTCAGGCGAGCACCTTGGCACCGGGCTAGGTCCCAGTTCTTCTGCCCAGCTCTTGGCCATGTATCCTCATAAGGGCCACTCTGGGTCCTGCTGTCCCCTGGAAGCCGCAGGAAACCTGCCAAGAATGTCCACAACCCCACACTCCTCCCAGGGAAGAGAGGCTCTGTGGCTCCAGGTTCCCAGCAAGAGACTTGAAGGGCGCTCCTATCAGAAGGCGGGGTCACTGTCCACTCAGGAGCCAGTTTTCATGGCCAGGGAATGGGGCACCCATGGGCTCAGGCCAGGCAGACCCCAGCTCCCCGGGGGTCAGTCACACTCAAGTCAAGTGACCAAGAACCTGGGCCGGAGATGTCCCAAAGGAAGCTTATGGCACTCCCCCAGGAAGGCAGCGCCGTCGTCAAATAAACCAGAAGGACCACCCAGAGGACTCGGAAGCCTCTAGAAAGTGGCCAGGATGGGGGGACACGGCGGAAGCTTGGGGAGGGCCCAAAGCTCCAAGAGGTAGGAGCCAGGACCCTCACCTTGATGGAATGTAATGGCCAGTTGATGAAGAAGTAAGTACTGTGTATTAAATAATACTTCCCTTCCAAATTACACCCTCCAGGGCAACAGACAGCAGCAAAGAGCTGATTCTAGTGTCCTGGCGTTGGAGGAGCCTGCCCTCCCGCCAGCATCCACCACATTCAGTTCTACGCCGGTTCATCTTCTGACACAGCGGCCTGGGCTCAAGCCTCACACACACACAGCGCCGTCTCTGGCGAGGCGGGAGCAGGCCCTGGCCTGGGCGGGGAGGCCACTTCTGTCTCCCGCCCAGGGGTACGCCTTCCTCCTCAGGGACCACCTCCCATGGGGCTGCGCAGACGGGCCCAAGGCACCAAGGAGCCCCCGTGGGCAAATACACCCATTATAACAGCTGAAGAGCTTCCAGCTTTAGTGTGCACAAAACCATCTGAATCAATTACATAAAATACAGCTTCCAGGGCCCTGCCCTCGGAGGGTCTGGTCCCCCCGTGTGGCCTGGGGCCCAGGAATCTATATTTTTAAAATAAACATCCCCAGAGGCAGCTGCACAGGTGGTACCTCGTTCCACCTTGAGACGCTGACTTAGACTTTCAAAGTCCTAGACCTTCTTCCAAAAAAATAAAAAATTAAAGTAAACAAAACAGGGTTCTCTACCTTGTCCCATCCAGGCAAGCCCTGGGTTATATTCTTTCTCTGGGGGACATTTGGAATGGTCTTTGACAAACAGGAATACCTAGAGGGTATTTTTAAATAAAATAAGATTGACAGTCACAATAGCTTTGCTCCGTGCAGCCTTGCTCCCTGAAACCACACGACGAGTGTTTGCAGGGTTTTCTTCTCTTCTTTTATTTCTCTCTTCTTTTATTTTTTATTTTTTTACTATAATCAGAGCTCTCTGTTAATATAGGCCATCTGTCAGGACATGAAAATGCAGATTAGATGTTCACACATTAGATATTTTCCTGAAAATATTCCTGAAAATTTGCATGTAAAGTATGACTTGTTATAATTTTCCTGCTGGTTTCCATTCAACAAATATTTCTTGAGTGCCAGTTAGCGCCAGCTTCAGGGGCTCCAGACCCTCCGTCACACACGGCTGCTCTGGCTCGGCTCTCTGTGACATCCCTGGAGAGCGTCCCTGGGGCTCCTGGGGCAGCCTGTCCTGTGTTTGTCAGAGAGATCGCTGGATTTGAGCTTCAGGGTCTCCTCTCTGGAGCCATTTTCTTTTACAGCAATGCCTTTTGAGCATCTGAAAAAAGAGTGGGTGTGTGCCCTGTATCAGTGAGGGCTCCTTCTGTGGACAGTGATAGAAAATAGCCCGGACGATCTCAGGGACCTGGCGACCCTGAGAGCGGTAAGCTCCGGAGGGTAGGGCTGCCTTCAGGAAGGGCTTGATGCAGCAGCTCGAACCTCGTTCCCAGTCGCTCTCTGTCCCCGTCTTCCGGCTGTACTTGCTCTGGGCATACTCCGTCATTCTAAGACACTGTCCGCTAGTTGTCTTAAAACAGTTATGTAACCAGTATGTTGTAAAGTGAGTGTGAACGGTGACAGACAAACAAGAAACTTCTTGGTGTTTTCTCTAATTCCCAAAAGTTTTCTCGGACAAGTCTCCTTCTCTCTTCTCTTCTCCTCTTTTCATTTCTTCCTTTTCTGTCCACCTTGGACAGATCTCAGAGGTTCCTGTCACTTTAAAGCATTAAAAAGTCCATCGTGAGCCAGGCGTGATGGCGCATGCTTGTAATCCCAGCATTCGGGAGGCTGAGACCAGAGGATCGCGGTTCGGGGACAGCCTCAGCTACTTAGTGAGGCCCTCTGCAACTCAGTGAGACCCAGTTTCAAAATAAAGAATAAAAAATAGGGCAGGGGGTATAGCTCGGAGGTCGAATGCCCCTGGGTTCCATCCTCAGACCCGCAAAAAAAAAAAAAAAAAAAAAAAGTCCATCGCGAGCCTGCCATTATGGCACATACTTGTAATCCCAGCATTTGGGAGGCTGAGACAGGAGGATCACAGTTCATGGACAGCTTCAGCTACTTAGTGAGACCCTATTTCAAAATAAAGAATAAAAATAGGGCTGGGGGTGGAGCTCGGAGGTAGAATGCCCCTGGGTTTCACCCCCAGTACCCCCCCCCCACACACACACAAACAATTCAGCATGCTGGAGGCCCCAGTTGCAAATACTATCAAGATATGAATTGGGGAATTAAGTTCCCAACCTCTGGATTCGGGGGGCTTAAGGTTCAAACCACAGCACTTTCCCAAGCCACCCAGTCTCTTGGAGAACCCTCTTTCCCACATTGTCGTAGCCGTATTGAATGCAAACGTGGATCAGCTCCAGTAGTAGAGGAGCAGAGAATGGTTTCTACCACTCGTTCCACTTGCAAGATTGAAACGCCACACCACTTTTCTAATAAGACCTGCCCTGTGTCCCCTGATATATAATTTTGAAAAGAATGAGATGAAGAGGGAAAAAAACCAACTTCTTTTCACATAAATTGTTTTTGCTCTAGCTTCAGCACTCTCTGTTGAAATTATTGACTTTTGATCTGGCTAACCCGTTTTCTTCTCTTTGGTGCCGGACTGTGCCAGCCGAAATTTATGACCCATTTTCCTTCTGCTTAATTGTTGATATAAATCTGCTGTGCAGAACCCAGTTGTACATTTATCACAAACTGGACTGGGTTGATATACAGCCTCTCTTTAGGATAATTTGAACACAGTTACGCCTTAGAAGGAAGGCCGGATTCTTAGAACTTCTCTTGAAGAGCCGCCTTGTCACCGTTATAAATAGCTAATTAAAATACAACTTACTCTTCCTTCTTTTCTTAAGGATAAAAGAACATTCCGTGCTGGTTATTTCGGCTGATTAGCTCATGCTGTTAATGTGAACAAGGCTGGGGATTTGTTCTTGAAACAGCCAGAGGATCTCAA
Source organism: Muscardinus avellanarius (assembly GCF_963383645.1). NCBI lineage: Eukaryota > Metazoa > Chordata > Mammalia > Rodentia > Gliridae > Muscardinus > Muscardinus avellanarius. The sequence continues at coordinate 99,255,298 of NC_137795.1, forward strand.
AGGAAACAATGCATGTTCAAAACACAAGGAAAAATAGCCATTTTACCCCTAGCCAGCTATTTCATAAATAAATGTCCTATGTCACAGTAAGAGTAGTTGAGGGAAAACTACGTGAATAGCTTAACACAAATTCACTCTCACTGTGGGAGGAATAAATGTCTCCCAGTTGGGATCCCTCCCAGGGTCGGACTTCACACCACATCGGGGGTAGGACTTAGCTGACTCTGAGACCAACAGAAACCTGAACTTTAGTTTACCCCATTGGGAAGCTTCGCTCTGCTTTGCCCAGGTCTGCCGGGGCCCTGCTAGGAATGAGCTCGGCTTCCCCACCAGCCCAGCGCCCCGCCACGTGGCTCTTCTGAATCTTCCCCTCTCCTGATCACACAGCAGTGCACTCAAACACAAAGCAACAGGGAAGGCAGGAGAGGTAAGAACAAAGAACAACTCACAGCCCCAATGTCCAACCAGGGCCGCAGTGGCGCAAGAGCAGGCTGCAGGCGGCAAGCCCAGCCACCGGTCGAGAATCACAAATACTTAAGGTGCATAGGATTCGCCTGGGGGTCTTGTTATCACTTCAGACTCTGATTGGGCCGCCCCGGGGTGGGGCCTGAGCGGCTTCGTTCCTGAGAGCTCCCAGGTGATGCCAATGCTGCCGGGCCACAGCCTGTACTGCCAGGAGTCAGATTGTGGCCCATAAATGTCGCCTTTCAGTGGCAGGGCTGGGGATGTATCTCAGTGGGAGAACTTGCCTGGTACACGCAGAAGGCCCCGGGTTGGATCCCCAAACACACACACACACACACACACACACACACACACACACACCCTTTCTCTTCATTGTGTTTGTGTAGCCAGTGTTTATTCCTAACCATAGTGAAGGCAGCAGGGCACCTCATGTTAATACATTTTAAAGTTTTCAAGGCTATTTTGTTAATTATGCTGCACTCGCCTTACTGATGGGAGATAAAGTGCTGCAGGAGAGACTCCATTAAGACATCTTAGAAGTGTATGAATCCTCCTGAATTAACCCTGAAGCCTTCTTGCTTCCTTAAATACTTTTTTCCCCCATAGTAGGAAGCTAGAGGAAGCTTCTGGACTGATTGAAAGTCACTTTCAAAGTCACCTAGAGCCTTCTCAGGATACTTATGTAGACGGGGCATCTGTCAGGTAGAAATGCGCCCGCAGGGAGAGTGCTTTTATGTGGAGAGTACGCTCCCCCAAGGATCCCCTGGTGTACCCGGTGGGTCTGGACCCCGTGGGAGGTACTTGTATGTAGCCAAGGGGAACTTTCCCTGGTGCTGTTTCTTTAGGGCCTTGATCAGATCTTCACTACTTTCACCTAAGAAGCAGGACCTTTGACGGGGTGGTGGGACTTGGGAATGTATTCAGCTGATCCATCTGCCATCCTTTTGGAAGCACCTGACCCCAGGCTATAGCATCTCAACGAGTACCAGGACAGGGAACTCTCCACCGCCGATAAAGAGGAGCAGCCTCTCTGGGTGTGTGCTGGAAAATCTGTCTTGGAAGTTGTGGTTTGTGGCCACTGTTGTCAAAACACCAGCTCCCATAAGGTTTGGATATGAAGCGTCCTCCGGAAAAGCTCACGTGTTGGCAATGTGACCAGGCTCACAGGTGGGGCTTAGTGGGAAGAGGAGGTTCCGTGGGAGGCCTGGTCTTAGGAATTCTGTCTGTCCCTGGTCCCGTCCCCCTTCTCTTTGCTTCTGGCCACTATGGTTACAAATAGCTATCCTCTACCACGCCACCATGCTATCCCTAACTTGGAGCCGGCCGGCCATGCACTGAACCCCTGAACCCGCGAGCCCAAACAGACCTTCCCTGCCCTAAGTCATACTTGTAGGGCAATGAAAAAACTGACTCATACATCTCAGAAGAGAGGCCAATAGCAGGCATTTCTGGGCCCCGTCCGTTGACAACTGAAGGGTCTTCAAGGCAGAGTGACCAGTACGATAGCGGAGAAATTATCCATATGATCATTATACAAACAGAAGGGTCTTAGTGACCCAGGTCACCAGCCCCTTCTGCCCTTGGGACACTGGTGGGAAGGTAGGCTGTGCTTCTTCAGTGCCAGCTGGGTTGTGTGGCCGCCACTCGGTGCCAACACCTTCCCCTGCCACCACCCAGGGCTCCAAAATCCTCTGCACTCCCTGAAGTCATCCAAAGCCTAGAGTGACTGCCTGGGAGCCTGCCCACCCCATGACAGGAGGGATCACGGCCACTGCACTCCTGGTCCTGTGTCCTGTTCCTCTCTCTCCTCTCCCTTTTCCCGTCCATGGCAGCATCTTCCCTTCCTCCTCCTCCAACCTTCCCGGCACTGCTCATTCTCCTTCCCCGCTTTCTTCCCCTTATTTTTCTTCTATCTCAATTTCCCAGTTCCAGAGAGACCAGAACCTCTCCCATCTCCTGACTCCCTGCCCACTCGGGAGCCCCGGCTGTCGCAGAAGCCTGTCATTTCTGGTGAGGTTAACAGGTGGGCGGCAGGTAGAGGGCGGGAAGGACCTGCATGTGCTTTCCCGGGCAGCCCGGCTTCATTAAGGCACTCCGAATTAAGGGTGCTCCAGCACTCTGAATTGTTCAGCGTTTAAAGCTCCAGGTGGCCCTCCCCATGAGTACCTGCAGAGCAGGAGAGGTGACCTGCAAGAAGATGCTCCTCCTGGGAACGGCCACGGCAGCCAGCATAGATGCGGTATCTTTTATGTGGCAACTTAGCGTATTTTATATTCAATATCCGGGCCTCCGGAGGGACCAGGCTTTGCTAAGCAAATAAGCTGGTGGGTCACTTTACAGCGCTTCAGAAAAGCAAGGATTGAAAATAAACGTAGGCAAGCCAGCTCCGCAGGTGACGTTCAGCCTGGAGGGCCACCTGGCACCGAGGCAAGCTGGAGACAGAATGGCGTGGCTATTTAACCCTTGCACATACTCTGGGCTCTCAGTACAACCGAAGAATGGATTTTATTCCCAACAATTAGGTTTGGAAAAAAAGAATACACACACACACACACACACACACACACACACGCTTTTTATTTCCCTGTGTACTATTAAAAACAAACCCAGTACACACAGTGGAGCAGCAGCTTCCAAAATGGTACGAGGGTGAGATTTTAGAGACTCCTGGTCCCTACAAACCCCTTCCCCATTGACCCATTGCCGGCTGAAAATGTCACCGTTAGGAGGGACTTTCTTCATTTTGACCTGCCCCCGTTGTTAGATGCCATTACTCTGGAAGGGACAAAGAAATCAGGCCCCAGTGGGACACAGGCCCCCAGGAGCAGGAAGGCCGCATCAGCAGACCCGCACATCTCCCAGGGCCACGGCCACGGCCATGGCGGGCACACAGCAGCCCGTGAGCAGCTGGCATCGAGGGAGCGGGAGGCTGAGTTACATTTTGGGGACACGCTGGGTTCCCGTGGGGTACCCATGAGTTGACACCAGGCACATTTGGGGCAAGGGAGGGAGGGAGGAAGCCAGGCCTTTGCTCTGAGGGGACCCTAGGGACTGTCTAGGGCAGCTGCACACCCAGGACAGCGATCTGAGAGAAGGTCGTGCAACTGGACTTGAATGCCCTGGAAATAAGTGACTCCCTGTGCTTGTCTCCACCTCCGCAGCCGTCCCGCGGCCCTCCGTCCCCAGCCCCTGCGGTTCCTGGCGTCTGAGTGTCAACCAGAAGTCGGCAAGCCCTGAGCTTCTGCCTGGGGCGCCTCCCGAGCTCAGGCCTGTCACCGAGCATCTCAGAGCCCGGGAGGGGAAATGAAGGGGTCTGCAGAGAATAAGGGATCTTTCCAACCAGTTCCCCGGGCCCCAGACTTTCTAGTACGAATACTGTGTCTTCATCCCAGCACTGTGGGAATTGTGTTCTGTCTCGTTTGTGTGTGGGTGTGGGGGGGTGTTGTTGTTGTTGTTGTTGCTGGGGATTGAACCCAGGGGCATTCTACCTCTGACTTACATCCCCAGCCCTTTTTATTTATTTATTTTTTAATCTGGAAACAGGGTCTCACCAAGTAGCTGAGAGCCTCCCTAAGTTGCTGAGGCTGTCTTCGAACCTGCGATCCTCAGCCTCCCAAGTGCTGGGATTACAGGCACGCCTGGCTGGTTTGGGCTTTTTTAAGACGATGTTTTATAAATGAATGTGGCATGTGGGAAACTCTTAGCGACAGAAGCTGTCGGTCCAGGCGTATGAATTTTCCACAGCAGAAGGGAGGTTGGACTCCCCTGTGAATCGCAATGTGTAGGGTCTATGGAGTAAGGCATTTAGAAGTCTGTCTTTAGAATTTAAATATTTAGATTGGGTCCCTAGGACACAGGAGGCAGCGCCTGCTTCTCACTCTGAATTTGACTTCTTCGTTGTTTCTCAAAGCCTGGTTCCTTGAAAGCTCCCTCTAGAAAGAGTATAGTGAACCCCACTGGCGTCCCCCTGCGGGGACCAAACCGGGGCCGGAGCTGCAGGGGCCTCAACACAACCTGCCCCAGGACTTATGAAGATGAGAGAGCTGCTCTCCCCCGGCTACAAACAAAGGGCCCGGGCTCGTCTCCCCATATTATAATTAACAATTCAGGACTGGAAGGGGAAGGCCAAGCCCCCATCCCCTCAACTTGAGTCAAGAACTTCAACCTGAGGAGCCATTGATTCAAGTGGCTGGAAAAGCGGGGGTGTCCCCCCAGGTGAGTGTGTGTGTCTGTGTGTCTGAGATAGAACCCAGGGGCATTCTCCCTCTGAGCCACACCCCCAGAATGATCTCACTCAGTAGCTGAGGCCGGCTTTGAACACGTGATCCTCCTGCCTTGGCCTCCCAGCTACTGGGATTACAGGCGTGCACCCCCACACCTGGCTGGGAGGTGATTCTCTAGAAACCTTTTCATGCGTGTGCAATGGTTTGGATTTGGGGTGCCCCCTCGCCCCCTCAGGAACACAGTAGCAATGATGGAAGCGGCTTGGTTGCTAAGGGGCGTCTGTCTGTGGTTCTCTTCTGCCCTTGCTTGCTCTGGCTCCTGCTCCCGGGATGTGAGGAGCAGAACCGATGGCTGAGCTCTCCCTCCCTCTGCTCCCTCTGGGACTCACCCCAGAACCAGAGCAAACAGGCTTGTGCTGAGAGGTGGGTGGCCAGACATACAGGACCAAACCCAGGCTTGACCCAGGAGCATCCACCTGAGCAGGGCGCCCGACGCCTGTTGCTGGAGCACGCTGAGCCGAGCGGCCGCTCGGTGGCGTGTGCCAGGGCCTCTGACATAATCCAGTCAGTTTCCAGTCTGTAAAGTGGGGAGAGTAACTGTCGCGGTTTGGATGTAGACTGTTCCCCTGAAAACCTCCCGTGTTAATGTTCCGGTTGATGGGACTAGTCATGAGGTTGGACTCTCGTCGGTGGGTAAGTCCACTGTCGTGGAGTGCGGCTGGAGGAAGGCGGCCTTGGACTCCAGGACTGTGAGGTGTGGACTTCGCGACTGTGCCTTTGCGTTCCCTTGTTGCTCTCTTGCTCTTGTCCCCATGATGTGAGAAGAGGACTTACTCTCTCCCCCCTCTGCCCCCGCCACCATGACCTGAGCCCTGCCAATGAGCAGGGTCTGACATGGACTGAGCCCCTGAAATCTCCCACCAGACAGTGAAGAGCCAAAGCCCAGGCAGGACTCACGGGAGGGTGCTGGGGCAGGCAGCATCTCCAGCCCGAGGCCTGGGAGGGGCTGCTTCTCCTCCCGGGAGCCCTGGGGCCAGGTCCCCTCAGGCCCACACCTTAGCTCACAATTGAGGCCAGCTGTTGCCAGCTGTGGGTGGTGGGCAGTGCTTCTCTCTCTCTCTCTCTCTCTCTCTCTCTCTCTCTCTCTCTCTCTCCTCTCTCTCTCTCATCCTTTCACCTTTCTTTGAAAATACAGTTTGACAATTCCCCAGCCTGCCTGCAAATGAGAGATCTGTAGTCCTGAAAGACGCTAACGACAGCGATCACCGCCCTCGTGACAGTAAACATTTATGGAGAGCCATACTTATTCATAATAATTTTATGTGTTATTATAAATCTGACCTCACTCTAAAGAATACTGGGTAAGTTGAAGTCTCCGAGAGGCGTCTGATTGGAAGCTTCTCCAGCTCCTTAATGCGCATCCCATTTGGTGACTTTTGATTCTGAGCCAGAATAAAGGGCATTTTTTTACTTGAATCCTCAGCTTTAAGCAACTAAGAAACCCCAGTGTGTCCAAATGTGTCCCTCTTTGTCATAAAAATGCATACCAAGCCAGAAAGAATAAGACCCTAGCCAAGAAACATACTGTTTCTTTTTACCTAACATTTGCCATATTTACATCCCCCTTGTCTGCCCTCGGGTGACTTAAAGGAAAATTCTACTGATATTCCCATGTAATTTTTTTCCCCCCGTGTAAAATCTATCATGTCAGAAATTCTTCTCTTCCTTCTGTCCCTTAGGTGTCAGACAGACATCTTCCCTCGGGAATAATTCATATGTCAGACCTGTCATTTCTCACAGTGTCTAGTAGCATCTTTCTCCTCGTCCCGCAAAATTTACTTAAAGCCCACTTAAAAAGGCCTGTGGGTGTCCTCCAGGCCTCGTGAGATTTCTGGTGATATAGGCTATAATTTAGCAAAACAAAGCCTGCCCGTGGCCGGCATCTAAACAGCACCCTGTTTACACGTCCTCCTTCCTTTTCTTTTCCAAAGTTATGGTGTGTCACCGGGGAAGGGCTGAATCCGCCACCCCTGCCTCTGTCTCCTCTGTCAAACATCAGCCTTTGGGGACACAAGCAGGTTGCCTGCGATCAGCTTATTCATTTGCAGAGGGAAGTAGCCCAGGCTGCCTCCTTGCGCTGCATCTTGGAATCACACTTCCAGAAACCAGCACCTCCCAGGTCCGAGGGGCAGCACATCCTAGGCCCCTCAGCTGGGAGAGCTGTCTCCCCCTTAGTCACTGCAGGAGGGTGAGAGGCAGCCACCCTGGGAGGAGTCCCACGTCACAGCACATCCTTCCCGCTCCGTCTCCCTGCTGCCCCCAACTCTTCCTCTCCCCACACAATGACACCCTTCTGTTTGCTGACACCCAGACACCCCAACTGCAGGCATCATGAGTGGAGGGGCCCCTTTGTCCTCAAACCCACACTCGTAGTAGGTGTTCCATGTCGGCCCAGTGAATGAACACTAAAGCTAAAAACCTAGAGATCGTGCATTCAGTCAAATGCCTTCATTCTGTAGATAAGGAAGCGGGCAAAGGACCACACTGGGCGCTGGGTGGCTTCCTGGCTCCCAGCCCCATGCTTGTTTTTCTGCGTGTCTTAAAAACCTGTCATTCTTGGGCGCAGTGGCACATCCCCATAATCCCAATCCTTGGGAGGTCGAGACGGGAGGATCTCAAGTTCAAGGCCACACTTAGCCACTTAGCTAAAACTCTCAGCAACTTAGACCTTGTTTCAAAATAAAAAATAAAATTGAGCTAGGGGTATAACTCAGAGGTAGAAGGCCCCTGGGTTCATTTCCCAGTACCTCAAACAAAAAAACCAAACCAGCTCCTCCTCTCTAACAAGGCTACGTGGAGACCCCCAACCCCTGCCCCTGCCCACCCACCTTCAGAGCAGGGAGTCTGCGTTTTTGGAGGGGACACATGGAGTGCTTCCCTGACACCCCACTAGTACGGTCTCCACTTCCTGACCCAGACGAACAGGGGCCTCTCACCTGCCAGGCCTCCCTGGCCTCCCTCCCATGGCTACTGCCGGCGCCTGTGTCCCGGCCTGGCCTCGAACACGCCAAAGAGTCCTTAAGGCCCCAGGCTCCCTGTGCCTCTCAAAGCCTCGCTCCCTGCCAGTCTGGGGGATGTCCTGGTCCACCCTCCCTCCCACACAGGCACAGGCATTTGTTCCCACAAGCAGTGTTCCAACAATTTAACAAAGAGAAATCACAAAAACTACAACCAAAATACAGGGGGCGAGGCAGGAGCCCTCAGGAGGTGACAGCTGTCAGTGGAGAGATCAAGCAGTCCCGCCAGGGCTAGCCGAGGGCGCGCACCCACCAGAGCTCTGGACTTTAAATGAGGCGACCGGCGGCCATGGCTGCGCGGAGGTGGCCGCACCGGTGGCTTCTGCCCTTTGTGTGTGACCCCCAGAAATGGGCGCGGAGATGGAAAGTGGAATCCCCTCCCCTCTGCCCGGCCAGTGGCGCTCACCCCAGCTCAACGGGGTTGGTGTTGTTGGTAGGAGACTGCCGGCCTCCAGCAGGGCCCATCTCTCCTGTTATATCAACACCATCCTCTGAAACGCATTGACATGGAGGGGGAGCAATCACTGGCCACCCCCGGGGACTGTTCCGGAAGGTTCTAAACAGACCGTAAGTAATGGAGCGAGTCGCTGGTGGAGGGCCGGCCCCACACATCGGGGGCTGCAGCGTGCGGGAGACCCAAAGTTGACCCGTGGCGCCCAAACGCGGAGCAAAACTCTTATCAGAAGATGTCATTTTTTCCCTAAATGTCATATATACGATCTTTATTGGAGCATGATGACAGAGTGAATAACTTAACATAAATTTGCATAATGCAATACAGCTGATAATTTATGATCATATTAAAACACAAAGTTTTGTCGTTTGAGGCATTTGAAAGTTTTAATCTTCTGTAACTTTCCCTCCTTTCACTATTTGTTTATTACTTACCAGCTAAAATATAGGCGTCAGGTTAAATTTTAATTTCAGATAAGCAATGGCTGTATTTTATTTGTATTTTAGTACAAGTATGTCTCATGTAATATTTGAGATACACTAAAAAATCAGCCATTATATATCTGAAATTTACATTCTTTTTTGTGATACTGGAAATTTAACCCAGGGGCATTCTGCCTCTGAGCTACACCCCCAGACCTATTTTTTATTCTTTACTTTGAAACAGGGTCTCACTAAGTTGCCGAGGGCCTCACTAAGTAGCTGAGGCTGGCCAGGAACTGAAATTTACATTTAACGGGTGCTTATGTTTTTGGTTGATAAACAGGGCAGCTCTGTATGTGCCTTCATGAGCAACTTAACCGTTCCTGGTTCTTTGCTGGCGGGAGAGGGCTGCGGCTTGGAGAAGGCTCTGACCTCTGGGCCTTGGGTCTGTGCTACGGGAGAGGCTGGCCCTCCCAGGAACACGGAGAGTTAAGAGGTTCATGCTATAGAGGTGCTGACACGAAGGGGAAACCGAGGCAGGCAGCACACCTGGGCTTTCTTGGCCAGAGAAATTGAGGTTTCATTTTTTCAAACGTCTCTGACTATATCAGAATCTCATCATAAGAAATATGACTTAAGCCTGGTACAGTGTGGTACACACCTGTAATCCCAGTACTTCAGAGGCTGAGACAGGAGGATTCTAGCCTCCAGGCCAGCCTCAGCATCTTAGTGAGACCTTCAGCAACTCAGCAAGACCCCATTTTAAAATAAAAAGGGCTGGGGGTAAAAACCAGAGGTAGAATGACCCTGGGGTTAATCTCCACTAACAAAAGAGAGAGAAAGCGAAAGGGAGGGAGGGAAAGAAGCAGAGACAGGGAGAGAAACAGACAGACAGAAAATATAATTTATTTATAAATTTATAATTCGATGCAGTACACACTTAACTGCGTAACTGAAACAAAACTTGCGACAGGGCGAGCCCGCATCTGTGTGTGGTCTGCTGGGCTCCGTCCTCTTCCATCTTCTTTCATGCTGGTCTGAAGCCCCTCAGCTGAATTCATGGCCCCTGAAGGACCACAGCCCCATCTTGAAAAACACTCACGAATGAGATTTTTTTAAATCTACTTTTATTTATTTATTTATTTGTTTATTTATTTATTTTTATTATTTTTGGTGGTACTGGGGTTCCTAGAAGCCCTTCTACCTCCAGGCTACACTCCCAGACCTATTTTATATTTTTTATTTGGAAACAGGGTCTCTTACACCAGCACGGCTGGCTTCGAACCTGCGCGATCCTCCTGTGTCCGCCTCCCGAGCGCGGGGATGACAAGCGTGCGCCACCACGCCCGGCTAAATCTACTTTTAAAATGAGGAAACGAGCCAGGCATGATGGCGCACGCTTGTCATCCCCGCGCTTGGGAGGCGGACACAGGAGGATCGCGCAGGTTCGAAGCCAGCCGCGCGCTCTGGCTTAGGAGACCCTGTTTCCAAATAAAAATGGAAAAATAGGTCTGGGAGTGTAGCCCGGAGGTAGAAGGGCTTCCAGGAACCCCAGAACCACCAAAACTAATAAAAATAATAAATAAATAAATAAATAAATAAATAAATGAGAAAACGTGTCCGATCAGTGAAGAGACCTTCCAAGGCCATTTCCGCTCCTTTGCAGCCGCGCGGGGCGTCAAACTCTAGGCCCCCAACTCCTGGGCCCGTGGCTGGCCTGGTTCCATCCTCTTTCTGGTGTCCGCTGTCCTGGTCTCCGAGCTGTATTGCACACTCGGGAACATTTTCGCTTCTTTCTACACACCCGGGTTATTTGTATACCATTCTCTTATCACTTTGTCTCATCAAATTTCCAAGCTGCACGTCCCTTCTGATCTGAGCGGATGCCGTCACTGCCCCTGACTGCATCCCTGCCTGGGTCGGCGTCGGAGCTCACCCGCGCTGGTCCGCACCCTCGAGCCTTAGCTTCCCGCGCTAAGGACCTGGCTATCTCCATGCCGAGGAGAGCTGGGCGGTGAGCCTTCCATGTGTTCTTGACAGCTTTGACGTCATCCATGACATAAGAAAAACATGGTATCTATTAATTGCGTCTAGTTGTGCTCTCCAAGCTATGAAACAGGTAGGGTATCGATTATAAATATTCGCTCTTAGAGTTGAATAAACAGAAGCTCAGAAAGGTTAAGCGACTCCGCTGGGTCACACAGCAAAATCAGAATTCCAGTCTTCTTGCCCCAACACTTCTTCCTCCCGCCCCTCCTTGGTACTACAATTTAAACTCAGGCGCATTCTGCACCTGAGTGTACCCCAACCCTATTTCTTTTCTTTTTTTCTTTTTCTTTCTTTTTTTTTTTTTTTTTTGGTGGTACTGGGATTTCTGGAAACCCTTCTGCCTCCAGGCTACACTCCCAGACCTATTTTATATTTTTTAATTTGGAAACAGGGTCTCTTAAGCCAGTGAGGCTGGCTTTGAACCTGCGCAATCCTCCTCTCTCCACCTTCCAAGCGCGGGGATTACAAGCGTGCGCCACCACACCCGGCTACCCCAACCCTATTTCTATGGTTTTTTTTTTTTTTTTTTGAAACAAGGTCTTGTTAAATTGCCAAGGCTGGCCTCGAACCTTTGATCCTCCAGTCTCAGCCTCCCAAGGACTGGGATCATAGGCATGTGCCTCCACGCCCTTGCTTCAAATGAGCTCTGTCTTCAGGATTCAGGGGCAGCTGGGCTGAGATGCCAACAAAGAAATAAAAGGGCAAGAGAGAGCATGCCCAGGGACTGCCATGTACTTGGATATATTCTTCACATACTCAGATTAGGTTTGCAAACCACAGACAGAACTCTCCGGAGCCTTACCATCACTTACTTGCTGTCTTCTATGTGGCCTACACGAGCCATGCACGCCGCACGCTTTCTTCTCCGAGTTGTGACAGATTCCAAAGAAACTCCTTATCTCCGAGCATCTTTTCCAGTGTTTCCTCCTGTGACTGTCCCAGAAATCATCTTGACTTGCAGGGTCCAAATCCAGGACTCCTTCCTTCCTTTTTTAGTTTTTTGGCTCGGTGGTCAATCAGTTTACACAGAGAAGTAGCGCTCTCCTTCCTTCCCGCCGGAGACACTTTGCATTCGGTCCCCTTGGCTGCTGAAGCTGCTGATTCAGCTGCCAACGGACCCCCAGCGCGGGGCACGTGGGAGCCAGGAACGGCCCCCAGGATGCACAGCAAGCCTCACGCACACACTCGCAGGTTCCCGGCCCTTCCAGCAGTTTTATCTTTACCCAGCCTGCAATGCAGCCAGGCTGATGGCCAAGAGCTCAGGCTCCAGGGCCCAACTCCCTCACTCAAACCGAGCTGGACCTTTCCCCAGCATGCCACCCTGGGGACAGTGAGGGTCCTTCCTCGGTCCCCGTCATCACCTGTTGAAAGGGCACAATAAAGCCAGGTGTGGTGGCACGAGCCTGTAATCCCAGTACTTGGGAGGCTGAGACAGAAGGATCGCAGGTTTGAGGACAGCCTCAGTGTAGTGAGGCTCTCAGCCTATTCAAGCAATCCTATTTCAAAACAACAACAGCCAGGCGCTGTGGCGCACGCTTGTAATCCCCGCGTTTGGGAGGCTGAGACAGGAGGATCGCGCTGGTTCAAAGCCAGCCTCAGCTACTTAGTGAGGCTCTCAGCAACTTAGTGAGACCCTGTTTCCAAATAAAATAGAAAATAGGTCTGGGAGTATAGCCCAGAGAAAGCCTCTGAGTTCCACCCCCAGTACCACCAAACAACAACAACAACAACAACAACAACAACAACAACAACAAAACCAGTAAAATAGAAAGCGCTAGGAAGAAAGCTCAGAGGTAGAATGCCCCTGGCTCAGCCCCTGGCTCAGCCCCCAGCACCACCCCACCCCACCAAGGCTGAAGACTACATACACCCCTGGCGTCTGCAACACGTGTCAAGTTCCGCGCCTCCTGCCTATCCGTGTCCCGCTCCGTGACCGTCTGGAGGGTGCTGCACCCACAGCACGCCCCCTCCCAAAGGCCAGGGCACCCATCAGTGAGCCGGCGTCCAGTCATCATCCCTGGACTTGTCTCCATTTATCTCAATTCTCATAAACCTGTAGATTCTCGTAAACACTGGGTAGACAAGGCTCCTCCCTTTGCGCTCCCCCGGCTGACTCCTTCAGGTGCTCCGGGATCTGGCGAACGGCTTTCCCTTCTACCCTCCTCGATTCTCGTCCTGAAAACACCCAGTACTGCGGCTTCGCATGGCTGAGGGAGAGCCTGTCTCCCCACTGGCCTGGAGGCTCCGCGCAGGGGACACACACGAGCATCCCAGCGCCCTGAGGAAGGCGGGGAGGGACATCCTTGTAGACCAGGACCCCACTTCCTCAACTCCAGCTCCGTTCCCGCTGGGGCTCTGGCCTGGGGCGTGGGGCGGGCACCGTCAGGGAGCCTTCCCCAGCATGGCCCATGGCAGGGCCCAGCGTCCACCTGTGGCCTGAGAGGCCAAGGGCCAGGGCTAGCCTGCCAGAGAAGCGGTCCATCCAGGCAGGCTGGCCCGACGGGAGGAGCCCACGGACGGGCGCGTGGGGAGGTCACACAGGTGGCAAGGGTCCATTCCATTCTTGTTGGTTCAGACCTTGCTCTGAGTTCCTAGCCGTGAACGTGCTTTGTGCTGACCGCAACTTTATGAAGCAAGATTAACATTATCCCTGTTTTACTGGGTGAGAAACCAAAGCTGCCAAAATTAGCTAAGGCCACCCAGCTGGTAAGCGGCGCTGCAGACCTGGGCGGCCCGAGCGCCTGTGCGTCTAACTGCTCCATGCCGTTGGCTCCAAGGTGGGTGTTTGAAGTGGCATGCAGGCATCCCGCAGGCCCTGGAAGAACTCCCAGGCTGCCCGTAAGAGCTGGAACTTGGTAAGACATCCAGAAGCCGAGGGCTCTGGCGATCCCCGCGGCTTAGAGGTACAGCGCAGGTCAGCACTCTGGGGGAGCGTGGTGCCTGGGGCTCCCTGTGGGGTCAGTGCCGCCGGTCTGGAGGTGACCTGGGCATCAGGAGCTCCCAGGGACTCCAGTGCACGTTCAAGGTGGGGAATCACTGGGAATTGAAACACAAGAGGAAGCTGCTCTTTCCTGCCCGCGGGGTGAGGAAGCCTAGAGCTGGAGTCACCTTTCCACACCCCTAACCAAGACTGGATTTTTTTTTTTTTTTTTTTTTTTTTTTTTTTTGCAGTACTAGAGATGGAAACCAGTGCATGAAAGGTCAAGATGGGTCAGACCAGAGCAAATTAGCTCCAGCTAAGACTGGCTGACGGTTCTCTATGTCAGCTTTTTTCACTTGCCTGTAGAAGAATGTCCAGGACCAACCCAGCCTGGTGGCACAGACTTGTAATCCCAGTACTTGGGAGACAAAGACAGGAGGATTCCAGGTTTGCAGCCAGCCTCAGCTACTTAGTGAGGCTCTCAGCAACTTAGCGAGACTCTGTTTCAAAATAAAAAATAAAAAATAGGGCTGGAGGTATAGCTCAGAGGTAGAATGTCCCTGGGTCCCACTCCCAGTTCCACAAAAAAAAAAAAAAAAAAAAGCATGCCCAGGACCAAAGTCTTCTTCCTCAGCTCCCTGCACATTCAGCCCACACCAAGTTCCTGGCTGCACCCGCCCTAACTAAAACAGTCACCTAATTCTAGAACACATGTTTGGTTACAACAGAATTCCTCCTCCAAGCCTACTCACCACTCATCAGAAAGAAACTCAATTCACAGGGATAGAAAGAGCTTTCTGAAATTAGTTCCAGACGTCTTTGCCTTCAAGCTGTATGATCGTTGCCCTAATTTTAATTTACTTAAAAAAATACACTAGGCCGTTAAGTATCCGGAAGTCCTGACGATAAGAGCAGGCGGACCAGGCCACCCTTTTCTTGCCCTACAAAGACTTCTGTGGGTCACAGGGGCTTCCTGGGGGCCAGCGGTCCCGCCACGAAGGAATTGTGGCTCCACGCACGTGGGTGGTTTTCTATCAGGCAGGCCACCCGCTTTACAAAATTCAACTTCCAAACTAGAAATCCCACCCTGCCTGGTATCAGTATACATACATCTCTTTTCTTAGCTAATTGGGAGAGAAATCACAGCATCCTACGGGTTGGGCCAAAGTAGGCAGACATCAAAATAATCTTTCCGGCGGCCTGGCCCGCCCTCAGCACTCCGTTCCAGCAGCACACCGGGGGACAGGGGTCAGAAAGAGGCAGTCCACCAGCTGAGCACAGCTGCAGAGGGTCTGTCTTGCTTTTTTAAATTTGAATTAATTGCCCAAATTTAAGAAGCAGGAGAATTCCGTGGAAATCTAGATTCTAGCTTGTCTCAAAAACAATGGATGAAGCCAGGTGTGGTAGCACACGCTTGTGATCCCAGTATTCCGGAGGCTGAGACAGGGGAATCGCGGTTCATGACCAGCCTCAGCTGCTTAGTGAGGCCCTTTGCAACTCAGTGAGACCTTGTTTCAAAAAATAAAGAATAAAAAAAAAATAGGACTGAGGAGCTGGGCGTGGTGGCGCACGCTTGTAATCCCAGCGCTTGGGAGGCTGAGACAGGAGGATCGCACAGGTTCGAAGCCACCCTCAGCTACTTAGTGAGGCTCTCAGCAACTTAGTGAGACCCTGTTTCCA
Organism: Muscardinus avellanarius; assembly: GCF_963383645.1. Taxonomy (NCBI): domain Eukaryota; kingdom Metazoa; phylum Chordata; class Mammalia; order Rodentia; family Gliridae; genus Muscardinus; species Muscardinus avellanarius. Next base: position 99,270,588 of record NC_137795.1, read on the forward strand.
AATAAAGTATAAAACAGGTCTGGGGGTATAGAAAACCCCCTGGGTTACACCCCCAGTACCACAAAAAAAATAGGCTGGGGTGTCGTTCAGAGGTAGAATGCCCCTGGGTTCCATCTCCAGTATAATAATAATAATAATAATAATAATAATAATAATAATGATGATGATGATGATGGATGCTCAGGCCAGCATGAGCCCATCTCCACTGGCAGCCATCAGCCACGCACACACGTCCAGCTTGCCTTGAACTCCTCCACGCGTGTCCAGCCCGGATGCAGCCGCCCTCCCCATTAAGCTGCTGCTGTTTTGACACTGGCTTGAGGGCTCATGGTGGTGCCTGGCTCCACACACGTGGGCTTTGCACCGCCGCCCAAGCTGTGTGACCCCGGCTCTTCGTCCACCCCCCCCCCGCGCCGCTCCTTGCTTCCCTGCTTCTCGTTTACCCCTCAGCCAGGATGCATTGACTCCTAGGATGCGGATGGTGCTCTCGTGGTCCTGATCCTAGGTGTCCTAGCAATCCTGCTGCACCTGCCAGTAAGTTCAGACCCACACAGCTCGCAAGCCCAAAGGCCAGGCCAGAGGGCAGCAGAGGGTGGACAAAACTTAACTGGCCTTCCGTGTGGCAAAGCAGGGACGCCCTTAGTCAAGGGTGTGTGGCCGGCCTCTAGTGGCCATCCCTGCAGGTCTGGCTGGCAGTGGGGAGGGGGTACTTGCTCAGCCGTCTGTCCACTAGGGAACTCTCTAAGACCTCTAAGGAAGCAGAGGGGCAACACAGGTGCAGGGACCATCACAGGAGGCCCCCAGTGTCCCGCTCCTGCTCCCAGTCAGGTCTGCTTCCTCTGGCCCTGCCTTTAGCATAAATGAAGACAGCACGCATCATCCTGTCTTCAGAAGGTTGCCAAGTGAATTTGTGAGTCTAGCCAGGTTCCTCAAAAGTGACCCTGTTAGCCTGAGGACAGTCTGGGAGCAATTGTTCTTTGAGAAGCAGCCAGTGCCAGCTGAGGTCAGAGAAGTGGGTCAGCAAATTGGGCTGGGGGGCCACGCCCCAGGTTAGGCTGAAGAGAAAATAGGGTAGGTTGTCGCCGCTCCTGTGGGCCCAGGGCCAGAGAAGCCAGGAGGGTCGCCCGGGGAGGGTCGCAGGCCGAGCCTTAGAAAGACTGGAGGGTTGAGGCCTCCACCACCTACTGTGCCCAGAGCCAGGGCTCTCGAGTGGCCTGCTGTCCCATGCCAAGCGCCGCCCCAGCCCTGGGCCTACCTGCTCTGAGACCGGCCTGAACAAGCCGGAGGGGCCATGCACTGAGCGTGCTAACAGGCCCAGTGGAGGGCGCAGGAGGTCTCTGAAGGGCTTCTCCAAGATGAGGTGAGCAGCCGGGCGCGGTGGTGCATGCGTGTAATCCCAGCATTTGGGAGGCGGAGACAGGAGGATCGTGGTACACAGCCCTTTGCAACTCAGTGAGACCCTATTTTTAAAAAAAGAGAAAGAATGAAAAATAGGGCTGGGGTGTAGCTCGGCAGTAGAAACCTCCTGGGTTCCATCCCCAGTACAAAAAAAAAAAAAAAATTAGATGAGCAGACAGTCATAGCCCCCTGTCTCCTGGCCTGGCTCACAAACACTCGAGACCCCAGTCCACCCTCTCCCACTCACCCCGATCCCCCCTAAGTCCTCCGGTCTCAAGAGGGCTGTTTATCTGTTCCTGGATGGGTTCTGTCCTGCCGTATGAGCATACGTCAGAGGCTGCCGCAGGCCGCAGTCACCCGACAGCCGGCGTGCCCAGCACAGCCTGCCTGTCCTGCTTGCCGAGGAGGACAGCGGGTCCTTTCCTGCGCTGCCCTCTGCTCTGCCCTGTCGGGGCTGTGGAATCAGGCAGACGCCGGCTTTCACTAGGCACGCGGGGCACGCCGGCCTCCTCTGGCCTCCATCTCTCCCCTGTACACTAAGTCCCCGCAGACGGCGCTAGTGAAGCGCATCTCACGCCAGCTCTTCGATTCCAACCCCGAGAGGGTGTGCCCGTCCCTGCCTCCACGCGCCTGGTGGGCTTCTCCAGCCCCAGGTGGGCGCCGTGTCTCCCGGCGGAGTCCACACCCCCGAGCCCAGTGTTGGAGGCAGTCCCCCGCGCAGCCGCCCCCTGGGCCTGCGTCCTGTCTGGCGGCCCCTGACCCGTCCAGCAGAGCCTCCCGATGTCCACTGGGGCCTCCGCCTGGGCGCTGCCAGGCCCACCCCATGGGGACGCTCCTGCGGCTTCTCTGCCCGCCAGTCTCAGGGCCGCAGAGCGCGCCGATAAAATGGCAATCAACCGCAGCGACAGGACTCTCCCGGTGCTGTTCCAAACCCTCGGTTAAGTGCTTTTATTGTTTCTGTGTGAAAGAACGCAAGTGATGTTTGGAAACTGCTTCGGCTAAGCCTCCTGTTCTCTGGGAAGTCTCTCTGAGGCCCCGGGGGTACCCACAATGCCCTGCTGCCGGGGCCACATTCCTCCCCCTGGGCTCCTCCTTTACCCAGGGTCACGGTCACCCTTCATCCCATCCTGAGACAGTGTGGGTCTATGGCAGGCACTCGGTGTCATGTGAATGACGCGGCTGTCAGGGTGATGGGAGATATCCAGGGTGGAAAAAATTTTCTGAAAAAAAATTTTTTTTTTTTTTTTTTTTGGTGGCACTGGAGATAGAACTCAGGGACATTTATTTTACTTCTACGCTAAATCCCTGGTCCTATTTTATTTCTTATTTTGAAACAAAGTCTTGCTAATTTGCTGAAGCTAGCCTCAAACCTGTGATCCTCTCTTCTCAGCCTCCCAAGTACTGGGATTACAAACATGTGTCATTGCACCTGGCCCGATGAAATGCCTATTAGAAAAAACTGTTGATTTCTCAAACAATCAATCAAGAAATAAAAGCATAAAAACACAGGGACATGTAAACAGAGACTCCTCTTTCATGGGGTGGGGAGTCGTGACTTGCTCTCTTGTGGCTGTGGTTGCTTCTTTGAGGGTTTGTTCTATATTTGAATAGCTGAATAGCAGCCAAGTATGTGGCCCACACCTGTAATTCCAGTACTTGGGAGGCTGAGACTGGAGGATCGCTGGTTTGAGGCCAGCTGCAGCCACTTAGCAAGGCCCTCAGCAACTTAGTAAAACCCGGTTTCAAAATGAAAAATAAAAATGGATTGGTGGTGGTGCACGCTTGTAATCCCCGCGCTTGGGAGGCTGAGACAGGAGGATCACGCAGGTTCGAAGCCAGCCTCAGCTACTTAGTGAGGCTCTCAGCAACTCAGTGAGACCCCGTTTCCAAATAAAATATAAAATAGGTCTGGGAATATAGCCTGGAGGTAGAAAGCCTCTGGGTTCCACCCCCAGTACCACCAAAAAAAGGGGGAGTTGGAGGTGTAGCTCAGAGTTAGAATACCCCTGGGTTCAATCCCCAGAGCCCCCAAAAAAGTAACAAGTGAGAATTTCTGTGAGGGTGAGTCATTGCACCTCTCTGGACTGTGGTTTCAGATCCATGAGACGGGATGATTGAACCCACAGAGCCTCCCAGTTCCTCCCGTTCTACTGGTCTCCCAGGCTCGGGCTGTGGAGAGCCCGGGTCCAACCACGCCTCTTCCAACTTGGTGTTAACGTCCCACCAGCTGGAGCTGCCAGGTGCAGCAAATCAGAAGAAAGGACATCCGGTTAATGTGAATTTCAAACAATAACAAACGGTATTTCTGGTAGCATAAGTATGTCCTATGCAATCAATATTTGGGACATACTTAGAGTAATAAACATATTTTTAGTTTGTCTTGGCTCCGGCTGCTATAGCAAAATAAGCTCAGACCAGTGGCTTAAGCAGCAGGCACTTATTTCTGGAATTCAGTTCTGGAGGCTGGGAGTCCCAGATCTAGGTGCCGGTATATTCAGTTCCTGGTAAGGACTCGCTTCCCGGGCGGGGAGGACCACCTTCTCGCTGTGCACTGGCACGGCCTTTCTTTCTTTCTTTTTTTTTATTTTATTTTATTTTATTTGGAAACAGGGTCTCCTAAGCCAGCGCATGTGCAGGCTTCAAACCTGCACGATCCTCCTGTCTCTGCCTCCCAAGCGCAGGGATGACAAGCGTGCGCCACCACGCCCGGCTGGCATGGCCTTTCTGCAGTGCTGGGCCAGAGGAGACCGCAGCAAAGACAGACAGAGCGGGCGCTTGCGTCTCCTCCTCTTTTTATAGGGACATTAATCCTGTGCTAGGGTTGTACCCCCGTGACCTCATGTAACCCCCATGACCTTCCAAAGGCTTCCCCTCCCAATCCTCTTGCAATGGGCACACGGGCTTTAACGTGCACATTTGAGAAGTCTGCAGGACACATTCAGCTCGTTGCATGGTGTCTCTAAAATTCAAACTGAACTGGGCATCCTGAATTTTGTGTGGCAAGCCTACACTGGCTGATTGCTAGCAAACTCCCAAGGCTAGATGGATCAGAGTACCAACGCGTGAACAGCTTGTTTGTTTTTTTGGGGTTTTTTTTTTTTTTTTTGTAGTATGGGGATGGAACTCAGGGGCATTCTACCTCTGTGCTACACCCCCAGCCCTATTTTTTACTTATTTTTTTTATTTTGAAACAGGGTCGCACTGAGTTGCACAGGGCCTCACTAAGTAGCTGAGGCTGTCCGTGAACCGCGATCCTCCAGTCTCAGCCTCCCAAATGCTGGGATCACAAGCGTGCGCCACCACGCCCGGCTTATTCTTTATTTTGAAACGGACCCTCACTAAGTTGCGGAGGGCCTCACTAAGTAGCTGAGGCTGGCCGCGAACCTGCGATCCTCCTGTCTCAGCCTCCCAAGTACCGGAATTACAAGAGTGCCCGGCTAACACAGAGTATTGAGCAATGCAAAGTCACACGCCGCCACCGCCGTCTGGAGTGGACCGCACTCCCCCCGTTTGTCTTTCTCAGGCTTTCACCTGGTTACCCAAGAAGCATGCCCGGCAATTTCTGAGAAACTCAACTCTGAAAACGCCATCACCAGCCAGGCGCTTCGGTCCAACTCTTTTCTCCTGAGCTGGTCACACAAACAGCGACTTTGCTGCAATCGGCAGGCTCTGGGACCAGACGCCAGCTGGGCCCCGCCATCGCTCTTGGGCAAAGGAGAGCTTTTGGGTCTTGTGGTCCTTCTTTTTTCCTCCAGCTTGGGCTGAGCCCTGCCCGCTTATATCCTGAGCTGTGAAAATGGACCGGGCAGGCCACAGGGAATTGAAGATGAGCTTAAAACTAAGTCAGTAAACCCATCGCAGTGGAGATCTCTGTCGGACCAAAAAATTCTGAGCCCAGACAATGGCTCGTCTCTTTCAAGATATACTTGAAACAACAGAATTCTGAGTCAACAGAAGGATTTCTCCAGGTTCTTGGAGTGGACTGCAAAGGGATTTAACCCATATGCAGAGGGGGGGGGAGGGAGGGAAAGAAAGAAAGGAGGAAGAGGAGGAGGAAGAGGAGGAGGAGGAGGAGGAGGAGATGCTCTTCCCCTGGGGCTCGTCCCACCTAATCATAACATGAGACAGAAGAGCCAGGGCCCTCCCTACCCAGGAGGACAGTTGGGTAAATATTGGAGTAGCACTGGCCACCTCTGGAAGGGCGATCAGAGCCGAGACCAGAGGGAATAGCCCCTGTCTCCAGGCCCTCCAATGACACATTTTTATAAACATCCAGGCAAGCAGACTGGAGAGGCTCCCGGGCTTTACAAACACTTTCATATTTCCACGGTCCACGCTCTGAGCACGGGTGGTAAAAAGGAGGCGGAAGGTGGAGGACAGGAAGGGGGTCTGGGACCCACTTGTTAAATTTAACACACAGTTGCTTTTAGGCCAAGTGGATAAAAAATAAATTCCAGGGCTTAGCGTTCTTATCTTTGTTTAGCATTTCCCCAAACAGAGTAGCCCGGATTGTGACTCACAGCTGAATTACCCACAAGATACACACAAGGACAGATGAAGCCGGGTGTGGTGGCATGCGCTTGTAATCTCAGCATTTGGGAGGCTTAGACAAGAGGATCTCCATTCGAGGACAGCCTCAGCTACTTAGTGAGGCCCTTCACAACTCAGTGAGACCCTGTTTCAAAATAAAGAATAAAAAAATAGGACTGGGGTGTAGCTCGGAGGTAGAATGCAGCCGGGTTCCATCCCCAGTACTGAATAAAAAGAGGGCTGATCGTGCTGGGTGGGGTGGGGGTACCAAGAGCACGCTGGCCACTTTCCGCCTTCCTGTGATATTTCCCCGGTCTGAGAGAGCAGCCAGGCTCTGCGAAGGTCACAAGTCTGTCCCTGGGTGGACAGGGTATGGCCGGGATGCGGGAGACCATCCCAGAGGTGGAAGGCACGCTGGGGTGGCCCGTGTCAAGGGCCCGTTGATAGGGGCCTATCAAGCCTTCAGTGACCTTTCTGGATGCACTGTTACTGCTTTGGGAAATAGTGAGTGGGAAGGGTTCACCCCTTCTGTGACTAAGTTGTAGTCACGTGAAAACCAGGGCTGAGTCTTGGTCTTTCTCTCGGGGCCTTACACGGCTGGCCGGGCTTGGCCTCAGCACCCACCTGAGCGCACACAGCCTTTCCCCATCGCGTGCTGCCCATGGGCATGGATGACGCTCTCCTCTCCCCCGGGCTTGCTCTGCTCCCCGGTCCAACCAGCGCCCCTGGGTGAGGCCCCCTGGCACTCCACCCCCTCTCTACCCGGCCAGCTCTGACCCTCCTGGGGCCTCAGCCCTTCATCGGTTGCTAGCACACTGGCTCCTCCTGGTCCTGAATCCCCTGCCCTACCCAGGAGATGACCCAGACATTGTCCAGGGCCCCCCACTTCCCAGCAGCCCTGTCACCTGTCCCTGGGTGGCTCTCAAGTTTTTGTCCATGGCTCCCTGCTTTCTTTCTCACCCCATATCCGAGGGCCCCCGACCTCCACGTGGCTGATCTGGACACCTTTCTCTTTCCATGTGTAGGCACCTGCCACTGTCTCCCCCAGGGCCTCTGCCACACCCAGCCCGCACCAAGTTCTTCCCCCCATGCTGGGCCTGTCTCCATCTAGTTCTCAGCCGCCTAGGAAGGTAGGCTGGGAACTGCTCTCTTCCTCCCAAGGCTCACCTCCCTGGTGGCTCTGCCTTAGTAACAGCGATCGTGATATCCAGGCTACACTGATCATCTCCCTGCGAGCTTTGAAAACAACACCAGCTCCCGTCCCCGGTCCAGACCCATGAGATTGGGATGTTCTGGAGCAGAGAAGGAGAGTTGCCGAGCAGGCTGCGCTCCCCCCTTCTAGGACTGTTCCAATCACCTCCTGTCGGGTTGACCCGTCTCCCAACTCTCTCGACTCCAACTATAATACGCCCTGTTGTCGGATTACAAAATCCCATTTTCAGGAATGTTACCTCTGCTCATTAAAATCCTCCGGCGGCCGGGCGTGGCGGCGCACGCTTGTCATCCCCGCGCTCGGGAGGCAGAGACAGGAGGATCGCGCAGGTTCGAAGCCAGCCGTGCGCGCTGGCTTAGGAGACCCTGTTTCCAAATATTAAAAAAAACGTAAAAAGAGGTCTGGGAGTGTAGCCCGGAGGTAGAAGGGCTTCCAGGAACCCCAGTACCACCAAAAAAAAAAAAAAAAATCCTCCGGCGGCTCCACCATTATAATATACCTCGAATGGACAAACAAGTGGCTTCCGCATGCTCAGTAAGTGCCGTGAGCGCGGGGTCCTAGCTTACCACCCCGCGTGCCGCAACGGAATGTCTATCTGCAGAGTTAGTGCGTAAAAACATTTCCTCTGCAGATTAAATGCAGTCCACTCTCCCCCCGGTGCAGAGAAAACAGGCTGGGCGATTGAAGGATCATTTACTTGGGGGCTTATTTCTCTAAGCATCAGCTACAATCAGCTGTGAATGATCCATGCTGGTGGAGAGAACAGAATCCTAAATATTACAAAACAACAGATAATTCGAAGACTGGAATCTGCTTGATGTCGGAATGCATTTCGGCTTATGAGTACTCGCATCTGATAATTGGGACTTTTTTTAAATTAGGTAATTAGATGTGTCTTATTCACACACATACACACTATAGGAATAAATAACTGCACTCCCAAAATAGTGCCCTGTTTCTCCCTGTCAACTCTTTTGTGGAATAGAGATAATAGACTACAGAATATTGGAGAGGGCAGGGAGAGAGAGAAAAAGAAGGCACTGAAAGTAAACAGAAGAAATGTGGATGTCAACCCGCGGCTTTAGGACGAAATCATCCTTAATATTTTAGGCAGCGTGAACAACCGACTCCTAAGACTGTATGAAATGGCTGGAGCTGAACACGCGCATCTCTTAGGACCAGGCAATTCCACTCCTACATCTAAACCTTGTGCAAACGTTTGCCAAAAACCATATCCAAGAATGTTCGTATGAGCCGCCTTCAAAATGGCCACCAAGTGGAGCATCTCAAATGTCCACTGAGAGGATGAACGCACGGCTACAAGGCCCAGCATCACACGCAAGACGCACACACCGCATCCACAGCCGCACGCAGCATGGCCGACCCCAGAGACAGCGCTGAGCGAGAGGGGCGCGCGAGCAAGGCTGCCTGCTGGTGTCCTGACGATCTTCTGTTAGAAGTCAGGTTCCTCGTGAGCGGCCCTGACTGGAAAGGCCGTTGGAGGCTTCTGAGTTCTGGAATGTTCTGTGTCTTGGGCTGAATGGTTACACAGGTGTGCTTGCCGTGTGCAAACTCGTTCAACTCCGCCTGTGCTGGATTATTTCTGTATCTGTGTTATTCTCCCACAAAATGCACAAGAGGAAAGGAAAGGAGACATGAAGAGAGGCAGGGATGGAGGGAAGAGAGGAGGAAGGTAAGCCCGGGTACATTGGAAAAGGTTCGGCATTCAAAGACCTGGATTCGGCTCCAGCCCTGCCTTTACTAGAAAGGCCGCTCGTCTCTCTGGGTTTTTGTTTTGTCTGTAACGTACACAGCAGAGGTTGCCCTACCTACTGCACGGTGTGGTTGTGAGGAGGAAATGGTGCTGGAGGTGTAAAAGCCCTTCGTAAGCAGCACAGCACTGCTCAAGGCGGAGGCCTAGCTATCACCACAGATCCCTGAAGGCGGGAACCCTGCAGAGGGTCAGAGGGTCTGAGCCTCAGGAGAGCGCTTCCCCGCTGGGTGGAGGGTGCTGGGCTCCCAGGAGCAGGAGCAGGCTCAAGGTCTTTCATGCCAGCTTGCGGCCTAATCCCTTAATGGCCTGGGCCTCGGAGTCCAGAGCACCTGGAATAATCCCCGTGTTTGTGTATCCTGGGCTCTGTCTCTTTTCCTTGAAAGCAGATATAAATAAATGCTGTATACACTCTCCCAGTTGCTTTTCTAGGGTGCGTTTCTACATCTAAATCTGCCACATTCTTTAAACAACCCTGTAAGACTTTCTGGACACTGCTAGGTAGGCAAAAATGTCGATGGAAGGCTCCTCACACCCCACCCCTTCTCCCAAACCAAACCCTCCGCCGTCGCACCCCAAGCCTGAAACAGCTCGCTGGACCCACTGACCTCAGATGACAGGCAGACCTGCAGAATCTGCTGGGAGATCCGGCCGCAAGGGAGGCGTGTGCCTCAGTGAGTGGTCAAAGGGCAAAGCCAAGGTCACCGCCTTCTCCCTGGGCCGGTTTCCTGTTTCAGTCCTGTGACCCCTGGAGAATCCAGCGCCTGGCAATCTTTCCTCTTTGTCTACCCTGCCCCAGCTGCCCCATGCTTCCCGGCCACCAGCCCCGGCTTCTGGAGAGCAGGGCTTGCATCGTGCAAGGCGGCGAGGTTTGGGGGAGCCCCTATATGTGCTTTCCAGGTTGGAGGAACAAGACTGAAGACACCCCCGCTTCTAATTCCCCTGGCAAAACAGCAAAGTGTTCCTTATGGAAGCAGCGACATTTGTATTTTCTTCTCTATTATACTCCCAGTCACACTCAACGGGCTGTATGTGTGTAAGGGAGTGTGTGTGTGTGTGTGTCTGTGTGTGTGTGTCATTCAGAGAAAACAATATACAAAGATCTAAATATAGCTCCGCACGGCAGCACACGCCTATAATCCCAGCACTTGGGAGGCTGAGATAGGATGCTCTCAAGTTCCAGGCCAGCCAGGTAACTTAGCAAGATCCTGTCTCAAAATCAAAGACAGAAAGGGCGGGGGGTGCAGCTCAGTGGTAGAATGCCCCTGGGCTCAAACCCCAGCACTGGCAAAAATTTTTTAATCTAGATGTAGAAAAGCAAGATTAATAGGAGAGGACAGTGTTATTTCGTATTTAAGAGGATTTACTAGGTTTTCCAAAGAGTTCCCTCACCATGGAGCTTATCTATTGCATTTCAACATTGGTTTTACAGATCCTAAGCTGTATGGTAATAGGAAAAACAGACCAAGAACCTTAGAAATAACACTAGGAAGCCGGGCATGGTGGTGCACACTTGTGATCCCAGTAGTTAGGAGGCTAAGACAGGAAGGGGGATCGCAGGTTCAAAGCCAGCCTTAGCAACTTAATGAGGCCCTCAGCAACTTAGTAAGACTCTGCTTCTAAATAAAAAATAAAATAGGGCTAGGGGTATAGCTCAAAGGTATATTGTCCCTGGGTTCCATCCCCAGCACCACCAAAAAAAGAAAGAAAGAAAGAAAGAAAGAAAGAAAGAAAGAAAGAAGAGAAGCCTAGGAGTTGCTATCTACTGAAGGTCAAAATATAAAGGAAACTCTCCTGGAAAACTAATGAACGCTGGTTTGGGGATATAAACCAGGAGGCAAAGATTCTATGCACGGTTTTTGTTGTTATTGTTGTTTTGTTTTTAATTCCTATTTTCCCAATATTTAATTTTCCGTTGTCTAAGGGCATGGATATTTATTTTCTAAAGTAAGTCCCAGCTGAAATGAATTCAATAGGATTTTTAAATTGCTTCTTCCTAACACAGGAAGAGTGATTGAGCACAGAAGGCAGGCCGCTTGGTGAGGACGTGACTCCCGCCTCCGAGCGAGCCCAGACACAGGTGGCCCTGGTTCCTGGGGACCTTGCACCTTCACCCCTCATTTGCCTGCCCTGCCAGATGGGGCGCGGGGTGACAGCATGATCCCAAGGGACAGCCAAAGCGGCCTGTTGATTTTCACTCAGCATAGGCCCAAGGCCACCCATGATGGTCACCCAACAAGATCTGAACCCTGCTGCGCACCTGCCCTGGCCGGGCCGGGTGGCTCCCGAGGCATGGCGGGCGCTGGGGAGAGAGGCTCCTTCTCGGGCATGCGGTGGATTCCTCCAAGCTGATTCTGGGTAACTCAGCCTTTTCAGCAGGAGGCAGAGAGAATCCAGGGGAGGACCTTTTCTTTTCTTTCTTTTTTTTTTTTTTTTTTTTTTTTTTTGGTATTGGGGATTGAACCCTGGTCTTCTATCTCCAAACCACATTCCCGGCCCTATTTTCTATTTTTTTTTTTAAACAGGATGTTGATAAGTTGCTGATGGCCTTGCTAAGTTGCTGAGGCTGGCTTCGAACCTCCTGTCTTGGCCTTCTAAGTACTGGGATTACAGGTGTGTGCCACCAAGCTCTGGGGATGACTTTTTAGCAGATCTCTTGGAAGCATAGAAGCTAACATGTTGCCTGGCTTGAAATAAAAGAATATACTGCCAGCCCCCCAAGTGTCCCTGGCCCTCCAGGCCCAGCGGGCTCACCCGGCCCTGACCAGCTGGTGGTAAGGGTGGTGCAGCCGCGGGCCTGGTGTGCCAGGGTGAAGGCCGGGCCACACCACGGAGCTCAGCCCGGAGCCTGTCTGCCTGGCTCCGCAGCCGCCGCTTCTATTTTAAACCTGCTGAGTGAGCCTCCAGCTTTTTCTTTGGAGAAAGGACTTTCTTCACTAACTCTTTTTTCCTTCCTCTTTTTCATTTGAATAAATTGTATCCCCCCCCCCCCTTTTTAAATAGTTTTGGACTCCAGTGAAGTCTCCTTACTAATACCTTTCAGTTTCACCTCTAGGCGGCCGCCACCCACGGAGTGCTAAGCCCTCCCGGCCCACCTGTGTTCGCCAGCACCTTCAGACTTGGCCCAAGCAGGTGACCCACAGGGCATCTTTCTGCCCCGTGCCTGGCAAACTGCCCCTTGCCAGGGTCCAGCTCAGAAGGGCAGCTGTCCCACTCGGCCAGCCTGACAGGCCATTCCTAGTCTTTGCACACACCTCAGAGTGTCTGCGTAGGCCATTCCATTAATTAGCGTGACTTAAGTTTTTATTCAGTATTTTAACTTTTTATTATGAAAAAATTAACAGATACAGATTAGAAGGCTATTTGAGTGAATCCTAGGTATTTATCACCTACTTCCACAAAGTATCAGCTTAGGCCACTCCAGCTTTAGTGACTCCTCGCTCCTCCTCCACTTCAATTTATTATTATTATTATTATTATTATTTTATTTATTTATTTATTTATTTTGGTGGTACTGGGGTTCCTGGAAACCCTTCTACCTCCGGGCTACACTCCCAGACTTGTTTTTTATTTTTTTTTTAATTTGGAAACAGGGTCTCTTAAGCCAGCACGGTTGGCTTCGAACAAGCGCGATCCCCCTGTCTCTGCCTCCCAAGTGCGGGGATGACAAGCGCGCGCCGCCACGCCCGGCTCCACTTCAATTTTATTGTAAACATCCAAGCCAAGCATGGTGGCACGTGCGTGTGATCCCAGTACTTGGGAGGCTGAGACAGGAGGATCGCAGGGTCAAGGACAGCCTCAGCCACTTAGGAAGGCTCTCAGCAACCTAGCAAGACCTGCTTCAAAATAAAAAATAAGCCAGGCATGGTGACAAGTGCCTGTAATCGCAGTACTTGGGAGGCCAAGACGGGAGGATTGCAGGTTTGCCGCCGCCAGCCTCAGCTACTTAGTGAGGCCCTCTGCAACTTAGACCCTGTTTCAAAATAAAAATAATAAAATAGGGCTGGAAGTGTAGCTCAGAGGTAGAATGCCCTTGGGTTCAATCCCCAGTTCCATAAGAAAGAAAGAAAGAAAGAAAGAAAGAAAGAAAGAAAGAAAGAAAGAAAGAAAGAAAGAATAAAAATAGTACTGGGGTATAGGTTGGAGGTAGTATGCCCCCTGGATTCATCCCCAGTTAATAAATAATAATAATAATAATAATAATAATAATAAGAAGAAGAAGAAGAAGAAGAAGAAGAAGAAGAAGAAGAAGAAGAAGAAGGCTGGGAGGTATAGCTCAGAGGTAGAATGTCTCTGGGTTCAGTTCCCTGTCACACACACACACACACACACACACACACACACACACACACAAATAATCCCCCACACCATGTCATGTCATCTATAAATATTTCCGTCTATAGCTCTTAAAAGTAAGAACTCTTCTAAAATTTGACCACAACGCCATCAGTATACCAAAAGCAAACTGGGCTGTGATTCCTTAAAAGGATCAACTATCCAGTTGGGTTCAAAGTCCCCTGATTGACCCCTAATATTTGTTTAACTTCGTTTGTTTGAACAAGCCTGAGGACAAGCCCCCCCACTCTCCATCTGAAAGGCCTCAGTGGAGACCTCACTCCCTCCTGGCAGCTACCAGGTCCCAAAGCCTAGGAAGCGGCCCCTGCTGCCCCCGGGCTGTGGTCCTGAGGGGCCGCTCCGGGCAGGCGGGAGCCCCCCGCGCCTAGCACGGCCTGCTCCGCAGTGCGCTCGGACTCCGTGCGAATCCCTGGGTGAGCAAATGAACTATCACCAAGCAGAACCAGCTCGCCTCCAACGATGCGCTCGGAAGGGGCGGAGGCTTCATCAGCTTCGGATCCCGGGCACCGAGCCCAGCACCTGACTCGTAAAAGGTGTTCGCAGCAGGGCTCCGAACGAAATGGCACTCAGAAGACGTTCTCGCGGCGAGGCTTCGGCTCCCAGGCTTCCTGTCTGGGTCTTTACTCGTCTCTCTCCTGGAGTGCTTGGACGCGCGGGTTTCTAAGGGCCTTCTCGGGACCTCGTTTTCCGGGCGCTTGCTGCCCTCTGCTGGCCGCGTCCGCACAGGGCCCTGCATCTCTGCGCTTTGGCAACAACCAGGCTGCAGAAGGTGGAGGGTCTGCAGCGGGATGGGGCCCGGAGTAGACCACAGCGTGGTGTGTGCCTCCCTTTATCCCTCCGCTCCTCCCGTGTGCAGGGCGCTCGGGTGAGTCCCAGGCAGGCTTTAGAAGAGCTGGTGCCGGTCCACACCTCAGGCCATGGGATCCCGACGAGTGGGCAGGGCGTCCAGCTCCCATCGAAGCCATCCTGCTGGTTCTGATGTGCACCACATCCAGACCCGCTGGACCACGATGGTGTTTACATGTGAACCCGAAGCTTAGAGCCACGGCAAAGAGCCCATCCAGGAAGGACCGGTTTTGATAGTACAGAATCCCTCTGCCTGCCTCCTAAGTTTGCACATCCCAGCAACATACAGCCCGCACCATTCTAGAGGGGAGCAGGGCCTTGCCAGTTAGGGATGCGGCTCCCAGCCCCGGCTCTTTTTCTTTCTGAGACTGTTCTTTATGGTGGTGTGCTGCACCTGTTTCCCGTCCCTCCCTCTCTCCTTCCTCTCTTCCTAACACCCTCCCTCTCTCCCTCCTTCCCTTCCTTCCTTCCATTCTTTCTTACACGTCCTTACATTTGTTAAGACCGCTTTGGTTGTAGGTGGCAACATTCCGAACATTGCTAACCTTGGCCACAGTTAGGATTTGCTGGGATGTCCTGGGATGCTCCCGGGCTACTTGCTGGGAGCAGATGGCCAACAGGAACGGGAGCTCTGAGACACCAGGGAACGGCCTCTCTGTCCTCTGCTCTGCTTCTCTTCTCCTGCAAGCTCATCTGTGTCTTCGTTCTCAGGCCAACTGGTGTTTTCTGCTCATTAATCCACAAGGCAGAAGGCGGCCACCAACAGCTCGTGTTCAACCCATGGTCAACTTCTGCCTCCTAGAGAGAAGCGTTTTTTTTTTTTTTTTCTTTGTCCCAGATCCAAATATCCAGACAGGTCCCCTTAGGCCAATCAGTTGTGGTTTGCAGGATGACTATATAATTTGTGAGGCCCAAAGCAAAATAGAAATGTGGGACCATTTATTCAAAACACAGGAGAGATCCAGGCCTGGTGGCCGACACTTGTAATCCCAGTACTTGGGAGGCTAAGAGAGGAGGATTGCAGGTTCAAGACTAGCCTCAGCAACTTAGACTCCTTTTCAAAATAAAAAGACTAAAATAGAGCTGGGGTGTACTCAGAGATAGAATGCCCCTGAGATCCATCCCCAGGGCCACCAAAAAAATAATAACAATAATAATAATAATAATAATAATAATAATAAAAGGAGAGCGCGCCATTAGCAGGACAGGTAGAGCCCCTTCCTTTCCTCCATGGTCTCTTTCTCGCTCTGTCAGTGATTTTAATTGTCTACTTAATGTCATTCTAAGAAAAATCTAAATTTTAGATTATTTGAATGCATTTTTACCATTCATCTTTGCAAAGCCGGTTCTAACACAAAGCCCAGAGCATTTAAGTCACATGAAAAATCACTGAAATTACACAATTCAGAGTCTGTGGACTTGCTAGCCAGAAGAGACAAGCAAAACAAATTCACGAAGACAGGAGAAGGAAGCGAGGGTGGCCCGGGGCCCCGCAGGGTGCTCCTCCAGGCCTGCACTTGCCCCGGAGTGACCTCCTGAAGCTCCGCAGAGAGCAGGGGACACAATAAAGCCATCCCCACACTGGGGTTTTTCCTGAATTAGTATTACCTGGAAAAAAAATGAGTTTGACAGTCACCTGCCAACCAGAGAGCTCTCCACAGCTGCTGCAGGGAGGGGGAGGCCGGGAGGATCTGGGGAGCAACGTCCTTTGTAGAAGCTGCAGAGCAGTGACTTGCCGAGGCCTCTGATAACTTGCCCCCACCCTGGCCCACCCACCTACCAGTGTGCCCGCACCCTGCCCAAACTCACCTCCAACACGCCTCCTCTCCACGGTCGCACCAGTGAGCACTGCCTGGAGATGCTGGGCCCCCCAACACCTGTACCCCTAAAATCAAACCAGCATTTTCCAACTCTCCCTCATTTGACACGTGTCAAGCGGAGTCTCGCTGTCTCCCTTCGTGTGGCATCATGGCCACCTGTGCCGCTTCTTCTGCGTGGTGCCTGTTGGTTTCCTTTGACAGTTTTGCAGGGAGCTGTCCCTCCTTGTGATTGATACGAGCTCTGTGGGCTCTCAGTACTCTTGATCCTTTGCAGATGTGGCACACTTTTTCTTCTTTGCTATTTCGCCGTTTATCTTCTAACTCTATGATGCACCAAATACTCCCAGGCGATAGCCCCGCTGAGCCTCGGTTTTCTCCTCCAGGAGCTGGAGAAACAGCCGCCACATTGGTTTGCTGCAAGGACTAAGGGGATGACAGGTGTGCCGTCCGCGGTCGGCCACAGGGGCAGGTCTTACCCAATGTCGCCACCGCGGCCGTCTCAAAACAAAACTTCTCTGTCACCCCAAAGACCCCTGAGCCCCAGGCTGCCCCTGCTCAGCTTCAGCAATGTAGAGCACCCACCCTGAGGCTGAGCACGGCAGTGGGCGTGGCGCCGGTCTGGTGCAACCTGGGTGGCATCTGCCTTTTATCTTGTGGGATTTTTCACTTAAATGTTAAAGTTGGAACAGGACTCTAAAGATCATGAAAAAGACAAAGTGCCATGCGATTCCGGCTAACACCACCTTCTCCCTTGTCCTCACCCCTCCGCCAGGCGGTTCCCGAATACCACAGCCTCTGCGAAGGCCTGCCCTACCTGGACATGGTGATCGCAGAGACCCTGAGGATGTACCCGCCAGCCTTCAGGTATGCCCACGCCTCCCTGCCTGGCCTGCAGCTCTGGGCCCCTGGAGCCCAGTGTGGGTCTCACCGGTCCTCAGCCTGTTGCCGCCAGTGTTGGCACACGTGCTCCTGGGGGATGAGGTCCTGGGTTCCTCTGTACCCCCTGGGCCAGCAGGAGCAACGCCTCGGGTGGCCAGCCCATTCTCTCGAGGTTAGCTGCCTTCTCCAAGCAGCACACGGCCTTCTGCCCAACGCAAGCCAGTTTCTTTGGCCTCCTACCTTGGCTATTATGGATACACCCTGCATATTCAATTCATTCATTTATTCAAACTGGGAAATCTGTGTAGGAAACATGTCCTTGGAGCCCACGTTCAGCAGGGGACCATCAGGCGGGCGCTCCTCCGCTGGTGTCCTGTGCTCCTGCTGGTCACAGCCAAGACTCCCGCCATCCGCGCTGGCTCCTCTGCCTCTCCTCCCAGCCCTTGAAGTATTACTGCTCTGTATTATATTCTCGGGCACATTTCTACCACCCCACGTCACGAATGCACAGCCAGTCACACCGACCTGTGAGTGCCCTGAGCGTCGGAACCAAGCCTGCTTCTTTCAAACTCCCCAGCAAGAGGTTCCCCGGGGAGAAGGCATCACCTTGGCTCCCAGGCCCCCAATGATGGTGAAATAGGGCCAGGTTTCAGGTTCTAGAAACAGAAGCAACACAGAAGGTTTCATAATGTCTCACAAATTCCACCCTGCATGTCTCCGAATTAATATACCGCATAGACCAGATAGCGGTTCCAGGGCATTTTTTTTTTTTTTTGGTGGGTCTGGGGATGGAACCCAGGGGCATTCGACCTCCGAGCTATACCGTCTGCCCTATTTTTCATTCATTATTTTGAAACAGGGTCTCACTGAGTTGCAAAGGGCCTCACTAAATAGCTGAGGCTGTCCCCAAACCGTGATCCTCCTGTCTTGGTCTCCCGAATGCTGGGATTACCAGCGTGTGCCACCATGCCCGGCTCCTGTGCCTTTTTTTTTTTTTTTTTTTTTTTTTGTGGTACTGGGGTTCCTGGAAGCCCTTCTTTTTATGTTTTTATTTGGAAACAGGGTCTCCTAAGCCAACGCGCGCAACTGGCTTCAAACCTGCGCGATCCTCCTGTCTCTGCCTCCCAAGTGCGGGGATTACAAGTGTGCGCCACCATGCCCGGCTCTCCTGTGCCATTTTTAAAGAGAAAATATGAGCTGGGCGTGGTGGCGCATGCTTGTAATCCCAGAGCTTGGGAGGCTGAGACAGGAGGATCGCACAGGTTTGAAGCCAGCCTCAGCTACTTAGTGAGGGTCTCAGCAACTTAGTGAGACCCTGTTTCCAAAATAAAATATAAATGGGTCTGGGAGTATAGCCCAGAGGTAGAAGGCCTCTGGGTTCCACCCCCAGTACCACCAAAAAAAAAAAAAAAAAGAGAGAGAAAATATGGATGATCTGAGGGCTTCTCCGAATGATGTTTCAAACTGAAAACACTATAAAAGCGTGGCTGTAGATGTGCGAAAGGTCCAAGTCCAAAGCAAATACAGAAAATTGCAGTGGTGCGAGCGGCTGGGCTCTGGCTTCAGAGGCCAGCACCAGGGGCTCTCCTGACACCAGCGTGAAGACCTGATTCTGCGGCCCTTGATTTCCTTGGGAGCCTCAAGCAACCTGTGTCTGTCTCTGTCTGTCTGTCTCTCTCTCTGGTGATTTATATCCAGTTTTCTTCCGAGAGGACAGTGACTAGCTGGTATACACATTAAAATGAAGTTCAAAAGAAAACAGTGATAGAACAAGGCTGCTTCAAGGAGGACTTCGTCCCTGGGCCCAGAGATGGCTGGCGACTGGCCAGGACACCTCGGTGCGGTTGCTGTGGCTCCTGGCAGAGAGGGGAACCAGCCCCGCTGTGCTCCTCGGTGGGAGGAAAGTTATAAACTGATCCAAGACAGTATTTCCTGGAGCCAATCAAGAATGCGTCCCATCAGACGGGGAGGTGCTGAGGAACAGAGTGAACAGGCCGTACATAAAAACCCCACGCAGACAGACATCTCAGTGTGCGAATGCCGAGGCCGATGCTCCCACCCAGTGACCCCCTAGAAACAGACACGCGGTGTGGCCGTCGCACGGGGACCCGCGTGCTCATCGTCTCAAGGACAAGACGGGACTAGCTAGAGAATCCGAGGAGTTGGCTGAACTTCCCCTGCGAGGGCCAACTCAGTGCCCAGGCTCCACAGACGGGTCTAGAGAGGGCGTCCGGGGCGGCACTGCCTCGGCTTCTGCAAGCCTTCTCCGCTCTGGCTTCTTTCTCCCACACCTTCTCTGCTCGCCTGCAGAAGCGAGCTGACACTTGGGGGTCACTGACATGGAGGCTCAGCGCCCCTAAGCAGCCACAGGGTGAGGTTTGAGGCCAGGAGACGAGGCACGGGGCTTGGGCCCCAGGCCAGCTTGGGTCGCGGCTCCAAGGGTGAGCACCAGCCCAGCCTCCCTGCCTCTGCCCATCCCATCGGGCTTTCAATCACAGGAGCCCTGCCAGCTTCATCCACCGAGCAGCAGGTAGCAGGGCAGAGGCAGGCAGGAAGCCGGCCATCAGCCCAGGCAAAGGACGTGGAGGTAAATGCCGGGAGAGTGAACATTTCATTTCATTTTACTTTATTTTAATTTCATTTTCTCTTAGAAATGCATGGTGACTGCCAGGTCTGGTAGCTCACACCTATAATTCCAGTATCTGAGAGGCTGAGAAAAGGAGATCACAGGTTCGAGGCCAGCCTCAGCAGCTTAGCAAGATCCCTCAGCAATTGAATGAGACCGTTTCAACATGAAAAATAAAAAGGGTTGTTGGTGGCCCAGAGGTATAAGACCCCTGACTTCAATCCCCAATACCAAAGAAAAGAAAAGAAAAGCAAGCTTACTTCTCCCAAATGCTGACAACTTGTCTATAAAAGAAATTCAGAACCACCCAAGTAGAAAACAATAATTCTTAGTGTGACGAATGTGAATCCAGCACAGCTCAGCAGATCTTGCTGGCTTTCCATGAGGCCTACAGTAGCTAGACGGGAGGCCAAGCCAGCCACACAGAGAAAGGCAGGGCCTACTATGTGCCGGCCCTACCATGTGCCAGCCCAGGCAGCCACACAGAGAAAGGCAGGGCCTACTATGTGCCGGCCCTACCATGTGCCAGCCCAGGCAGCCACACAGAGAAAGGCAGGGCCTACCATGTGCCGGCCCTACCATGTGCCAGCCCAGGCAGCCACACAGAGAAAGGCAGGGCCTACTATGTGCCGGGGGTCATGCATATAGGACAGAGCTGTCTCTGGGAAAGATGAAAAGGCAGAGGTTCAGGGCACAGCCCTGTCTGAGCCCTCGGTTGCAGAATTCACGCGCCTTGCCGGGTCAGGTGCCAGTGCGCAGGCCCAGTGGCTCTGGACCCGAGCTCGGCGTGGCGTCAGCTCAGGATCTGCACGGGGCTCGGCCTGGCCTCCTGCTCCCGTTACAGAAAGCTCAGAACAGAGGGGGAATGAAGAGGGAGCCACACAGTTGCTTTGCGTTGCTTTCTGAACAGAGCAGGGCATCACCATGATTAGTGGAACAATTATATTTCCTCTTATTGTATTTATAAATTATATTTAGGGAAGCTACTTGGAAGCTGAGATAGGAGGATCACAAGCTCGAAGCCAGCCTGGACAACTTAGCAAGACCCTGTGTCAAAATGAAAAACAGGGGGGCTTAGGGCACAGCTCAGTGGTAGAGCTCCCCAGATTCTATCTCAGTAACACACACACACACGCACGCGCACGCACGCACTTAGAGAAGCTTAATTCTATAACTCGAAGTAAAAGTCATAATGGATATCTTCTAAAGTAATTAGAGGACTAAATAACATGCTTATACAAAAAAAAAAAAAAAAACTAAACAACACAGAAGAATCCAAAAGAAAATATCTCCCTGTCCTGCCTGCCCTCGGCCCTGACCCCATCCCCTCAAGAAGATAGTGGTAGAAATTTAGGTATTATTTCAAAATGTTTTGTAGGCCAATTCATGTAGTCTATTCTTTAAAAATAAGACATAAATGAGATTGTGCCATCACCATCCGGCATAGCAACCAACCTGACCACACATTTACCTCTCTACTAGAAGCAGCTACCAGAGACGCAGGTGATGGGGACGCACATGTCCTTTAGGTAAAACTTCACCAGGTCTGTCTAGAGCTGTCCAAGCCACAGGGACAGAAAGCAGGTGGTGGATGCAGGGGCATGACGTCCAGCTAGAACTGCACACTTAAAAATGGCTCAAACAGCCGGGCGTGGTGGTGCATGCCTGTAATCCCAGTACATGGGAGGCTGAGACAGGAAGATCGCAGGTTCAAGGACAGCCTCAGCAACTTAGTGAGGCTCTCAGCAACCTAGCAAGACCTTGTTTCTAAATAAGAAATAAATCCAGCTGAGGGTAGAGCTTGGAGATAGAATGTCTCCGGGTTTAATCCCCAGGACCACAAAAACAAACAAATAAATAAAACAAAATTACTCAAATACGCCAGGGTTGGGGGTACATGCCTGTAAGCCCAGTACTTAGGAGGCAGGAGGATTGCAGGTCTGATGCCAGCCTCTGCAAACTAGGGAGGCCTTCAGCCACTTAGACCCTATTTCAAAATAAAAAGGGCTGGGGTGTAGCTCAGAGGTAGAATCCCCAGTACCATATGTTAGATGAATTAAGTTCTTACTTCAGACGCCCCCCCCCCATGAGCTAAGTCTCTGGAGAGGCCCTGGTCTACCATCCCCCTCTGACCGCACCTGGTCATTTGCCTGGGAGACCTGCCCCCTCCTGGTGCTCTTGACCAATCAGTGAAAGGGACATTCCCCGCTGACCCGGAGCCAATCACCTGGCCGCCCGACCCCCTCCCATGGGACTCTGGCCAATTAGTTCAAAGGGCATTTCTCCTAGCCTGTTAGCCCCCAGTCTGTAACCCCAAGCCCCTATATAACCCTGATGCCAGCACGCGCTCCCTCTCTTCCTGGATTCTTCTTTCTCTCTCCCCTCGCCCTCCGCCCCGTCTGTCTCTGTCTCTGTCTCTGTCTCTGTCTGTCTCTTTCTCTCTTTCTTTCTCGCTCTCTCTTTCCTTCCTTTCATACCGGCCACTCCAATAAGTCTCTTGGCTACAAGGTGGTCTCTGGTGTAGTCAGACTTTGTCCTTTTACCATAAAAATAAATAAATAAGTAAATAGGTAAATAAATAAAATGGCTCAAATAGTAAATGTTATGTATATTTCACCCCAATAAACTAATAAATAAATGAGTAAATAGAATCTCACCAGGACTGATTCGGATATTTAGAATATTCCAGAACTATCATGGCAGCTGAAAGGTGGCTGGAGGCTCTTATAGGCAGCAGCCATCATGCCATTTTAGGGACTTGGTATTCCAGGTTTGAGGGCTTGGGGTACAGAAATGAGCAGGGTGTGGGCTGGGTGGGGGCGCATGCACCTCCGTCAGCCCTGGCACGTCGAGAGTCTTCTCTGTAGGAAAGGCCTCAGGGGCTGGGCCTGAGCCTGGGCTGAGCCGGGCCCTGCTCTGCCCTCCTGGTACCCAGATGGGAAGTGGCGAGGAGAGGAGGGAGGAGGCGGGCCTGGTGCTATCGCTGTGGCCAGGCCTGTGGAGGCGCGCTGGTGTTAAAGTCAGAAAGGAACCTCCATCTCACCCCCGGCACCCCCAGTGGGCAGCGAGTGGGCAGGCGGGACCGCATGATAAAGAGAAGCGGGGGCTGTACCTCTGCCCTTGTTCTAAAAGGTTCCATCTCATCCTTTAAAATTCCAAATAGATGATGACCTTCACAACTCTTGGGAGCTTGTGCTAAAGAGCAAAAATTCCAAACCCGACCTTTGTTTTTTGTTTTGTTTTGTTTTGTTGCGGTACTGGGGATGGAACCCAGGGCCATACTACCTCCAAGCTACATCTCCAGCCCTATTTTTTACTCTTCATTTTGAAACAGGATCCCACTGAGTTGCAAAGGGCCTCACTAAGTGGTAGCTGAGGCTGTCCTCAAACTGCAATCCTCCTGTCTCAGCCTCCCAAATGCTGGGATTACAAGTGTGCGCCACGAAGCCCAGATAAACCCTACCTTTTTGGAGCCCAAATTGAGGACACAGAGGTTCTTCAGCTCCCCACCTCCAATTGTATTTCTAGAAGGTTGCTTCTAGGCCCAAAGTGTGACAGCATATTTGTCTAATGTCTCGGCATGAGGCCGCCAGGCAAGGATATTTACAGGGTTTGGAGTCCAGAAGTGTGAGGTGGGTCCTTCATGGGAAGGGCGTGGTTGAAATGGAGCAGAGTCTAGGCCATAATAGTCTGGGGATTGGTGGCTACGGATGGGAAGGGATGCTTGACAGTTGAAACTCATCTGTTCTACCTCAAGTGAGCAATCTATTGTCCTGATAAGGAAGCTGTTTGCCCAGATAAATTCATTTGCTTTCATTTCCTAAAGCAAACAGTGGGATTACTTCTTGGCTTAGAGTCTTATCTTCCTGGGCAAGAGTTTTCTGAAAGAGACACTCAGGGTCGATTCCCAGGTTGTACTTCTGGTCCACGGCCAGCAGGGCGAAGCTTGCTGAGTGATGTGGGACCTTGACTGCGGACTACGCACTCCTGTGTTCCCAGTAAACGGTGTTCATTGCAAGAAGCGGTAGCAGACAAGGACACTAGAACTTTCCAGGAGCCTGGCCGGCCATCGCTGGCAGAGACCTGAGCTCAGGAACTGGCAGTGGTGCGTGGTCTCACCAGCCCCAGGAGCCCCACGCACCAGCCTTGCTCAGCCCTCAAAGTGCTGTGACCAGGCAAACACCCGCCCCAGCACCTAACCAGCTCCCGGCCTCAACCCCCACTGCCGGCCCTAAACCACCTATCACTGTGTGCCCCCAATTGGTGCCAGGGTCCCCACCCAGCTCCAGAGCCCTCTGCTAACGAGCCCTGCCAGAAACAAGTCCTCGGATGGGTACTTTGCAGCCCAATCCAGGCCCCAGCGCTGGGTTGCTGGGCAGATGGAGGGTCAGATATGGCATTTTCATCAAATGCCAAGCACATCAACAGGGCCTAGACCGCAGGCTCCCGGGCAGCGGAGGGCTCATGGGGTAGGGATCTGCGGCAGCCCACTCACCCTCTCACCTGCCTCCTCTCTGCAGGTTCACGCGGGAGGCTGCCCGGGACTGCCAGGTACTGGGCCAGCACATCCCCGCGGGCGCCGTGCTGGAGGTGGCTGTGGGCGCCCTGCACCGCAACCCGGAGCACTGGCCACACCCCGACACCTTCGACCCTGAAAGGTGAGCCCAGCCCTTTCAGCATTTCAGCAGCAATGCTGGTGAGGAACGGTGTGTCCTGTCTGCTCCAGCCAGGGCCCAAGAAGATATTCCCAGTGTGCACTGGGAAACAACCAAACATTTTGTTACAATGAGATCGCACCCGCCCAACTCCCCCACCAAGCCAAGTTCACAGGACCTGCATCCTCCTGCTGATGTACACTTGGTCACTTGGCGATACATTTCTAGGCTCAGTGATTTAAAATGCCCTAGCAGTGAATCCCAGACACACAGGAGGATTGTACATGATCCAAGCCAGCCTCAGCTACTTAGTGAGGCCCTGTTTCCAAATAAAGTATAAAATAGGTCTGGGAGTATAGCCTGGAGGTAGAAAAGCCCCTGGGTTCCACCTCCAGTACCACCAATAAATAAAAAAAAAATAAGTTAATTAATTAATTAATTAATTAATTGCCCGAGCGGCCTCCACGCCACGGCCCATACAAGCACCCATCCCTGCCCCTTCCTCTGTGGCCCAGCAGTCATGGCACCTCCACCTTAAAAGGCTCTGACCGGACCCAGCCGATGTCTACAGCGTGGTCACAGGGGACCCTGGGCAGTGGGATCTAGACCAAAAACATCCCGCTGCTCAGCAGCTCCTGGAAATACGGTAAAGGCCAAGAAGTATAACCGGCGGCTGCCACAGTGCTGGTTGTCACCTGGCTCCGCCCGCACACACGTGGCAGGTGCTGCCATCTCAAGGCGGACTCGGCGACTCCGAGGGCCTGTGGCCAGCCGTCCAAATACCGACTGCATCTCCTAGCGGCTCGTGTGCTCAGGCCAGCAAAGCCAGTGTGGGTGGGGGCTCTACCCAGGGCGTGGAGAAGGCAGGATGGCCCCGGGGAGGGCTGGGAGGAGTGGTGCCCGGGCCTTTCCTGAAGGAAGAGGTGGTGACGCATGCCACCCTCTGGCTGATGGGGAAGACGGGGCCATGGCCCAGGGCGGGCTGTCTCGGGTCCTGGGGCTTGGGGTGGCTGCCCGAGCTTCATTTTGCTTTCTGGGCTAAGTGATGGTGCAAATTTCTTAAGGAGAGGCCGGAGGATGCCGGAGGTCCAGGTGATTCTCTGGGCTGAGCAGGGTCTTTGGGGCTGCGTAGACTAAGAGTTGATGCTCAGGCCTGAGGTGCCAGACCAGGAGCCACGGCTGCCTCGAGACAGTCCTGCTTCAGGACTCCATCGGGGCTGGACGAAGGGGTTCGCAGTAAGAATGAGGGGTGGGGCGGGCGCTCAGGCCACCGCTGACCTTCGCACGACCCTCAGGTTCTCTGCGGAGGCCCAGAGGCTGCGGAGGCCCTTCACCTACCTGCCCTTCGGGGCGGGGCCCCGGAGCTGCCTGGGCGTGCGGCTGGGGTTGCTGGAGGTCAAGCTGACACTGTTCCGCATCCTGCGCGAGTTCCGCTTCGCAGCCTGCCGGGAGACTCAGGTGAGCTGCTGTCGCCCGGTTCTGGGCCTATGCCAGCCGCCAGGCCCAGGAGTGAGGCGGGGCTGGTCCCCGAGGCTGCAGAGCCTCGGTTCTTGGTCTGTAACAGGGATGAGGTAAACAACTCCCTCCGCCTCTTAAGGAACCAAGGGTCAGTGAGTCCATACTTGTGATCACCCGGGCACGTCAGCCGGCACCAACTACCCTGAACACCAGCTCTGAGCACCTGAGCCGGCTGCAGCCAGGCAATGCACGCTCAGCTGTGGAACACGCTGTCCTGGGGACTCTGGGGTGCGTGGCTCGTCCTCCAGAAGCCAGGACTCTCCTGATGCTCTGAGGCCCTCTGTGCTTGGAGGAGGCACAGGGACGCCCCGGGGGCCCTCTGTGCCGATGGTCGCTCCTGCCCCCCACAGCCCCAGCAGTGACACACGTCGCCAACATACCCCAAGTCGCAGGGAGAGCCTAGATGCCGCCTCCACGCAGACACGAGGGGCTTCCTGACGTTGCCCAGCTTCCCGCCCTGCCCCCCTCACACCCACACCCCGGGCACAGAGGCGCCCAGGAGCGCAGATCACCACCTTCCATGGCAGGTTTTCCCATTTCCATTCTTCAGATGAGGATCCAAAGCCCAGAGGCTAAATGACTCGCCTGAAGTCACACAGTGGGACTGCAGGTCATTAGGGGCAGGGAGCCACCCTGTGACCCCCATGGTGGGATCCCCAGCTCCCAGCTTCATGACACGTCCAGAGCAGGTGCTCACGCATTCATTCAACAAACGTTTATGATGAGCCAAAAAGTAAAGCAGGTTGGTTGGAGCCCAGACTCGCTCATTCGCAATGCCTCCTGCTGCTCCAGCTGACCCCCCGCGACAGCCCGCCACGCTCTGCGCCCCAGGAGGCCCTCTGCACAGCTGCAGGCCAGGAGGGACGAAGGGACGGGACCTCAGGGGCACAGTGACAGATAGCAGCAGTTCTGGATTCAGATACTAGTGCCTCAGAAGCTGGGACAAACTGGTCCTAGAGGAAGACCAAGCTCAGGCGGGGACACGGAGATGAAGGTGCTGCAGGCAAAAGTGCGCAGTCTGACGGCCAGGGCTGGGACCGGCAGGGCCGCCCCATGGTGAAGGACAGAGACAGGGACGCGACTCTGCTGCCTCAGCGTCACTGCCTACGCCTGGCGCTCCCCAGCTCAAGAACCAGCCACGTGTCCCCAGGGCCTGCCCGATCCCGGGTGAGCACATTCTGGATCCAAGACTGGGCTGAGCCGGGCGCGGTGGCGCACGCTTGTGATCCCCGCGCTTGGGAGGCTGAGACAGGAGGATCGCACAGGTTCGAAGCCAGCCGCAGCTACTGAGTGAGGCTCTCAGCAACTCAGTGAGACCCTGTTTCCAAATAAAATAGAAAATAGGTCTGGGAGTATAGCCCGGAGGTAGAAAAGCCCCTGGTTTCACCCTCAGTACCACATACACACACACGCACGCGTGCACACACACACACACACACAGACTGGCTGAGCCCACCTTGCAGTCCCCACCCCAACTTCCCACTCCAGGAGGGTGTCCCCCTCTTCCCTGTCTGCTCAGACTGCTGCCCCCCAGGGTGCTGCCTGCCTCCCTCCTGGCCCCGCCCCAGGCCCATCCTCTAGGGAGTCCTGCCCATTCTCAGCACCACCAGGAAGTCCTCCCTGATTCTGCCCCCTGACCCCCCCTCTTTTTTCTGAACTCCTGTTTCAAGTTGGACCAGATCTACACCTACACTGTGCCTCTAGCCACATCTGGCTGTTTGCATTTAATTATAATCAAATCGCATCAGAACCACAGCCTCTGGCTTACACAGCCACATCTGGAACGCCCCCTGCCCGGCTGCAGACGCCATGTTTCTTGGCCTGTGCCTGTCTCCCGTCTGACATCCCCTCGCGGTGGCTGGTGAGCCCGGGCTCCGGCCCTGCTGATCCTGTGGCTCAGCTCGCTAGGTTCCCGGGGGCCCCCGGCATCATCTCTCCTGTACGCTCAGGAAAAGCAGCTTCTTAATTCCTTATCGTCCCAAGTCCAGTCCATCCTGTCCTCTGCCTTTGAAGTTGGACACAGGGAAGTTTTCTGAGTGTGGGAGCCCAGCCCATGGCATGGCTGAGCAGGGAAGAGCCCAAAGCCACACTCCCCAAAGGGAGGGCAGGAGACGGGAGGGGCGGGGCTGGCGCAAGCGTGGGAAACTGCCGCTGTGTGACCCCAGCAAGATACTTGGCCTCCCTGAGCCTCCCTTTCTTCAAAGTGAGATGCTAATTCACCTTACCCAGCTGTCCCCCGTGGATAAATGCGGGCCCTGATGTGCTCTTCACCGGCGGTATTTTATTCACCTGGGAAAGGAGGCTACTGATTTTATTGTTTTAAGCAATGTGCTGCTGGGGGCCCTGTGCCAGTCCACGAGAGGCAGGCACCTTTGCTGGCTTCTCAAGGAAGTTTTACAAGGCCAGTTCCAAGGAAATTTTCCTGTATATGGTTAACTTTGACAATATTGTAATTTTCTCTACCTTAGGTACCACTGCAGCTGGAATCCAAAACTGCCCTAAGTCCCAAAACTGGCGTCTATATCAAGATTGTACCCCGCTGACACAGAAAGCACCCAGGAAGGAGGGAGGTCTCGTGGCTATGGTACCAACAAATCTGTGTTAGGAAAATAGCCCTGAATGCAAATAAATTATGTGGAAATGCAAATGTTTAAAAAAAATCACTGGAGCGACTGAAAGGGTGCCTGGCCGCGAGCATATTCGTGTAGCAGTTCCTGAATGCCTTATGAACGTTTGTCGCACTTAGTTTTGATGTTGCCCCTGGGGTTGGGGTTTAAACCACTGATCTCTGTAAGTGAGACACTGTGGATAAATCGGTGGAAATGTAATTTTGGCAAAAACAGCCGAGAACGTAAGTCCGGGCCTCGGGATGGGAGGATTGTACAGCCCGGGGGACAGGAGGACGGCAGCCGAGCCTGTCCCGATGGCACCAGCACTGGGCCTCCTCAGCTTCTCCTGCACTGTGGCGTTTCAGAGAAAGACATTCAGCAGCTGTGCGAACTCAGAAGCTCCACAGCTTTCATATGCTTTTCCCTTAGGCTAGGTCCATACCGACTTAATGGTAAGTTTCCCATGGACAGAAAAACTAGGTGAGCTACATTGTCCTTCTTTCAAAGAGCATCAAATCGCTCCTTAATTTTGATTACAGATTCAAAATATAGAGGTGAATTTTAGTAAAAGTAATGATTGAGCTGGGCGTGGGGGCGCACGCTCGTGATCCCAGCATTTGGAAAGCAGAGACAGGAGGATCGCGGTTCGCGGACAGCCTCAGCTACTCAGTGAAGCCCTCTGCGACTCAGTGAAACCCTGTTTCACAATAAAGAATTAAAAAGTAGGGCTGGGGTGTAGCTCGGAGGTCAAATGTCCCTGGGTTCCATCACCAGGACTGCAAAAAAAAAAAAAAAGTAACAATTGTCCTCCTGTGTCCAGTGAGCACACAGTGAAAGCCCTGGAATCACCGGACACTGGCCTTTCCACATTTGAGTCCCCAGGTCCCCAGCCCTGCTTAAATCCCAGGCCACGCCCAGCGCCAGCAGGAACTGCTCTGGGGGCTTCCACTGACACCTTGCCCCATATCCCACTCAACAGTGCTCTCCGCTCTCCCATGGGTCTAGAGCCGCCCCCAGCGGCTTCTCACTCCTGGCCCGTTTTCTGCCTTGTAAAGCAGGGATAGTGGGAAGAAAAAAAAAAAAACCTTCCCCCGTCTGTTAGAAATCTGAGCCACTTCGAGGGGCTGAACCTCATTAACACTGCAGGACTCTGTGAGCTCTCTGTGTTATCACCTGTACGCTGATGACCCACATGTAAAAAATCTGGGTGTTTCAGGAGAGCGGATACAATAGATGTCCACACGTGACGCTGTGAATCCTCTCCCAGTGCCTGGTCCTCCCCAGCCTTCTGCCCTGAGCACCCCTCTGCTCCCCACAAGGCTCCCCTGGAGGGCCCCCATCTGTCCCTCTCTGGCCTCCCAGGATCCACGCTGCCCCAGCCCTATGAGCCGCCACTGCCTCCACAGCCCGAGCCACCCCAACTGCCATACCTGGTGTGGAGAGCAGGCTGCGCCCATGATGGACACAGCACAGTCTGTGCTCTGAGCGAGTCCGCTCTCCTCAGCTGCACAACTATCAGGCACAAACTGCTAAATCGACTGACTGTGCTACTAAGGGTGACCACCTGAGACTCATCAAATCAAACCAGGAGCACAGGGCTGCCTGGGCGCATCAGGCCCAGGGCAGAGCCAGGCCCAGGAGCTCATCAATCCCGCCACGGGTACCCTCACAGAAACCCAGAAAAGGAGAGGCACCTACGAGGGCGGTGCGCCATCAGACCGCCAGGCGAACGTCACCAGGTCGCCAGGCAGCACACCTCAGCTGGGCTCCGTCTCCTGCTCGACATGGCCCCTTGGAACTGCCTGGCCTCGCCACGCTGGCCTAGGATGGGGCCCTGCTCCCACGGCTCCTCAAGAGCCAGCTGCAGATTCTTGAGGGTCTGTCTGCTGTGCTCCTGGTGCGGCCTCCTCCCGGGGGCCATCTTAACCCTTTTTTAGCATTTCTGTAACATACCTACATCACTGTCAAGTGTGATGAGTGTTCTAGGTATTAGTAAAGTTCAGAATAAAAGAACCTGTGAGTGCTCAGCGTTCAGTGACCAAGTGACTCAGGAGAGCTTCAGGAACTGCAACCACCGAGAGTGGTGCGGCTGGTGAAGGGATCGTCATTCAGTAAATTCTGACACTGGAGACGCCGACATCTTCTGTCAATGGGCTAGCCCACTCAAGACGCTGGCCCTGGTTCAGACTCACTGGGGAAACCATACGTTCCCAGGGCCCGTCTGCCTCCCTTCCTGTCCTGTCCCCCCCTCAGCCCCAGTCCCTGACCACCCCACAGCCACGGTGCAGCCTCAGCCTGCAGACACAGCCCAGCTGAGCACCCAGCTCCCTCCCGGAGCACAGTCCCCACAGCCGGAACCTCCAGGTGACCTCTGGCCTGCACTTACCAGCTGTCTGCTCCATCTGGCCTCCTGTGTCCAGGTGGGCACCATCTTCACACAGCAAATGTGCTAGAATCACGGACTCCTGGCCCTTCCATGTTAGAACATAATCCCCAGTCCTACTTAAACCCCACAGTTCATACCCAGAACTGACTCTGATGGGGCAAGAAAACCCTTTCACGGTATCCCCAGTGGGTCCTGGTGAACACCGCGTGGCAGCTGGGCACACACGCTCGCCCCGCCCTGATCCTATGGCTCCTTGGCACTGGACACCTCGAGAGCTGCTGTCACTCTGGCGCCTCCCCTCCCTGCACTCACAGGAACGGCCCCCCAGCCTCCGGGAACTGCCCACGTGGACCCTCTGGCACCGCCAGCCCAAGAGCACGCTCTTCCTCAGCTGCTTTCTCGCCGCCACTGAGTCCAGTGGCCTGTGTTCCTCAAGCGCGCCTGGCCTTCCTGGAGCCTCTGACCACCTCCCACCCCACTTCCTGGGACTCCACTCACCCCCATGAACGAGCCGCTCAGCTTCCACTGCCCCCGGTTCCGACATCCAGGGGTGGGAGCAGTGCTGCCGCTCAGCACTAACCAGGCAGCGTCTGCGTGCTGACCCCTCCCACTGCCGCAGGCCAGTGCCCATCAAACAGCAAGCAGTGGCTTTCAGGCCCGGCACGGCCGTGGGCACGGCGGAGCCCTGGACATCATTCCGTATGCAGCGTGCATCTGGCCACGCCGCGGGTAGTCGTGCTGCTGGTCACAGCTCGCTCTCCTCTGGCTCGGTCAATACACTTACTGCCTGCAGGCCTATTTCGGTCACTCCAAAGATGGGAGCACTAAATGGTCCTGGATCTGAACCCAGGACAAATCAACTAAAGCACAGGCAGCAAGGCTGCCAACGGGCCAGAACTGATGCCAGGAAGGAGGCGCCTGTAAACTATGGCATGTGGAGCACACGCGAGTGCGCACACACACACACACACACACACGTGCGCGCGCACGCACAGAGCACACGGTGTCCATGACACGTTACTCAAGGGTGAACCTGAGTCTTGTGGGGCTGAGTTCTATGTGTGGGGGAAAATAAAAAATACAAACCTGTACCTTTACCAGCTTTTCCAAAACAATCATGTGACTACTGCTAGGGTCCCCTTTAGGACCTGGAAGGGGACCCGGCACGTGAGACCCAAGCCTTCAGCTTCACACACAGCCCTGCTGAGGCCAATGCCGTCAGCTCCGTTACTTCCCCGCTGCTATCTGAACATTCAGTTCACCTTCAAAATGCATGTTAAATCGTGCCACGAAGGTGATGGCACTGGGCAGTGGGCTCTTTAGGAGACGGACTGGTCTTGAGAGCAAAGTCCTCACAGATGCAACTGGTGCCACATGAGAGACCCTTCCACCAAGTGAGGTTACAGCGGGAGGTGCCTTCTACAGAAACGAGTGCTCAGCAGACACCACATCTGCAGGGACCGTGACCACGAAATTCCCAGCCTCCAGTGCTGTGAGCACGAAACACCTGTTGTGTTAAGCCTCTGCCTGTGGTTTCTGTTACGGCCCCAACACTCAGAAAGCGCCTGGTACCAACAGGTGCTCAGTAAACAGGCACTAAAGAACACGCTCTAGTCCTTGTCCATTTCAGATAAATATTTTTATTTCCATACTCTTGCATGACGTTTGCAGCACAGGTATTCAACCTCATGAGGACACAAAACCCGCACTTGGAGGCTGTCCTGTGTGTTTATGCAGGGGGTATAATCCACGTCTCCTGCCAGGGCGGCTGTACTTCCTCTGCATGGCTGCCCATCCTACCCAATGACACGACACAACAGGACACAGGCCAACTGACATCAGAGCCCAGGAGCAGCCGCCAGAGAACTGCCTGGGTCAGTGCCAGAGCAGAGGCAGAAGTGGCATCTGTGCCAGGCAGGTCCTGGGTTCTCCCCCTGCTCCCACAGGCAACACAGAGGCCGTCAGACCCTGAAGAGTGGAGTCACAGACACA
Organism: Muscardinus avellanarius; assembly: GCF_963383645.1. NCBI lineage: Eukaryota > Metazoa > Chordata > Mammalia > Rodentia > Gliridae > Muscardinus > Muscardinus avellanarius. The sequence continues at coordinate 99,303,187 of NC_137795.1, forward strand.
GAAACTCTTAGCAATTAAAATAAATCCATAAAAGACCATCTCTAAACCTGTACCTGGTACCAATAAGCAGCAAAGTCAGCAAGGAGTAACAAATCCAACATTAACCATTAATAAAAGCAAAACTGGGCTCACTCACAATCACTGCTGGAGAATCTACGAGCAAGCCCAAAAGTGGCATAAAAGGGAAAACTGTTACCAGCAAGGAATTAAGAATTCAACTTCATTGAGAAGCCATAAAACAACAGTTCATTAAAAGTTTTGTTTTTAAAAAACAAACAGCCTCCAAGCAGGAGAGCTGGGAAGGCCTCAAGCACCAGGCCACGCTCACTGCCGGCTGCCAAACAGGGAGCCCAGGGTGAAGAGAAAGCCCCCGGCCGGGGTCTTGGAGGAGGTGGAGTACTGGATGAGGTACTCAGGGTAGACCTGGTGTTTCTCAAAGACCACAAAGATGGTCGGGTCGGACACACTGTTCACACAGCTGTCGTAGAAGGCGTTGATCCGGCCTTCCTTGGCTGGAGGACGGACGAAGGCGGCGTTGCCCCTGACGAAGTCGCCCACCAGAACCCGGGCCAGAAACATCATGTGGGTCTGCGAGTCGGACTTGCTGTAGTGGTGGGAATAGGCGGCATCTCGGGCAAAGTAGCTCCCTGAAATGACACATGTGGGCTCCGCTGGGCACCGAAGGGGAAAGGCAGACACCCTGTTCACTCACACCATCCCGCCTCCCTCCCTTCTCCCAGGCCTCCGCCCTCTCTCTCAGGAAGGAATGTACATCAACGACTTCAATGCCCTTCCACCTGGCAAGCTGTGAGAGGGAAGAGGAGTTTATTTCTCACTCAGAATCCATCAGAGCCGGGCGTGGTGGCGCACGCTTGTAATCCCCGCGCTTGGGAGGCTGAGACAGGAGGATCGCACAGGTTCGAAGCCAGCCTCAGCTACTCAGTGAGGCTTCCAGCAACTTAGTGAGACCCTGTTTCCAAATAAAATATAAAAAAGGTCTGGGAGTATAGCCCAGAGGTAGAAAGCCTCTGGGTTCCACCCCCAGTACCACCAAAAAAGAAAAAGAAAAAGAATCCATCAGAAACCTACAGGCCTCTCAGCACTTCACTACTTTACCCCTGAGCCTCTGCTTCCTCAGCATCACTCCCAGGGCTGGCAGGGAAAGTGAGCGGGATCCCACTGGCAGAGCCACTCTACGCAGCCCGGCCTATGCAACTATGACCCCGTCAAACCGGCACCTGAGCTGTACACTGGGCTTCACAAACCCACCACTGGCTGGCCGGGCGTGGTGGCGCACGCTTGTCATCCCCGTGCTTGGGAGGTGGAGACAGGAGGATCGTGCTGGCTTAGGAGACCCTCTTTCCAAATAAAAATGTAAAAATAGGTCTGGGAGTGTAGCCCGGAGGTAGAAGGGCTTCCAGGAACCCCAGTACCACCAAAACAAAACAAAACAAAAAAAAACCACCACTGGCTCTTGGCCATCTGGACCCCACATCCATCGCGGCATCAGACTGACTTCCTCATGGATAATCACTGAAAGTGGAATGTGGTCATCACATCTTCTAGATCTGGTAACTACACTCTGCGTGTGGGAGAGATGCCGCCTTGTTCTTAGGAAGTCTTAAAGGGTGAAGGGTATGATGTAGCCACCTACCTACAAACAGTTCAGAAAGAATAGGAAGAGAGATGTAACGCCAACATGACAAAACCTCAAAACTGACGGAGGCAGTAAGATTCACACAGGAGTTGTTATATATAATTCTTCCGAGTTTGAAATTATTTCCAAATGAAGTTTAAAAATAACTAAGAGACAAGAAAACAGGTAACTCAACAGGCGACTAAAATGGTGTTTACATAGCGCATCCAAGGTCTTCCGGTTTGTATCCTAAAGACATCATGAAGCCACAGCCTGGTGGCCTCCAGGTAGGAAGGTGGCCCTCCTCACTACCCCAGGCCTCCACGCCTTGGCCAGCTCCTGGCTACAGTGACTGGCAGGGCACAGCCAAGGGCAACCCCACTGAGGGCCAGGACAGCCATCCCCCAGAGGCTGGCTGCCACTGCGCAGGGAAGCAGCCCACCAGCGCAGGCTGCTCTCAGGGGCCTCCTGCCCAGGGGCGGCCCTCCGTGCTTACCCTTGCCATAGGAAGTGCCGTGAAGACCACAGACCCGCCAGTCAAAGTTCTGATGGCAGATGGCATCCACAAAGCGGGTGCCGGTGCCGTGGAACAGCTGCCTCTCATCGACCTCCTTCCCCTCGTTTCGCTTCTGCATCTGCCCCTTTTGCCTAGAATCATAGAAGGACGTGTGTTGGGGCAGAGAATGCAAGTCACCCAATAGAGCCTACTAAACTCACGAATATGCATCCTGCCAAAATAATACTGTGCCATACCACCAGGACACAAAGGTCATGGCCGCCCTGGCCGGGCCAGAAAGGCTTGAGCCACAGGCCAAGAGTGGGGAAAAAGGTGGGGCAGCGCTCCAGGCCAAGAGCAGAGGGAGGCCTTCCCCCAGCCACAGCTCCAGCGCCAGAGCAGCCAGCCCTTGGCAATGGGGCGACCCTGCTCCTGAGCGGAGCAGAGCCTGGGAAGTGGAGGGAAGCTGCAAGACTTCAGCGGCACCCACCCCAACCCTCTTGTGGCTCTCGGGGCAGGGTGCAGGTGGCACTGCCCAGACCCATGTGGCGTCAGATCTGCAGGCCCCAGCCTGCCAGGGAGACCTGCCGCGGATTTCTCCCCACACAGGAAGTGCGGGTGCCCCAGAACATGCCGGTCGGTCCTCATGCACAAAGCGGAGCCTCAAGTTCCTGGGGCTGAGAGGCAGGTGGGCTGTGCCCTCGCCCCATCGGTGCTCAGAGAGGCAAAATGGACAGAGGTCGGGGCTGTGCTTGCTACCAGACGTGAGAGAAAGGAGACCTAAGCTTGGGAAGCCTTTGCCTCAATTCCACACTGGGCTAGGCCCCATGCGGTCCTGAGGACGAGGCGGCGGTGGTGAGTAAACACAGGACGCTGGGGAGCACTGCTGCGTGTGGCTTTCCTGCAGGCCGAGGGCAAGCGGTCAGCAGCTAGCAGGATGAGAGGACAGAGCCACCGCCCACCCAGGGGAGCCACACACCACTGGTAGACTTCCCACAGGGCCAGGTTCTGCACTCGCTCGATCTTCTGCACGGAGTAGAAAGGCAGCGTACGGTTGAAGAGGTTAAGGACCTTCTGATACTCTTCTGAGGAAGAGCTGAGGACGATCTTCTGCAAGGAGAAAGTATTTCTAACATGTTACTGTCGGGGTACAGAATGCAGACGAACCCCTTCCAGGGCTGCTGGGAACTGCTACAAGTGCAGAAGCAAGAATGCCGGCTGGTGACAAGGAAGGGACTTACAGATCACACCCATGCAGCTCTCGTTCACTGTCAGCGAGCCCAGAGGACAGGCACCAGGCCCGAGCCAGACACGCTGGCCATACCCCGTCACCCCGCTCTCCTTCCGGGTCCCTCACAGGCCAAGAGGAAGGTGGGCTACCTGCCCACGAGAGCTGCTGCTGACATGGGTCCTGCGCGGCTGGGGGCCGGTGACAGAAGTCCTCCCGGGATCAGGCTCACCACGCAGGACGAGCCTGGCCTCCTCCTGGCCTTTTCCCTTTTCTTCCTTAGTAATGCCCTTTCCTAGTGGCTAAGCCCAGCAGGAATGCTCCTTATTTCTGCCCCTCCTAGCAAACTTCACACCTTCATCCCCTCCTCCCACACTACGCCCGCTCCCCTCCAGGCCAGCCCTCTCCCGAGACATCTTGCTCTACCTGCAAAAACCTCAAGAAGCCTACACACACTCTGCCCTCCCGCTCCCGGGAGCCACAGTCTCACAGCGCAGCCTGACCAAGCCCACACCGGCTCAGAACCCCTCCTCCTTCAGCCCCAAGCAGCAAGAGTGTCACACCTGAAAGCCTGGGTCTGGCAGGGCTGAGGGGTCCCAATAGTCTGGAACACTCTTTGGACCTTGAAACTTCACACTGCTGTGAAATGAAAACACAACCATTTAGACACGGCGTCCTTCAACACGCGCAATCTATCGCGGACGGTCTCCACTGGCCAACTGCACCAGTCATGATATTTTAAGAGCAGGCAGGAGGTGAAGAAGCACGTCGACCGAGGCACCGCATGACACTTTCATGCCGGCGCAGCCAACCCTGACGACGATCAGTCCCGCGAGGTAGACCTCTCACCTGTGGCCACTATCAGAGGGGACGCAACGGAGAGTGAGCCACGGCCCTGAGGCACAGCTTTAAGCTCAGGACCCCAAAGATTTCTTAAAGCTTCAATGGCATGTAATCAACTTATAAAAACATATAAATCAATACTGGCACCAAAACATGGGTTTCATTTGGCAGAATTCAACTTAAACTGGGAAAAAACCATGTGTGGTCTGTAGTTATCCTTCTTAAAGTGACAAAGCATATTTTTACTGTAGAAATATCAATGTGCTAAATTATAGGGTATCACATAATACAAGCATATTATCTTTCTAAAAATAAAAATAAATAAAAGCAGTTCTAAAAGACATATGGCTCAAAGTTTTAGAACAGAACTGTGAAATTCTAATTCCAAATCATTCCCATAAGTTTCGGAACGCACTGTGCTTCCTACAACAAATCTACCTTCTGTTTCTGCTGGCATGAGATATGTCCTTTCATCCCAAGCCTCAAAGAACTCCCACAAGTAACTTTCCCAGCAAAATAGCACAGTTTATAAATAACTAAGCAAGGTCTCATTGGCAAGAACCAACCAGAACACAAACCCACAAAAACTCGAGAGGACAAAATTATCAGGCAGATAATAAAACAAATCACTCTTCCTCTGTTTAAAGACATAAAAGGCAAATTTAAAAACATACGCAAGGAAGTCAGGCCCACTAGTGCACCCCTGTGATCCCAGTACTTGGGAGGCTGAGACAGAAGGATCACAGTTTCAAGGACAGCCTCGGCAAGTTAGTGAGACCCTCAGTGAGACCTTGTTTCAATATAAAAAATAAAATGGGGAGGAAGATGTAGCTTAGAAGAAGAATGCCACTGGGTTCAACCCGCAATACCCAAAACACCCAACAACCAAAAGGAAAAAAAAGGCAAGGAAACCATAAAAAGACCTGGAAGAAGGCAGGCGTGGTGGCGCACGCTTGTAATCCCAGCATTCAGGGGGCTGAGATTGGAGGATCGCAGTTAGCAGACAGCCTCAGCCACTTAGTGAGGTCCTCTGCAACATAGTGAGACCCTGTTTCAAAATTAGGAATACAAAAATAGGGCAGGGGGTGTAGCTTGGCGGTCGAATGCCCCTGGGTTCCATCCCCAGACCCCCCCCACACACACACACATAAAAGACCTGGAAGATCTAAAAAAAAAAAAAAAACCAGAACTCTAGAAATGAAAAGCAGACATCTTGATAGTAAAAGCTCAAAGCAATGATATGTGAAGTCAAATTCTCCAGAATGTGGCCTGGTGCAAGATGGGGGCATGAGGAAGAAGCTGAGACACAGAAAGCAGTGAGAAGGTCTCAGCAGAACCCATCCGCACAGAACCTAAGGGGGCTGCAGACACAAGGACGGACGCGAGCTGGTCCCGTGCATCCGCGAGGAACTGCCCGGGCCTTCGGGCCCATCAAGAAAGAACCTGTTCACCTTCTGAAATTCTAACCTGGCCATCTAACTCCAAAATCTGAAACAGCTTATACACCAGATGGTTCCTTATAAGACTGAAAACAACACAAGCATCAGAAGGAGACAAATTAAATAAGCCACGCTGCATGCGAGCGCAGAGACCCACCAAAGCAGAAGCAGACTTGAGGCCCTCAGTGAGTTGGAGCGGTATTTATCGGGATCTATTTTTAAGTACAAAAACAAGGCACAGAACCTTCTATACCTATATATATCTCTTGGGGAAAGAGGCATGTACTAGTGTTTATATGTGTGTACATTTGGCTATTTTTGCCAAGAGAAGTGAAGAGAAACCAAAAACTAATGAAAATGTTTACCCACGGGGAACACATTAGAGACAACACAGACTACTGAGTATACCTGATTATATAGTTTTGACTTTTAAACATGTATTTTACATACAGTCAAAATTTTTAATTAAAGCTGGTTATGGTGGTACAGGCCTATAATCCCAGTACTTGGAAGGCTGAGTCAGGAGGAACACAGGTTTGAGGCCAGACTATGCAACTTAGTGAGACCCTGTTTCAAAATAAAAAATAATAACAGCTTGGGGGTGTAGCTGAAATAGAATGGCCCTGGGTTCAATCCCCAGCACAAAAAGAAAACAAATTTTCTTTAATTATACAAGGAAAAAGGTACGTCTCCAGGAAGTTACTGTGTTGGACCTGAGTCACAAGGTACTGCTGAGTCGTTTATTTATTTGCTTGTTTGTTTACTTTAAGATGCTGGGAATTGACCCCAGAGACATTCTACCTCTAAGCTACATCCCCACCCCTATTTTTTTATTCTTTATTTGGAAACAGAGTCTCACTAAGTTGCAGAGTCCTCAATAAGTAGCTGAGGCTGGCCTCAAATCTGTAATCATCCTGTCTCAGCCTCCCAAGTACTGGTATTACAAGGGTGTGCCACCACGCCTGGCTGGTTCTTATATTTATAATACATTTTTCTTCTTTCTTGAAACAATTCTATTTTTATTTATCTATTTATTTTTTGCAGTGATGGGGATTGCGCCTAGAGCACTGCATATGCAAAGCATAAAAAAATTAACTGGGCTCTACTACCACTCAGCAATACCAAAATCCCAATTAGTAGTAGTAGTAGTAGTAGTAGTAGTAGTAGTAGTAAGGATTAAATACAGGGGTGCCATACCACTGAGTTGCACTTCCATTCCTTTTTATTTGTATTTTGTGACAGAGTCTTACTAAATTGCCCAAGATGGCCTCAAATTTACAATCTTCCTACCTCAGCCTCCCAAGTACCTGGCATTATAAGTGTATACATCACTGTGGCCAGCCCCACGACTTCTTTTTTAAATGACCGTTCTGTGTTTCAGAAACACAACTACTAAAATCTACCTCTAAAGTCTTAAAAATGCTGAGACACTGTCTCCCATGAAACAGTCTGACTTCTCGGGCTAAAGGACCTTTGGTGGTTAACAGCAGCAAAAGTCTCAGCATCAGCTGTGGCAAACCCAAACTGCAAAAGTGGGTCTGGAGAGTAAGGACCCTCCCTCCCCACCCAGATCTGACCTCATCGACCTGCCCCATCCTAAAGCAACACTCTTGCTTCAAAGAAGGTCTGATGAGAGCAAAGTCAAGAATCTCCCCTTGGCGCAGGGCTCTCTTCCCCACGTGCTCACAGGGCCAGGGTTCATCTAGACTCAGCACGGGTTTTAAAAGCGGAGAATACTGTGCCCTGGGGGGCACTGAAAAGAAATATAGATACATAAAAGAATGCAAATGTGTTACTGCCTCTGTTTATTTGATTAAAGAAGGTAGATTTCCAGGAGGATGTGAGTATTTTTTTTTTTTAAGTGGAAAGTAAGCCAAGTACGTTTGGGAACTCTGAGGATCCTGGCAGCCATTCTGTGATCTAAGGAAACCCACCATGGGGATGAAACTGCCCATTAGTGAGTATAATACCAGTTTCAGGTATTTGGATTTTCCTTGATATTCAAAACTGAAATTTGTGGACTTTTATTAGTATAATTCCATCATTATTTCATTATGTCAACATATTTAAAATTCAGAGCTGGGCGTGGTGGCGCACACTTGTAATTCCTGCGCTTTGGGAGGCTGAGACAGGAGGATAGCACAGGTTTGAAGCCAGCCTCAGCTAGCTAAAGAGACCATGTTTCCAAATTAAATATATAATAAGTCTGGGAGTATAGCCCAGAGGTAGAAGGCCCCTTGGTTCCATCCCCAGTACCACCAAAAAAAAAAAAAAAAAAAAAAATCATGTCTGCAACCCAACTGTTACACTGTAAAGACAAGCCAGTGGCCAGCTTCAGGTGTAGCCAGGCTTGCACATCCCCACGGCCAGCACGCTGCATGACAGGGCATCTGCCCACAGGGCAGCTCTCACTCTGGCCCACTTTCCAGTTAGTGCTTTGAATGCCAGTGGAGTGCACAGACATCCAGCTGCGTGGCGCTCAGAGCCCTGCAGGTCGCCTGATGGAGGCCTTCGTTCCTTGCAGCAGAGCACACCCCAACTGCTACCCATCACGGAGCGCCCATGTCAACCTACCAGGTCTGCTTCATCTTCACGTCCTGGGGAGACACGTATCTGGGTCTACGGCAAACTTTTCTGGTGGTGCCATAAACTAGGTTTTTCTGAACAAAGGCTGAAAAAAATGTAGCCAATGAAAACACACACAAACACCCCCAAGGCAGTAATGTTTTATAAACACAAATTAAATGGGTTGGAAAGCTAATCCAAATGTGTAAAAGCCAGAACCAGCCCTAGAAATAAGGCAGTTTTATACATTTCAAATATTTATAAAGAAAATAGTTATCCCCAGGAGGCTGGGTTTGATGAATAGAGGAATGATTAGTAACTGACATATCAATTATACATGAGTGCTTTTAAACTGGTCCTTCCGATCTCACCTAGTATTTTTGCTTAGCAATTTTTCCACCTTGAATATAAAATAGCTTCAGCCCAATCTGAGACCAAATTACTATGTCTTGAGTTAGTGGTATTTAAAGTTAATACAATAATTTTACTCTTACAATCTTTTTTAGTTTGATTAAATTGACTCTATAGCAGTAATTATCAACCTTTTAAAACCTATACCACCTTCAATAAACAAAACTCTTGCTGACGCAGCTTCAAGAATCTCGTATTTATCCTGAGGCTAGGGGAAGGGCGGAGGAACACCCACTCCTTTGAGTTGAAAAATGACAAACACCTAGAAGTTAGAGCACATGCCCCACCCAGAAAGAAAACCCTGCCAAGTCCTACTTTACATACTTAGAATACAAAAACAATTTATTTTCATTTTAAGTTTTAATATTAAGAATTACAGATGTCTGAATTTACACTGCTGCACTCGGGCAAACACACTGCATGATAACCAAGGGTGTGTCCCTTACAGCCACCCACACTCCCATCCAGAGTCCATGACACGCACACAGCTCCCATGAGCCCGTTACCACCGCTCAGCTCTCCACGGACGCTGTGCTCACTGGTGCACTAAAATGGGCTTTTTATTGGCCCCTCAACCATCTGTGATGTCATGAGTTTCACTGGCGTATCGCTAAATATAGATGAGACACCTTCTCTGCTCTTCCATGGACAGATTGAGGTATTTTTCCTAATTTGCCCTTGCAAAGGATTCACTTGGCTCTGTCCCTGAATGAGCCCCAACTTTGGGAGCGTCTGCCTGTCTGAGGCCAGCTAACCGGAAGTCAGAATGCACCCCTGGAACCTTGGCAATGAATCTTTTATGCCAAGAGTCCCTAAAGAGACTGAGCCAAGTCTTCCCAAACCTACAAAATAAGTATCTGGACTACTCTCTACATTTTAAATGTACTTACTTGCTTTCTAATAAATAGTAAGTAGGTGTGGCACAGTTTTGTCTGAGACTGGCTTTCATCATACACAGTAGTGAGATTACAAGGGCAAAGCCAACCACCTCAAACTTCTTTTGTGGATTCTATTTTCACCAAAAAATTAACGAAATAACTATCCCACCCAAATGAGCACAAGTCAGGAGGAGCAGATTCCCCGCCGCCCAACTGCCTGTATGTGCTCTTCCCAGCCTCCTCCTGACAGTCCATTTGCATCCAGGTGTGAGGTCCACGTTGAGAACGATAAAGGTTTCATTTGACATTTTTGTTGTATCTGTTTTTATATTTTAGCTTGATTAAACTAACTCTATAGCAGTAATTATCAACCTTTTAAAACCTATACCACCTTTAATAAACAAACTCTTGCTGATCCGGGTACTTCAAAGTAACTATTTAAACTGCGGTCAGCAGCAGTCAGACCGTGCCAGCTGCACAGACCTGGCTCGAGGGCAGTCCTGACGTGTATTACTTCCCATATTCTCACTGTGCGCTTCCACACATTGGTGTCCACCAGCCCCGGGGCACAAAGCGCATCCTCTGCGCTGGTGTCCTGCAGCAGAGCCAGTACCACTGGGAGCAGAAGAAACGCGTCTGAAGGGCACATGAGGAGCACAGTCCTGCCCAAGCGAAGCCACAGTGCTATACAATGACTGGCTAGGCAAGCAGTCAAAGCCGTCTCACCAGAGATACTTTGCTCCCCTCCACACAGAGCGAAGGTCCACAAAAATGGTGAAAGCGGTACACTGTTGAGAGGAAGGCCCTTCCATGCCCTCATAAAATGCTGGACACTAAGAAAGACTCCAGGTATAACATGTGAAACACAGACAAAACCAAACTGAACAGGGCTGAACCGATACACATGCAAACGGCCTAAGAAAGGCTTTAACAAAACCCACAAACTGGACAAAGGGTGTCTGCCCGCTTCTGTTGGGTAAAGTAACTAGGGAAAACCACTTAGGGCCCAGTTTAAGGACAGCATGGGCACAGAACTTTTTTTTTTCAGTACTGAGGCTTGAACCGGGGCATTCAAGCTACATCCCCAACCCTGCTTTTTATTCATTTTTGAAACAGGTCTCATAAGTTGCCGAGGGCCTCACTAAGTAGCTGAGGCTGGCCGTGAACCAGTGTTCCTCCTGTCTTAGTTTCCCAAGTACTGGGATTACAAGTGTGCACCACCACACCCAGCTAGGCATAGAACTTTTTTTTTTTTTTTTTTTTTTTTGGTGGTACTGGGGGTGGAACCCAGGGGCCTTCTAACTCCGGGCTATACTCCCAGACCTATTTTATATTTTATTTGGAAACAGGGTCTCACTAAGTTGCTGAGAACCTCACTGAGTAGCTGAGGCTGGCTTCGAACCTGAGCGATCCTCCCGTCTCAGCCTCCCCAGCGTGGGGATCACAAGCGTGCGCCACCGCGCCCGGCTGGCACAGAACTTCTAATTAAAACCATGTGTTTAACCTGGCTTGCGGCCACCAAGGCCAAAGGTGCCTAGTGACACCGCCGCCATGGCAGGGATGAGGCGGATGCTGCACAGCAGAGCACCCGGGCTCGTCAGCGCGTGACTGCCCATCCCTCGGCTTCAGCTCCTGCCCCACCTCAGGCCTCTCCTCACATCCCCGTGCACATCTCAGCCCTGCGGGCCCAGCCTTATCCACGGAAGGCTCTGCTTCCCCTTCTGGAGGGGCACAACCTCCTTTCCTGAACCAGCCCAGGCCCAGGTTAATGTGGAAGGCTGCACCCACACAGGCCAGATTTTGCTGGGGGAGGAGTTACCTTTCTTTTTTATTTATTTTATTTTTATGTGGGTCATATTGAAAATGGCATACAATCAAACTGTGCTTGGTGCCCTCTCCCCTCCACTTCCCCCTCCCAACATTGAGTGTCCAGATTGACCACACTACATTCATACTTTTACGCATATTTGAACGTAGCTCCTCCATTATCAATCTCAGCCTTCTTCCTCTCCTACCCTTCCACTACAGCTTTGCTGAGGTTGAGGAGTTACCTTTGAAGTCTAACTCGTAGTTGTGCTTTCCAGCCTGGAACTTCAAGGTGGATGCCTGGGCATCAGCCCCTGGGGCACAGAACGCCAGGTAGGCCTTCTCCACATCACTGCTACTGATGGTGGTCACAGGGTGCGCTGTGCCCTAGGAAGGGAAAGCAGAGACGTAATGAAAGCAAGCACCTGCGATGGTGAGAATAGATGCTGGTGGCATGAACACCACTGCAGGGTGCCCACATGGATGGTCCTATCACAGGGAGGAAGGTGGCACCAGGGAGCCGTGTGAAGCAGAGGAAGGAGGCATGGAAGGGACAGGACGCAACTCTCCTGAAAGCTGCTCTGGTGAATGAAGACAGCAAGTCCAGGTCCTGCTGAGCCCAGGAACAGGGATGGGAGCAAAAGACGAAAGCTCGTACAAAGGAACTCCTAATTCTCTACTTCTACATTACCTAGCTCATGCCCCCAGAGCCAGTGCATCACCTGGGGACTTAGGGATCCCTGGCTCCACCAAAGGCAATCAATCTAACAATCCTCATGCTTGTGTCTGGAAGAGCGCCTACATCCTCCATGAAACCCCCGCCCCGCCCTCTTCCCATCACACTTACCTGTCTACCATATTCCTGCCAAGAACCAAACTCATCGTTCCAGTACCACACCCAGTCAGTGGTGAGGATGAAGTGTGGGGGTTTGGTGACCGAGGAGGCTGTGGAGAGGCGACGAGCCGGGACGGCGCCGAACTTCATGGAGTCAAAGTTCAGAGTATCAAAGTGAAAGGTAGTGACTGACTCAGCACACAGGATGCTGCAAAAGAAAGCAAGGGCAGACTGAAAATGGCCCCAGCCAAGCGAATACAAGCCCCTCCCTTAGCTCTCCCCAGGAGAACACATGGCTGGTAGATGCAAACACTGAGGTTTCATGTGTGTTTTTTAGAAATGTTTCCAAGGACAAAAAAAACAAAAACACCCTGCTTTTAAGATTAATTCTGGTACACAATGAATAAATAAATAAATAAGTAAATCCAGCATAAGACAGAAGACCAGTTATGACACTTCCTCTCTCAACAAAACACAGAAAACACTGGTTAAATTTTGTGTGTGTAGCCGGGCGTGGTGGCGCACACTTGTAATCCTAGCATTTGGGAGGATGTGGTTCGCAGACAGCCTCAGCTACTTAGTGAGACCCTTTGCAACTCAGTGAGACCCCGTCTCAAAATAAAGAATAAAAATAGGGCTGGGTGTGTAGCTCAGAGGTAGACTGTCCCTGGGTTCCATCCCCAGCACCACAAAAAAAAAAAAAAAAAAAAAATTAGCCGGGCGTAGTGGCGCACGCTTGTAATCCCCGCGCTTGGGAGGCAGAGACAGGAGGATCGCGCAGGTTCGAAGCCAGCCGCGCGCGCTGGCTTAGGAGACCCTGTTTCCAAATAAAAATGTAAAAATAGGTCTGGGAGTGTAGCCCGGAGGTAGAAGGGCTTCCAGGAACCCCAGTACCACCAAAAAAAAAAAAAAAATTGTGTGTGCATGTGCACATGTGCACGCATGGGATTGGGGGAATGGTACTAGGGAGTGAAACCAGGAGTACTCCACTTCTGAGCTATACTCCAGCCCTTTTTATTTTTTACTTTGAAACAGAATCTCACTAAGTTGCTCAGAGTCTTGCCAATTTACTGCATACTAGCCTTGAATCTGAGATCCTCCCATCTCAGCCTCCCAAGTACTGGGATTATAGGCAGGGACCCAGTGACAGAGGATTTTCTATTCGCGTACATGACAACTTTCTGAGCTCTCAACCCTGCGTTTGATTTAAAAATGTAAGATACAACGCACTGCTGAGTTGGCAAATGCGCAAGGGAAATTCTTAGAAGGCAAAAATAAGAAAGGTTAGCATACACTGTGTGAATGTGCCCCTGTGTGTTAAGTTCTTTATACAATTAGCAGATTAAGTCTTCAAAACCCTTTCAGGTGAGGCTATTATCTCCACATCACAGCTGTGATGAAAGCTAAGCGCATGTCCAAGGCAAACAGCTAGCGGTCAGGGTCTACAGCAGCCTGGCTGCAGGGCCTGCATCCCGGCCACCAGGACAGGCTCCCCTTCTACTGCCACGATGCGCAGAGTGAAGAGAGGTTTAGACTAGATACGTGCAGGCCGGGGCCAGCAGCTGTGCACAGTCGTGTCAGTGAGTAAGGGAAACGGTGGACAAGGGCAGAGAGCAGCCTTGGTAGAAGGCTGACTGAGATGTGGCCCCGTAAAGCTATGCCCTGTAAACAGGGGCTGGGGAGGGACCGCTCGCGAGGTGGGTGGCAAGGAAATCCACCTGCGTTCATTCTGGAGGAGGAGGAGGAAGAACTCCCCTGAGGACTCAGGAGCCGCGGAAGCACCACATGGGCTTGTGGCTTTTTTCCCGTTTCTGTGTAAGAGTAGCTTTAAGGCAGCAGATTTTAGAGAAGCAAACACAAAACCTCTCTGGAAGAATTTACTTCAAAAGAATTCCCACAAATACAAGTTTCATCAAACACAAGCTCAAAATCAAATAACAGGACATGTGTGGAAACGAGATACTGTGAGAAAATGTAGGTGACAAATAAATAGCATCAGACCACAAAGGTGACTGCTAGCACGCTCAGATACAAAAATACATAGTGTTTTTGAAAATAAATTAAGTATTGAAAGCAGGAGCAAGAATTAAGAAACTGTAAAACTGTGCCCCAGGTACATCTGAAGGAAAAAAATAGAACGTTTAGAAGTTTAGAAATATAATGGTAGAAACATCAAAATCACAACTAGATGGCACACGCTACATCTCATATGAGGCTCAACTGATGGACTGGGAGACCGAGGAGAATGAAGCAGAAGTTAGGGAGATATAAAAGATGGCGTGATTAGAATCCAGGGAAGCGATACAAAGAGATCAAGGCTGAGAACTCAGAAAGCTATCCTGAGCATGAGCAGAAAGTACCACAGGCACGAAGCTGTCAATTCTCCTGAAACTAATGGTCAATGCACCTTCAATTTAAAAACACAACAGTTTTTGTTTTTTTTGTGAAATCTGATGAGATTTTTAAATCTCTAAGGAGTAAATGAAGAACCAAGACAATTTGAAGGAAAAGCCAGTTGGGGGCAGTGCCTTTCCAGATGCTAAAACTTACTATAAAGCTCTAACAAGTAAGACAGCAAGGTACTGCTAAATGAATGGAGGCCAGAAACAGATTCCTGTATATTTGTGGACATGGTGCCAACATGGATGGCATGGAAAATAGGTAGGGAAGAGAGGGCCTTTATTTATTTATTTATTTATTTATTTATTTATTTATTTATTTAGGTGGTACTGGGGTTTCTGGAAACCCTTCTACCTCCGGGCTACACTCCCAGACCTATTTTTTATACTTTTTATTTTGGAAACAGGGTCTCTCAAGCCAGCTGCGCTGGCTTCCAACCTGTGCGATTCTCCTGTCTCCGCCTCCCAAGCATGGGAATTACAAGCATGCGCCACCACGCCCGGCAGGAGAGGCTTTTTTAAAAAGGGTGTGGTGGCGCACGCTTGTAATCCTTGCATTGGGGAGGCTGAGACAGGAGGATTGCGGGTTGTGGACAGCCTCAGCTACTTAATGAGGCCCTTTGCAACTCAGTGAGACCCTGTTTCAAAATAAAAAATACAAAATAGGGCTGAGGTACTCGAGTAGCTTGGAGGTAGAATGCCCCTGGACCCCAGTACCACACACAAAAAAGAAATACCTGATTTGAAAAAGAGCTATGTTAATATTTTACCAACTTTGGCTCTCTTCTGATGGTTTTAAAAATAAACTGGAAGTCAGGTGTGATAGCACACACCTATAATTTCAGTACTTGGGAGGCTGAGACAGGAGGATCCCAAGCCAGCCTCAGCAATTTAGCGAGAACTTTAGCTTGAAAATAGAATGCCCCCTGGGTTCCATTCCCAGCAGAAGAAGAAAAGAGTAAAAGACTGAAGAGGTGATGGCTGTTCTTAATGCCACGGAGCTGCACGCCTGGAATGGTGAGGGTGATGGATTTTAATTTAAAAAATGTGTATTTACTGGTAAAATTAACTGTTAAAATGTCATCTTTGAGTACTCCCCACGCTTGGGAGGCGGAGACAGGAGGATGGCACAGGCTCGAAGCCAGCCTCGGTGGCTTAAGAGACCCTGTTTCTGCCGGGCGTGGTGGCGCACACTTGTCATCCCCGCGCTTGGGAGGCAGAGACAGGAGGATCGCGCAGGTTCGAAGCCAGCCGCGCGCGCTGGCTTAGGAGACCCTGTTTCCAAATAAAAATGTAAAAATAGGTCTGGGAGTGTAGCCCGGAGGTAGAAGGGCTTCCAGGAACCCCAGTACCACCAAAAATAAATAAATAAAATAAAATGTCATCTTTGGCAAGTTGGTAATTCATCTGCATGAAAATGAAACTAGGCTCAAACTTCATCTCATGGAGGGAGAGAGTAAGTCCTGTACTTAAATGTTAGGATTTTAAGGAGAAAACTCAGGAGAATTTCTTTATTGGGCTCAAGGGGAATTTCTTAAGAGACAAAAAGTTGAAAGCATAAGAAAAAATGGATAAATATTTATCTTCATTAAAAGATAGATACCACAAGCTGATTGGGAGAGTTTATTTTTTAACTCATATCTAATATCCAGAAATGTAGATAATTATTCAAAATACACAAACAGATAAAAACATATCTGTCTTTACTTCCCCAGATGGAAAAACCACAAGGATGGACATTTCACAGCAGAGGAATCAAAACTGGCCAGCGGACATGTGCAGAGCAGGAATCATAGCTGTGCAAACTAAGAAGACAGCATTCACACTTCGGACTGAGGAAAGCATAGATGCCAGGCAATACCTACAGGCCCACATCACTAGGGACGAATGGGGGGGGAGCAGACCATCACTTGGAGGAGTCTGGTATCAACGGGCAGAGCTGAGGGTGAATGTGGCCTGGCTCCCGCGGCCAGCTCCTCGACATCCACCCACAGAAACTCACAAGAGACTCGTTCAACGCTGATGAGTCCCGAAACAGTGCTGGGAGATGCGAGATCCATCAGCGCATACCATGTGGTTCCATTTACGCGAGTTCTGAGAACTAGCAAGGCTAGGATGGCAAGAGAAGTCAAAAGAGTATCAGGCTTGGGGTTTACTGGAAGTGACAAGAGGAGCCCTGGTGATGAATACCCCTGTCTCAACTGGAGTGCTGCCTACACAGTGTACGCACTTGTCAAAACTCAGGAACTGTACTTAACATCTACACATCACTGTAAATTCTGCCTCAAAAAAGAAAGATTATGAGTGATATGTGAGCCATTTAATCCTCCTAAGGAGAATAATTTGTTTCACACACCTAACCAAGAGCAATTTGCAAATAACTGCACTCCAAGCTCAAAATTATTATTATTATTTTTTTTTTTTTTTGGTGGTGGTACTGGGGTTCCTGGAAGCCCTTCTACCTCTGGGCTACACTCCCAGACCTATTTTATATTTTTATTTGGAAACAGGGTCTCCTAAGCCAGCAAGGCTGGCTTCAAACCAGCGCGATCCTCCTGTCTCTGCCTCCCAAGCGCAGGGATTACAAACGTGCGCCACCACGCCCAGTTTTCAAAATTATTTTAAATACACAAAGAGTAAGCTCAAATTCTCTTTTTGGCAGCACATGTCAGCAAGTTTATCCCAAGGTACAATAAGTATGTGAAAATAAGGCTAAGTAGGACTTTCCTATTTGCTCTGAATTGAGTGAAAATGCTGGATGCACTTAAAAGAATAAAAGTTAAAGGTTAAACAAGAAACGGCAGTCCACCTGTATGACTTCACAGAAAAGGTAAAACTTTGCAAATTATCACCTCACTTTTCGCATTAATAAGTAAACATATAAATGATCAATTCCAAGAGCAAATAACTTGGTCTTAGTACCATCTTCTGATAGCTCCTCCCGAAAAAAGAGGTGGGAGAACAGAGCCACCAAATGGCTATGATGAACATGAACTTCTAATTTTCAACCTAGAGAGCTTCCACCTCCAGACCAGACTGCTAGAAATAAAGTCACCAAAATTAAACAGTACTATTTAAACTAAACATCCTACATTGCACATAAAAATCCAGACACAAAACAGAGACAAGTGACATAGTTCCTACCTGGTTTTTTTGGGATTGCTATATGCTTCTTCGATAAGCTCCATTTTGTCCAAATCCTTCCATTTACCTCCATCCAAGAACTGCCATCGGTATGGCAAATGGAAATGAACTCTATAGCACTTATCTAAAATAGAAACGAAGTGGTAAGACAGTTTGGCAATACGCTGAGTGGCCTCGCTCTGAGGGGACAGTGCTGCCTACAAGATTACTGCATGTTCTGCAAAGTTGTGGAAGTCTGTTTTCTTAGTATAATCATATCTAAGCATTTAGATACTGAGATACTGTAAATCATATATCGCTCCCTTTTTAACAGGTCCTTTCAATGACTCTTTTTTTTTGGTAGTGGGCACTGAACCCAAGAGTGGTCTACGTCTGAGATATTCCCCAGCCCTTTTTTATTTTGAAATAGGGTTTGCCAAGTTGCTGAGGCTGTCCTTGAACCTGTGATCCTCCTGTCTCAACCTCCCAAGTACTGGGATTTTTTTATTATTATTATTATTATTATTATTATTATTATTATTATTATTATATTATTTTTGGTGGTGGAATTGAACCCAGGGGCATTCTACCTCTGAGTTGCACTCGTGGCCCTATTTTACTTTATTCTATTTTTAAGACAGGATCTCGTCAAATCTGAGAATCTTACTAAGTTGCTGAGGCTAGTCTCAAACCTGCAGTTCTCCTGTCTCGGCCTCCCAAATACTGGGATTACAGGTGTATACCACCGTACCCAACCTGACTTTTTTAGGTATGTATGTTAATGGGCTATATAAATTGTGAATTTCATTTTATGATTATAAAGAAGATAATCATATGCTTGGCATCGTGACATGTCACTGTAATCCCAGCTACTCAGGAGGCTTAGGTGGGAGGAACTCAAGTTAGAGGCTTGCCTGGGCAACATAGCCAGACCCTTTCTCAAAAAAAAAAAAAAAAAAAAAAAAAAAAAGAGGAGGAGGAAGAAGAGGAGGAAAGGAGAAGATCAATGGTCCACCCCTGCAGAGGCAGTCACATCAGAGATCAGCACATCAACTGGTGCTGCTCACTAGCACTATAGATGTGGCATGTGAAGGGCAGCAGTCACATCGGAGATGGAGCCAGACTCACCTCCACCAGAAACCTATCACAACACCAACACACCTGACAGGAAGTGGCTCAGCAGCACTGTTCTGGCCACTGGGCTATTTTCTGCCTGACAATAGACTCACCCCTTTCAATAGCCCTTCTATGCCCTCCAGGCCCCGCCGGCCCTCCCCTACCTTCCCCAGCTCCTCCCAGGCACCCAGGTCCTCCTGCTTGGTCACTGCAGCGCCTGCCACGGGCCTCCCCTGTGCTCGGGCCAGCCTGCACCTGAGCAGAGCACACACCCTCTCCCCTGTGGGAGCCTCCGTGGGGTTCTGCTACATCCAAACAGGAGCGCGGAGAGGACAGGGAGAACGGAGAGAACGGGATGGGAAGCTCAGGGAGAACGGAGAGAACGGGATGGGAAGCTCAGGGAGAACGGAGAGAACAGGATGGGAAGCTCACTGCACTCGGACGCGGAGCTACCACCAAGACAGGCTCGTGGGTGGAAAGAGACACGAGGTGCAGAGTATTCCAGGTAGAAAGTACGGGGGGAAGACTAGAGATACTCTAAATTCACATACATGCAGATTTCTTGCAAGGGAAACTGGGTGGCTGGGGACAAAGTTCTGAAAAAAGACTGGTCATTTTTGCATTCAAATTTTGAGCCACAGGTTATGTTATATATTCTATAAAACCAGATATCTAATTGAGTGAAAAAATGAAGGTACAAGTGTGCTAGTACACCTGTGTAAGAACAAAACTGAACATACACACTTGTAAACACATTTTTTAGACAGATATTTAAAGACGGGGTAATCCTTGTTTCTTGGAGAGGGCCTGAGTGCTAGGAAAAATAGCTGTGAGGAAAATTTATTTCTCACTTACTATACTTTGTCCATTTTTAATTTCAAAATAATACATCTGGCTAATCTGATACTTGAAAAGTTTTAAATTTTCTAAAATCATATGCATTCTCACCGACACACCTCAACACGAGTTCTCTGCGACATTCTGCAAAAGGCCCTGTGGGAGGGATACCATGGAGGAGCTTGGTATCAAGGACCAGGCCTGGGGCTGGGCAGACAGGGCAGAAAGGAGCAGAGGCTGAGGGGCACGGGGAGCTGGGGTACCACGTGAGGAAATCTCTACGTTCAACTATGCAGGACACTGTTACCGAGATCCTCTGACCTGTCCAGAGTGTGCACGAGCCACTCACACTAGGCCAAGGGGCCGCTTGCACTCTTTTTTTTTTTTTTTTTTTAATACTGGGGCATTCTATATCTGAGTTATACCCTCAACCTTATTTTTATTTTGAAACAGGGTCTCACTAGGCTGAGGAGAGCCTCGCTACTTGTTGAGGCGATCTTCGAACCTATGATCCTCCTGCCTTAGCCTCCCAAGTACTGGGATCACAGGTATGAGCCACCATGCCCAGCGGACCTCTCAGACTCTTGGCAAGGAGTGTGCACAGGGATAACGAGGGGCTGAGTCAGAAGAGATAAGACTTGGACTGTGGTCCAGAGGTTATGACCAAATGAGTTCCTGTTCCCTCCCTGAAGAGCTCTCAGAGAAATGATCAGGGGTGAGGCCAGAGAGGCTCCCCAAAGGATCTCGGGATTGAAACGCTGCATCTGCAGACTGCAGACACAGGTGATCCTGGGGAGTCTGAAGACACCCTCTCTCCACAGGGAGGCATCCCTGGGGGAGGGTGCACCCCCCATGGCCCACTGGACTGAAGTCTCCTTAGGGAGAGCCCAGGGCTGCAGGAAAGTACTGAAGTCACACAGCAGACTCAGGGCGGAGTGTGGAGGCCATGCTGCTCATGGCTAGAAAATGCCTGGGAACGGCCTCCGTAACCACAGTGGCTGGCAAGAGTCTGGCACAGTAGCAGAGGCATGAGGCCCCATCCCTCTTCCTCTTCCATGACTCTGTCCCCTTTCTCTATTTCCTTTCCCACTTTACTGGGGCTATTCCAGAGCCTAGGCTTTCTAGAAGGGGAGTCACAGAAACAAAATCAACCTGGCAGGTGAAGAACCCCACACTCACCTCCCCTTCCTCCCTATATCCCTTGAAGTGACAGACCAGACAGAAGAACAAACCCAAAGCACTAGAAAGCAATAAAAAGTACCATCAAAAGACCAGGATCATCTAAGAATTCCTAAACTATGAAGCAGACAAAATCAAAGTTATATAAAAGAGGCCAGCATGGTGGTGCACGCTTACAATCCCAGTACTTGGGAGGCTAAGATAGGAGGCTTGCAGGTTTGTGGCCTGCCTCAGTAACTTAGTGAGATCCTGACTCAAAATAAAAGAATAAAATAGGGCTAGAGGTATGGCTAGGAGGTAGAATGACCGTAACTTCCATCCCCAGTACCACACCCACAAAAAAAATCAATATAAAAAAAGGAAAAACTAGCACATTTTACACAAGACACCACATGGTGAAGAAGGATCTGGGGCCTCCCAGACTCAGGAGGAGCGAAACAAGGAGCGGAAAGACTCAGACTCATCACAGTAAGAACAAGGCTGTGGAGTGGGACTCCCCACGCAGACTTGCTGGGCACATGACCTCGCTGCTTGCTTCCCAGCCAACCAGGGAAGCCCAGAGATAAGGGCTGCAGAGAGAGAAGCAGATGAGACTCCCTCCCCTGCCCCCGCCCCCGCCTTCAGTCCCCGGCTACACAGCAGCAGCCCGCAGAGGCAGGACATTGCCTCTACCCATCATGGCTGAGAAGAGGGCAGGGAATCACAATCGCCCCCTGGAATCGACCAACAGGATTCTCAAGTGCAGTGACAGACAGCTGAGAGGTGACACCAGGGAAAGAATGCAAAGAGGTAGCAAGTGCAAGCTGGAGAAGCGACACCCAAGGAATGCTGACGAGTCCACACCGAGGGTTAACAGCTGGACCTGAATGGAAAGGCCACAGCTACATTATTTCTAGGGGAAAAACACAGGAGGATATCTGTCTTTGAATAGGCAAATATTTTAGGCAAAATTGAAAAAAATATCAAAATGAGTATCATATGGACATAGATTAAATGAACACTAATATAAAAGCATCTAAAGCCGGGAGTGGTGGGGCACGCTTGTCATCTCAGTACTTGGGAGGCTAAGACAGGAGGATCGCAGGTTCAAAGACAATGAGCAAGGCCCTTGTTAACTACAATTTAGCAGGGCCCTCGGAACTTAATGAGACCCTGTTTCCAAGTAAGAAATAAAATCGGGTTGTGGGTTTAGCTCAGAGGTAGAATGCTTCTGTGTCCCCAGTGCCACAAACACACACACACACACAAAAATAGAAGCATCTGTTTTTCAGAAGACACCCTATAAAAATGAACATTAAAGGCAGAGGCTGGGAGAATGATCTTTACCACACACACCATATAAAACTCTTCCAACTCAAATAATGAGGTATCAACTAATAAAAGTGGGCAAAACAGTCACAAATTCTGTATGACTCCACCTATATGAAACATCCAGGCAAACTCACAGAGAAGATATAAATCTGTATCTGCCAGAAGCTGGGAGCCAGGGCAAGGATAAGAGTCAATAAATGGTATGGTTTCTTCAGGGCTAATGAGAATGTTCTACTACTGACTGTGATGATGGTTGTACAATTCTGTAACTATACTAAAACTATGAACTGGGTAAATTGTATGGTATGTGACATATTTAGTATTTTGATAAATCTGTTATATAAAAATAGGTAAAAGTGGGGGGTTTTGGTTTTTTTTGTTTGTTTTGTTTTGTGGGGGGGGTACTAGGGATGGAATCCCGGGGCCTTCTACCTCGGGGCTACACTCCCAGACCTATTTTATATTTTATTTGGAAATAGGGTCTCTTAAACCAGCTGAGGCTGGCTTCGAACCTGCATGATCCTCCTCTCTCAGCCTCCCAAGCACAGGGATTACAAGCATGCGCCACCACGCTGGGCTAAAAATAGGTAAAAGTTTTGAACACAGTTCACAGAATATATACAAATGTCCACTAAACACAGAAAAATAATGTTAAACATCACTAATTATCAGGAAAATGCAAATTAAAACCACAATGAGACACTATTACTCACTTATATTTGAATGGCTAAAATTATAAGAATATCAATACCAAATGTTGGCAAGGATGCAGAGAGCTGGAACTCATTCATTGCTAATGGGAACATAAAATACTATATCCACTTTCGAAGACAGTTTGCAGTTTCTTAATGTTAAAATAGTTGCAGTTTCTTATAAAGTTATATCATATGATCCAGTAATTTCATTTCTTGTTCTTTACCCAAGAGAAATAAAAACCTCTATCTACATAAGAACTTGCATAGAATTTTTTTTTAAGGTACTGAGGATGAACTCAGGGGCATTCTACACTGAGCAACACCCCCAGACCTATTTTCTTATTCTTTATTTTGAAACAGGGTCTCATGAGTTACAAAGGGCCTCACTAAGTAGCTGAGGCTGTCCATGAACCACGATCCTCCTGTCTCAGCCTCCCAAACGCTGAGATTACAAGCGTGCGCCACCATGCCCGGCTTGCACAGGAATATTTATAGTTTTATTTATAAAATCCCCAAACTGGAAACAAATGTTCACGAACATATAAATGGCTAAGCAAAGTACAGTCAATCCATGCAATGGAATACCGTTCAGCAATTAAAAGAACCAACCATCAATATGCCAGCATGGCAATCTCAAAAACATGCTGAGAGAATCCAGGCACATGACAATATACACTATATGATTCTATTTACATGAAATTCTAGAGAAGGTGAATCTAGCCTACAGTGATTAAAAATAGATGGAGAATTTCCTGAGTTGGTGAACTGGGGTGATTAGTAGGATTAAATAAAAATGAGGTTATTTTGGAGTCAGTGAACTATTCTGTTTCTTTACTATACTCACAGATACCTGGACATACACATTTATCAAAACTTGGAATTCACTTTTTTTTTTTTTTGCTTGTTTTATAGTGCTGGGGGCTTTCTACCCCTGAACTATACCCCCAACCTTATTTTTTAAATTTTATATTTGGGAACAGGGTCTCACTAAGTTGCTGAGAGCCTCACTAAGTTACTGAGCCTGGCTTCATACCTGAACCCTCCTGGCTCAGCCTCCCAAGTACTGAGATTACAGAACTAAGCATTTATTTATGTATTTATGTTTTATTTATTTTTGTGGGTCTGGGGGTGGACCCTAGGGACATTCAATCTCTGAGATACACCTCCTGCCCTATTTTTTATTCTTTATTTTGAAACAGGGTCTCACTAAGTTGCAGAGGGCCTCACTAAGTAGCTGAGGCTGGCCATGAACTGCAATCCTCCGGTCTCAGCCTCCCAAAAGCTGGGATTACAAGTATGCGCCACCACGCACAACCAGAACTAAGCATTTTAAATAGGTTCATTTTATCATGTGCAAATTATATCTCAATAACACTGACTTTAAAATAGGAGCCAGGCATGGTGGTGCAGACTTGTAGTCTCAGAACTTGAGAGACTAAGATAGGAGAAATCAGTCAATGAGGCCCTCACAACTTAGTGAGACCCTGCTTCAAAATAAAGAATAAAAAATAGGGCTGGGGGTATAGCTTGGAGGTAGATTGTCCTTGGGTTCAATCCCCAGCACCACAAAAAATAATAAATTAACAAAAATAAAAACAGGGATATAGCCAGGCATGGTGGCATGCATCTGTAATCCCAGTACTTAGGAGGCCGAGACAGGAGGACTGTGGGTTCGCAGCCTGCCTCAGCAAGTTGTGAGGTCCTCCACGATTTAGTGAGAGCCTGTTTCAAAATGAAGAAAAGAAATAGGGCTGGGGGAATAGCTCTAAAGTAGAATGCCCTGGAGTTTCATGCCCAGAACCACCAATAAATAAATATAGAAATAGATATGTACATATGGCACACATTCTTTGACACAGCATTCCATGTCTAGGAATCTAACTAGAGAAAGAGTCATGCATGTGTACTCCATGCTCAATGGAACATCACTGGAACTGACTACTAGACAGTTGCTTTTAAAATGAGGTGGACTCACACAAGCTGACACGTACAAAAGTCTCCCAAACACAATGCCAGTGAAAGATGCAGGTTAACAGTATGTTTCACATGCTCCCATCTGTTTAAAAACATGTAAAACAAACCACACAGCAAGTGTTTACCTTTGGGAAGGGATGAAGGAAGGCCTCCTGCTTTCCTCTGTATTATGTGACTCTTTCACAAAGTGAAAGTACTCATGACTTGCATGAGTAACTTTTAGAGAATGAAAATTAAACAAGAAGTTTGGGTGGTTGCTTTTTAAGGGGAGTTACCGAATCTGAGAAGAAATCTTGCTTCAAAGGCCACGTTAGCAGTTAAGAAGAAAACAAAAGTTTAGTGAAAACACACACACACACACACACACACACACACACACACACACACACGAACTGCTACTTTTAATAAAAGAGGGACTATGTGCTATGTGGTTCACTGGTTTAGTACAAAAAAAAAAATTCCACAACTTAACTAATCCTCTAAAAGCTGATTAACACAAGTGTCCTCTCCTTAGTGAGGGCTCTCCCAGCTCCTAAGGTTGTTCTAGGCTACTGTCACCCTCAAAAGTGACATTACCTTGGATTCCACTAGACGGAGCACCCCTGACTAGTGCAGGTGTGTGACTCCGTGCCAAGCTGACCAAGGGTCAACACTTGACACTCACTGCTACAGATCTGAATGGTTATGATTCCAAAAACTCTTCTACAGTTTCATTTGTAGAAATTCAGAGAATTCTGACCACCCTCCACTCCCCCAACAAAACAGTTCAGAACTGGTCTGGCCAAGTGCCAGGCTCCTCCTCTGTCTAGGTAGCTCAGAACAAGAGCTCTGAGAACAGAGCAGTTACCCCCACCTGAGGAGAGAAGGGCCTCTTCTGACTTACCTTGGAAGCTACAACTTTTCCGGATATGGTACAAGCAGATCTGATCACTCTCCTCCTGGCTAGGAGTACTTGGGGACACAGAACCAGAACTGTCTCTTCTTTCTATAGAGAAACACCACAAAAATGCGTCAAGTTTCCACAGAAGCTTGTGGCATGGGGTTGCAGTAGTTCAAGGTCCCAAAGGGAAAAAACAGAATTCACTCATCTCTCTGCACAAGAAAAATGTGGGCCAGGCAAACTGATAGAACCTACCCAGTGAAGGGCCAAGGCACACCAGACCCAGGTAAGCACTGCTTTTCAGGGAGAGTCCAAGGCCCACAGCTGCTTACTAAACCCAGGGTATCACAGAGCGGCTCTTTTCTCAACTCCAGCTGACTCACCCAGGTCACTACGAAAGGGCAAATGAAAGGCTGATTTCTAAAAACTAGTTTTGGTTCTATATAGCAAGTACTTTTTTTTTTTTTTTTTTGCGGGTCTGGGGATGGAACCCAGGGGCATTTGACCTCCGAGCTACAGCCCCTGCCCTATTTTTATTCTTTTTATTTTGAAACAGGGTCTCACTCAGTTGCAGAGGGCCTCACTAAGTAGTAGCTGAGGCTATCTGCGAACCGTGATCCTCTGGTCTCAGCCTCCCAAATGCTGGGATTACAAGCGTGCGCTGCCACGCCCAGCTTAGCAAGTACTTTTTAATAAACTTTTAGAATTGGGTATTAATAACCAAAAAATACATGGAATGCTTATAACTCTGAATGAAACATGATTAATTTTAGGTTAATTATAAGGTTCTTAATATAAAAAAGGTATGTAAGTGTGTTCAGAGTTTACCTTCCCTAGTACTACTTCAATGAGTCTTTTTTCTTTTTGGTAGTGGGGATCAAACCCAAGGGCATTCTACCTCTGAACTACATGCCCAGCCTTTTTTTTTTTTTTTTTTTTCTGAAACAGGGTCTCACTAGACTCTCACTACTTGCTGAGGCTGTCCTCGAACCTATGATCCTCCTGTTGCAGCCTCCCAAGTACTGGGATTACAGGCATGCCATCACGCCTATAAGTCTTTGCCTATTATATTTATCCCCATCCACTTGCTCCTAAAGAAGCATATAAAATTCATTTACGGCTCTCCCTACTTAGTATAGCTGTCATTTTGTTCTTCATCTTCCTTTTTCTTCTTCTAAGTCCCTCAGATATTCCACGGGCCGGGCCTTAAGAGCTACCAGGTGTGACTTTGAAGATCACCTCTCTCTCCTTCAGAGTGGTGACTGCTCTTGGGACCTTCGTCAGAGGTGGATCCTCCCCGCCCTTTCTAATGAGACTGCGATGTAACTCTTAAACATCTCAGCCCTATTTTTTATTCTTTATTTTGAAATAGGGTCTCACTAAATTTCTGAGGCTGGCCGCGAACCAGGATCCTCCTGTCTCAGCCTCCCAAATATTGGGCTTACAAGCATGTGCCACCACACCCGGTTTAAACATCTATTTAAAGCAAACTCAGTCTACCTCTGGGCCATATAATTGAACGACATTAACAAAAAATAAGTAAAAAAAAGCATAAATTAAAAAACAAATACAGCAAGTATATTTTAAAATACAAATATCAACCAGGTGTAGTGCACAAGCTTATAATCCCAGCATCTGGGAGGCTGAGACAGGAAGGTCATGGTTTGCAGACAGCCTCAGCTACTTAGTGAGGCCCTTTGCAACTCAGTGAGACCCTGTTTCCAAATAAATAATAAAAAAATATGGCGGAGGGTGTAGCTCAGAGGTAGAATGCCCTGGGTTCATTCCCTAGTACCACAAAAAATATATATATACAAATATCAGATAAGATTAGAGTGACAAGTGTTTGCTAGTAGTCCAGGCATTTAGAAAGTGCCTATAAAAATCATAGCTATCTCTACAGCTAAACCAAGGTCCAGGACAGAGCTCAGCACACAGCAAACACTAACGCTGCTGAGTGAAAGAATCTCGAACATAGTGCCCAGCCTAAGATCTCTACAAAAACCCCTGAAGACCAATGTATCATGAACTGCCTGAGGAACCACACTGTCCATTTGTCACACAGCAGGTACTCAAGACATGCTTAATAAACACGTGTCTCAAAAGCCAGGCGTGAGCCGGGCGTGGTGGCACACGCTTGGAATCCCCGCGCTTGGGAGGCAGAGACAGGAGGATCGCGCAGGTTCGAAGCCAGCCGCGCTGGCTTAAGAGACCCTGTTTCCAAATAAAAATGTAAAAATAGGTATGGGAGTGTAGCCCGGAGGTAGAGGGACTTCCAGGAACCCCGGTACCACCAAAAAAAAAAAAAAAAGCCAGGCGTGGTGGCGCACGTTTGGAATCCCAACATTTAGGAGGCTGAGACAGGAGGATTGCAGTTCACAGACAGCCTCAGCTACTTAGTGAGGCCCTCTGCAACTCAGTGAGACCCTGTTTCAAAATAAAGAATAAAAAATAGGGCTGGGGGAGGTAGACTGCCCCTGGGTTCCATCCTAGAACTGCAAAAAAAAAAAAAAAAAAAAAAAAAACGGAAGAAGAAGAAAGAAGAAGAAGACGACGACGACGACGACACTTAAAGCCAAAATTAAAATACAATTCTCTCACTCTTTCTGTAAAATCAAAACAATACAATGCAAAGGATGTCCCTAGAGCTGTACTGCATGGCATCCTAACCCAGGGATCCCGCCCTTAAAAGCAAACTTGGTGGCACTGCAAAGGGGAAGGAGCTGCGGCTCCCATTTCAGTGCACATCAGGCCCCTCTAGAATGTGGTCCCCATCAAACTGACTCACATTGTCTAGAACTTGTTTGACCATGTCTACGATTTCAACCTATCTTCACAAATCCTAGCTAAGAAAGGATCATCAACTCTTTCAATAAAAGCAACCCAGATTTCCCCAAAATCGCGCATTCTATTTACTGGCAAAATGGGATTCGACCCTTCCTCCCCACCCACGGCCTGCAGTATTTCCCACCAGCCTTACCAGAAGACCCTTGAGGGCCTGCAGGAGGAAGGTGTCCTTTGATGGGGGCAGAGCTCTTATTCTTGATATCATATGCATTTCTATATATGGAAAGCAGCCGGCTCGCCAGGTCTGAGCTAATGCCTAACTTCTCCAATTTCTCCAGATTTTCAGAACTAGTGATTTTATGGGATCTTTTACAGTTAGAGCCAAACTTGCACTCTCCCTGTACATAATACTGGCAGATGTGGAGTTTGACACATTGCTTCTGAAAGGTACAAGAGCCAAAAGGTCCATCTCCTTTATTGTAATGTAGGCAGATCTGTTGACAGAGAAAAAGACATCAGCCCAGGAAGGTCTCCTGCAACACATCTCCCCACCCACGAGGCCACTGCGGGAAGGGGCTTCACAGCCAAGGTGCGAGTCCTTCGTCCACAGATACGATGCACTTCCTAGATTAGATGAAGGTCCCAGCTCATGCCCTCAGCTCAAAGGGAAATGGGGGAGAGCGGATGGCTCTGGAGAAGCTCCTCCACTGGGAAGACCCAAAGAGCCTCAGACCTGCTCCCTTCACTGAGGGTTGAAGCACCTAAGAGAAGGCCAAATACCACGCCCTCATTTCTCACAGGCACCAGCAGACACAGAAGTTGAACAGCTGGCCCCAGTCACACAGCTGTCCACAGCACCTGACATACGATGTCTGTTGAACTGGATTGCTGACAAACCTGCAACTTGAACTTCAAACAACTGCTCTTTCTCCACTAACACCCCATATTCCTCAAGATGGGATCCAGGCCAGAGATCAGCAAGGGCCTACCCATTCGATTCACAGTGTTACATTTCAGGAGCTGCAGCAATGCCCAGGGGGCTGCAGAACCCAGGTTCCATCAGCAAGGCCCCACCTGGGGATGGAAGCCAAGGGGGAGGGCCGGGGGGCTGGGCCTGAACTCCAATCTACCACTGACAGGCTGCCTGAACTGCGAGCCACTCGGCAGCTGTGGGGTTGCATCTTTCATCCCTGAAGATGAGAATAATGCCACCTGCATCACGGGGTTGTTGATGGACTCAAAAGGAAGCATATGACTAAACAGGACAGGACAATGGATGCCTGGCTGGTGATGGCTGCCCCCACTGGTCATCTGGTGAGGGAACTCCACCAGAGCGGAAGGCCTGGCAGGACAGCTCCGTGGTGTCTGCACTCGGGGCTCAGCCAACCTGCCGCCCAAGCAGACAAGGGATACACCACTGGGCACCTGCTGCTACCTTCTTCTGATCTCCCACTCACAGTACTGACAAGATGGCCTCTCCTGATCGCGCATGCCCACTCTCCTAAACACAGTGCAACACAGTCCTTCCTGGGAGACAGAAGGCCATGCTGAGGAGCCTCTGCCCAGCCATGACCATGCCAGCTCCTTCCTCTGTGCAGCAGCCTTGGGGAACAGTCCCTCTTCACAGAGCCCTCTCCCCTCCTCCCGCACTCAGCAGGCAGCAGCAGCTCGTCTCCGGGCTCCAGGGCCCAGCGCGTGGGCCGCCCAGCGCATCCTCTGACCTCCTGTCTCACTGTTCCACGCACCCCTTGGAAGGGCAGAGCAGGGTCTTTTATCTCCTGATCACTGGTGCCTAACTCACAGTGGATATCAGAAAGCTTAACTGAATTAAATCAATACTCATCTTTCAAGGCAAAAAAAAAAAAAACTTAACCTCTATCCTATGTCCATTCCAAAGCTATGCTGGTACCTTTCTCAAATGGGTGGCTTTCTTTGAATAACATAAAAATATTTTCATTAAAATATGCCAATCTGTTACCCCAACCCAGAAATGGCAGCAAAGCACGCCACGTAACCTGCGCTGGCCACAGGCGCCCGCCACTCAGATCTGCTGGGGGCCTGCTGCCGCCTTCAGGCCAGGGGACACGCCGGTCACTAGGCAGGCTGGATGTGGAGCCTCCTCCAGCCCTGGCTGTCACTCCCACCTGGCCGCTGTCTGAAGGTCCCCAGCTTCTCCTGCTCCCTAAGTCTCACACTTCTAATTCTCACCAACAACTGATACAGAGCTAATTCAGCGAGCTCTACAGCATCCGAGACTCCACATCACCGACCTCAAAACGACCTGGGCATGGTGGGCAGAGAACAGCACGACCGCCATCAGCAGCTACAGAAGCTTCTCCGAGCGCCACCAGATCCACTGATACCAGCAACGTGGCCCGATTCCTACTGCAAAGGAATGGACCCACTGGCCCTACATCCCCTCAGTTCTGTGTAGGAAATACCTGCGGCGGTTGCTGGCCAAACGGGCTCCCCCAACCTCAAGAAACCTGCAAGGAAGATACCGGCCCAAATAATAGCAAAGGAAAGGAGGTTTCAAGAGGCACCAGGTTAGCCCAAGGTCACAGACCTAGACATCGGCAGAGCCAGAAATTAAATCCAGGTCTCCTCCATGCAGTGGTTCTTGCTCGGGATGGAGTCCTTGACTTCTCTTCAGCTGTATTTCCCTGTCTTCCAACCAGCTGGCCTCTTCCCTACTATAAGCAGAGGATCCCCAAGGCCCCACCACATACTCACTTCCGGCAAAAGCCAGGGGTCGTTCTGAAACAAGAGGTGGCAGAGCTCAGTATAGGTGAGGTGGTCAACACCATGGGTTTTCAGCACACTCAGGTTGTGATCGGTCATCAAGCTGTGATTGTTCCTACAGGGCTTCCTACAAAGAAGCAGAGATGGCCTTGTGTGTTAAATTGTGTCTCCTCAATTCCTATGTAGGAGTTCTAACTCCCAGAACTCATGAACTGATTGCATTTAGAGTTAGGGTTTCTTTCTTTCTTTTTTTTTTTTTTTTTTTTTTTTTTTTTTTTTTTTTTTGGTGGTACTGGGGTTCCTGGAAGCCCTTCTACCTCTGGGCTATACTCCCAAACCTATTTTTACATTTTTATTTGGAAACAGGGTCTCCTAAGCCAGTGTGCGGCTGGCTTCAAACCTGCGCGATCCTCCTGTCTCTGCCTCCCAAGCGCAGGGATTACAAGCGTGCGCCACCACGCCCAGCACTAGAGTTAGGGTTTTGAAAAAGGTAAATAAATGAGGTTATTAGGTTGGCCCTAATTTAATATGACCGGTATCCTTAGAAGAGGAAACGAGAAGAACACCGGCATGGAGGAAAGACCACATGCGACACAGCAGGAAGGAAGCCATCTAAAAGCCAAGGAGAGAGGCCTCAGAAGAAACCAACAGCGTGCCGCCTTATCTCGGACTTCCAGCCTACAGAATTGTGAGAAAGTCAGTGTCTATCATTTAATCCACCCCATCTATGGTACTCTGCTAATGGCTGCCCTAGCAAACAAAATCAATCTTCATGATGATTTTTTGGGAACACTTCCTGATATTGCTTATAAGCACCAGAGAAAAACCAGCCACATCTATGCAATGAAAACATAATGTTTATTTTCCAAGGAAGAGATAGAACTATGCAATGTCTAGGGCCCAGGACAACACCTCTCAAAGGATATTCAATGAGAATGACCTGGCCACCATCCAAAGACGAGTCACAGCACACTGCCAACTCAGTAAGCACTTCAACATGAGCTTAATGAATGTGCAGGGCGACTCAGGCATGGTGATGCATGCCTGTAGTCCCAGTACTTGGGAAGCTGAGACAAGAGGATCACAGGTTCAAGACCTGCCTCAGCAATTTATGAGGCTCTCAGCAACTTAATGGACTCCGCTTCCAAATAAAAAATAAGGCTGGTAGTGTAGCTCAGGGGTAGAATGTCCCTCAGTTCAATCCCCAGTATCACAATAAGCAAATAGGCAGAGTGTCATATAGTAATAGGTGTGTGTACCTGTACCTGTACACACACACACACACACACCAGCCCAGCCCCGCCCCGTCCCTTTCTCAGCTCCCTTCCTTCACAAACCATTAGGGAGCAGGAACTGGGAGTCAAACACTGTCACACTGCTCTGAAGACCCAAAGATAAGCCTTTGAATAACTGTCTGAGTCACCTGGACCAGGAAGAGTCAGGCAAACAGCATTTGCTTGACCCAGATGCTGTCAGCAATACAACACATGCCATGCTTATAAGCACCTCAAAAGGACACCAATCTTCTGACCTTCCCCTCAAACCTGTACCTCCCACTGTCTCCTCCCTCTCAAAGGCAACTTTCCTCTTCCAATCACAGACAAAACCTGTAAATCATTCCCAACTTCTCTCTCTTAACTGGTGGAAGTGACAGAGACGACCCATATGAGCGGAAAGTACAAGGTCAGCCCTGTAAGAGCAGCACCGAGAAAGAGATAGCACGGCCAGCCCAGGCTGGAGACCAGGAAGAAATCTTGAGAGGTGCAGGAAGTCACAGGGAGGGAGGCCTTAAACAAGGACTTGAGAGGCGAGGAGGAGCCAGGTAAGGAGAGAACGGCAGAGCGGGCCGGCAGAGGGGCAAATTAGGTGATGCTGCCAGGGCCGAGTAATCGTAGTAATGATGACAAGGGTAAGGACAAAGCTTACTGACACTGCCCTGGAGGGGGGACTGCCTAAATGATTCACGAGTCAACTCGGTGCTACAGCATCTCATGCACACCTTGAGCCAAAGTTCGGTCAGGGGACCGCAAGAGCCTAAGTTCCCATGAAGTATAAATAGCATCTCCTCGTTCAAAAAATTATTTTAAGATCATTTTGATGAATATATATCATTAGAATGTTACGTATAAGCATTATAATTAGATTTGATGGGCAACGACATGTGAGAGACTGAGTCGGCAAGGATCTTTTTTCCCAAGGATAACGTTTGGGCCAAAGATTAAGTTCAAATTGACCTTAGTTTGGGCCAATATATAAGATTAAGTTCAAGCTGGCCTTGGTATGAGGCAAAGCATACTTTCTATGATTTATTAAATGTCTGGCACCCTGTCCTGAAGTCTGTTAAAGACTTTTTCTGTCCTAGAAGTTGTTACTTGCATAATTGTGGTTTTGCCTATTCTGCCAAGAAAAGAAAAAAGATTATAACAAATCCTAAATAAAGTGGAGAAGCTTGCATCTGGTCTCGTGTGTCAGTCTTCTCTCACTCGACCTCAACTCTTCTCTCACCAACACACGACCCCCGACTTCTGCTAGGGCTGGACCCCGGAAACTCAATAAGCCTGTGAGTTAAGAAACACTTCACAGACAAGGGAACTGAGGCTAGTACGTAAAGCCACCATTCAGCAAGGAGCAAAACTGGGTTGAAACACGGAGGACTGGCTCTTGGACTGTGCTTGTAGCGACTGGGCACGTCGCCTCCTGAGCGCAGGACTGGAGTCAGGGCCTGGGGGTTCCTTCCCACCCCCACCGCATGGCCTGCCTCTCATAGAGAGTCCTGCACGCAGGAAGACAGTCACAGGGAAACACAGAAAGTGCAGCCCACTATACCCACTCTCCCCTAAACACGCCAGACAAGGAAGTCTCAGCAAACTCCCTTGTGTAAATCAGGCAAGAGAAATGCGAAGAATGAAGAAGTGCCAGGTAGAGCAGCACGTGCCTGTAATCCGAGTTCCTGGGAGGTTGAGATCGGAGGATCACAGGCTCGCAGCCAGACTCAGTTACTTAACAAGGCCCTCAGCAACTCAGTGAGACCCTGTTTCAAAATAAAAGATAAAGCAGGGCTGCGGTCATAGCTCAAAGGTAGAATTCTATTCCTAGTAACACACACACACACACACACTCAAGTCACCTATAACCAGTGAAAACCATATGTACAGATTTCCCAGAGAGCTAAATTCTGACCTCAAATTTTGGGAATTAACCTAAGAATGGAACTATCATCTTTATCTTACCAAAAATGCACAGTAAGAAAATTCACCAGCAAAGCCCATCACTGGCCCATCCAGCCACCACTTACGAGGTGCACTTCCTCTCACACGCTGCTCCTCCCCCCCCCTGGCCCCTCCCTGCAGGGCAGACTTCCCAGGGCTCCCTCCACCCCCCACCCCCCACCTGCTCCATTCCTAGAACTGGGACCATGGTACTCCCCAACCAACATCTCCCAGACAGCACCTCGAAGCCCTCAGCCTTCCCAAGCACCAGACCTGGAGAGAACTAAAATGCCCTCCTGCGCAGTCCACAGTAGGTAGGAGCAGAGCCTGA
Source organism: Muscardinus avellanarius (assembly GCF_963383645.1). Classification (NCBI taxonomy): domain Eukaryota; kingdom Metazoa; phylum Chordata; class Mammalia; order Rodentia; family Gliridae; genus Muscardinus; species Muscardinus avellanarius. The sequence goes on from NC_137795.1 coordinate 99,337,907, forward strand.
GAGTTGCCGCCAATCCTACAGCCTCTCTACACTGTCGCCAACCCAACTCCCCCAATTCCTCACACAGACATGCCTTGGAAAAGTCTACTCTGTGTATTTTTGGACAGCGGGTTCCTGGAGACCATATTTCCTAAGCCCTCTTGCAAAGTAGGGTGAGGACACAAGTTTCTGGTCAACAGGATATAAAGGGAAGGCCATCCACGACTTCCAGACCTGACTCATGAAGATGATTCTGTTCTTACTGTTCATCTTTTCCATCTACTCCTGGAATTCAGTTCCTCGAATGGTCTCAAAAGCCTTGTGTTGAGGACAGAGCCTAGGCCAGTCCGCCTGGATCTCTGAATGACTGTAGGGATCAAGACCCCTGCCCCGGGGCTACTACATTTGATATGAATAAGAAATAATGTCCAAACCAGGCGTGATGGCACACACCTGCAATCCCAGTACTTGGGAGGCTGGGAGATGAGGATCACGGGTTCAAGGCCAACCTCAGAAACTTAGCAAGACCCTGTTTCTAAAGAAAGAAAGAAAAGAAGGAAGGGCTGAGTGCCTAGCTCAGAGGTAGGATTCTCCTGGGTCCAAGCCTCACTCCCATAAACACAAAGAGTAAATAATGTCTACCAAGCCAAGATAAAAGAAAAGAGGGCGGATGGAGGAAGGAGAGTATAAAAAAAGAAGCAACGTCTACTATGTCAAGATGAAAATAAGAGGAGCATATAAGGAAGGACAAAACCTCATTCTCCAAGACAACTGGACGACCTTCCAAAGCAGGTCTGCACGCCACGCTCCTCTACGCCCGCGCCCCACCAGCTCCCTAAACGCCACCTGCCAGGAAACCCGCGCGTCGCCGCCAGGCTGAGCTCCTCCGCCTGCGCCTCGGCCTCCCGCGCACCAGCCCGGAGCCCCGGGGTGACAGGTGCGGGGCCCGCCGCCCTCCCCGGGGCGCGCCCCTGCGGCCGAGCACGGGTCCGGGCGCCGGGCCCCGACGGCGCGGCGCTCACCCGGCGCGCAGGAACTTGCAGGCGCCGGCCACCATGAACCTGCAGAGGTGCAGCTGCGCGCACAGCCCGCGGCAGCCCGGCCGGGCGGCGTGGTGCGCGCGGCACAGGCGCAGCGGCGACGCGGCCAGCACCAGGCGCTCGGCGCGCTCGGGCCCGGGCCGCGCCGCCACCACGAAGCGCGCGCGCTCGCGCAGCAGCCGCTCCAGCGCCTCGGCGCCCGGGCCGCGCAGGCGGCGCCGCAGCTCGCCCAGCTCCATGGCGCCGCCGGCCGCGCACAGCACCTGCGTCACCTCGCCCGCCACGGCGGCGGCGGCGGCGGCGGCGGCGGCGGCGGCCTGGGCCATGGCCGTCGGGGCGCGGGCGAGCGGGCGGCGGCGAAACCGAAAGCGCCGGGCGGCGGGGAAATCGCCGCGGCCCCGCCCCGCGCGCAGCCGCGCCCCCGCGCCCGCGGCCGCCGCCCCCGACGGCCGCCCGTTGGCCGCGCCCGTTAAAGGGGCTGCGCGCCCCCGCCGGCCGCGCGCGCCCGGCCCCACAGGGCGCCCCGGGGAGGGAGGGAGGGAGGCCGCGGCCCGGGGCGCACGTGAGGCCGCGGGCGGGCACCCGCGCGACGCCCGCGACGCCCATAGACGGAAGGCGGCTGTGCGTCTTTAACGCGGGCGCCGGCGGCTGGCCGCGTTTCAATCAGAGCAGGACCCCCCCCCCCCGGGAAACGCAGGTGCCCTGGAATAACTGAGCGTTCACGTTCAAAAGGAGCCCCCCCCCCCCCGACGCCTGCCATCCTGGGAGGCTGAGACAGGCGGATGGAGGTTCGAGGCCAGCTTCAGCTACTTAGTGAGGCCCTCTGCAATTGAGTGAGACCCTGTTTCAAAATATAGATTAAAAAAAAAAAATAGGGCTGAGGGTGTAGCTCGGAGGTGGAATGCCCCCCAGGTTCAGTCCCTAGTACCGCAAAATTAAAAATAGGCATCATCAACTCAGATCCCCAAGATCTTTCCAGAACCTTCCAGAAGGAAAAGGGACAGTAAGCAGTCTCGTACAAACATGTTGATGTACCGTGAACGACGTGGCTTACACAGCCCTGGCAGGCACACATTAAGTCTGTCGACCCAGGCTATCCATGATGTGTTAGGTGAGAACAGATGGCTGTAGAGAAAAGCCTAAATCGAAGCCCGTAATCCCAGGTGAGGCTGAGGCAGATGGATTGCAGGTTTGAGGACAGCCTCAGTTAATTTAGTGAGACCCTGTTTCAAAATAAGAAGGGCTGGGGACGTAGCTCTGAGGTAGATTGGGTTTGAGTTCAACCCTCCACTATAAGAAAGAGAAACATCGAAATCAGTAATAGAATGAGACCCTATTTGCGTATGCAGCAGGATATTTTTGAACAGGAAGGACACTGGTTGTAGAGAGTGGCATGTAGAAGGTACTAGAAAAGTGGAAAAGAGAAGATGAGGGGGGCAGGAAAATTGGGGTGAGTACTTAAAATGAATATAAAATTTATAGAGACTTCCTACAGAAATATAAAAAAAAAATAGGGCTGGGGATATGCTTAGTGGTAGATTACATTTAGCTGAAGGCCCTGGGCTCAGTCCCCAGCACCCACCCAACAAAAAGTAAAAAATTACTTAGTAATAGTAATACGGACAAATGAAAATGAGTTGGTTTAGGGCCGTTTTTTTATTGGACTCTCAATGTTTTGGTTGCATAAGTATTTTTATTTTAATTTAAACACTTAGTTTCTCATTTTAATTGTGGTTCTTATATTGTTTTACAATAAAATCACATTTTTCCCCAAGTAAACAGAAAGGTGATATCAACGAAAATGGTGGGTTAAGAACCTCCAAAGTTTAACTACCATGAAAGCAATGGAGAAAACTGGCAAAACGTGTCGACTTCCCGGCCCTCTGAAGTTGACCAAAGGCCTACAGCAGCCCCCAGCACTCAGCCTGGAGAGAGTCAGCTGACCTCAGTAAGCACGGTGCCTGGAGGAGTCCCGCCTCCTCTCCAGCGGCCTTCAGAGCTGGGCCCACAGCCCCAGGACCTGTGCGGAGCGGGCAGACAGGGCTGAACTCTCTGGAACCCCGTTCCCAGTCAAGAGTCGTCGTCGTTGACCTATCTAGTGGTTCCTTGGAAGACCCCTAAAAAGGCTTTACTTTATTTGATCTTATTCAACTAGCCCAGTCCTACAGGTTCCCCCCCAGGAGCTCAAATGTTTTAATATCAAAACAAACGGAGGCGATACCAGCTGGGAAAACAATAGATTAAGCCGGGCGTGGTGGCGCCGCTTGTGATCCCAGCATTTGGAAGGCTGAGACCTGGGGATCACGGTTAGGTTCGAGGACAGCCTCAGCTACTTAAGCCACTCAGTGAGACCCTGTTTCAAAATAAAGAATAAAAAATAGGGCAGAGGGTGGAGCTCGGAGGTACAATACCCCTGGGTTCCATCCCAGATCCGCAAAAAAAAAAAAAAGAAAAAAGAAAAAAAAGGGGTGTCATTGTTACTGACCTCATTGAAATAAAAAGGATTATAAAATATAATGACCACATTTTCTAGTTCTTATATTTGATGTCCTTGCAGGCAGTAGACAGACTGCCCTTTTCAGAGCTGGGTGATTCTAGAGCTCCCAAACAACTCGCTTGTGAGTTTCCTTTCTGCAAAGCAGCTGATCCTGAGGCCACACCCGCAAACCCTACAGTCTGGGCCATTATTTCCCTTCCTTAGCACCCTGGGGCAAGGTCGTGGGGCATCTGGGAGCAGCCCCACGAGCCCCAGCAGCTGCTGGAATTATTCAAACTAGCTTACCCCACTCTTTCTGCCCCTTCCTCACTCCATTCTTTACCCTGGAAACCGCCATGAAGTTTCCAGCTCACTGCGTCCCAGCAGCCCGCTGTACTTCCTGTGTCGAGGGATCTGTGAGTGTAAAGTAATTCTTCATAATGGCCAGGTGCCTGCACGACTTGGCATACTGATTAAAATGATTCCTGGGTACCTGGTTATTTACTTATTTTGATGGTACCGGGGGTGGAACCCAGGGCATTCTACCTCCAAGCTATAACCCCAGCCCTATTTTTTTTTTTTTTTTTGCAGGTCTGGGGATGGAACCCAGGGGCATTTGACCTCAGAGCTACACCCCCTGCCCTATTTTTTATTCTTTATTTTGAAACCGGGTCTCACTGAGTTGCAGAGGGCCTCACTAAGTAGCTGAGGCTGTCCGCGAACCACGATCCTCCAGTCTCAGCTTCCCAAATGCTGGGATTACAAGCATGCACCACCACGCCCGGCTCCCCAGCCCTATTTTTTATTCTTTATTTTGAAACAAAGTCAGTCTCACTAAGTTCCTCACCTGCAGAGGACCTCACTAAGTTGCTGAGGCTCACAGTGAACCTGAGATCCTCCTGTCTCAGCCTCCCAAGTACTAGGATTACAAGCGTGCACCACCAACCCAGGCTCTGGGCACCTATTTATTTATGTATTTATTTATTTATTTATTTATTTATTTATTTATTTATTTATTTTGCGGGTCTGGGGATGGAACCCAGGGGCATTCGACCTCCAAGCTACACCCCCAGCCCTATTTTATTCTTTATTTTGAAACAGGGTCTCACTAAGTTGCAGGGGACATCACTAAGTAGCTGAGACTGACGGTGAACCGCGATCCTCCGGTCTCAGCCTCCCGAATGCTGGGATTACAAGCGTGTGCCGCCATGCCCAGCTGTCTGGGTACCCTTTTAAAACAGGTCTTATCCCAGCACTTGAGAGGCTAAGACAGGAGGATTGCACTGGTTCGAGGCCACCCTCAGCTACTTAGTGAGGCTCTCAGCAACTTAGTGAGACCCTGTTTCAAAATAAAAAATAAAAAATAGGACCAGGGGTGTTGCTCAGAGGGAAAGATTTATCTGGCCTGTGATCCTCCTATCTCAGCCTTCCAAGTACTGGGATTACCCACCACCAGGCCGGACTCCACAAATCTCTTTGAGGTAGGTGTTTCTCTACTTTGTGTGTCAAAGAGCTGGCAAAAGTGCCCTCGATGCCTAGAAGCCTTTTAGCTGAAGAGTCTACAAAGTACCACCTTAAATCTCCCCAATGTCATGAAGGGTGTTTTTATTTGATTTTTTTTTCAAATGTTATTATTATTATTGTTATTGGGGTAGTTCTAGGGATCGAGCCCATATGACTTTGTGTGTGTGGCCCTCAGGCCCAGCACCAGCCTCCATCCAGCACCGGCTGAGGCCTGCAACGGAGTGGGCGCAGGGCAGGAGTGGCGGCCCCAGGCCCTGGCCCTCTGCATCCACATCTGTAAAACGGCTGCAGAGGCTACAGGCAATTCTCTGATGAAAGTTTTGATTCAGGCCTTAGAAGCATGGGTGCGGGGACGGGAACAAGGACCCAAAGGCATCTGAGCAGAACAGAGAGTGCCCTGGCATCCTCTGTGGTTCAGGTCACAGAGCGCCACCGACAGGCGGAGAGAACCCCGAGGAGGGAGGGGAAACCCATGCCGCTGACCAGGCTCCACGCCAGGCCCAGCACAGTGTGCGGCCCCGGGACAGGGCTTTGGTGCTGTCCACAGACTCCAGCCCATTGCTCACTTCCTTTTCTTCCAGAAGAGACTCTGCCTGTTTTGTTGACTTCCTCGGGCCTGCAGCTGTTCCTCATCAAATTGTGTGTGTGTGTGTGTGTGTGTGTGTGTGTGTGTGTGTGTGTGTGTATGTGGTGGTGGGGATTGAACCAGGGGCATTCTACCTCTGAGCTACACCCTCAGCCCTTCTTTTGCAGTACTGGGATTGGAACCCAGGAGCATTCTACCTCTGAGCTACAGCCCCAGCCTCCTTTTTTTTTTTTAGTCCTTTTATTTTTGAAACAGGGTCTCACTGAGTTGTAAAGGTCCTCAGTAGTTGAGGCCAAACGTGAACCGCGATCCTCCAGTCTCCGCCTCCTGAATGCTGGTATTACAAGCATGTGCCATGCCGGCTTTATTTTATTTTAATTTATTTTTGGTGGTACTGGGGTTTCTTCTACCTCTGGGCTACACTCCCAGGCACCTATTTTTTATATTTGTATTTAGAAACAGGGTCTCTTAAGCCAGTACGGCTGGCTTCGAACCTGCGCCATCCTCCCGTCTCCGCCTCCCAAGTGCATCTCCGCCTCCGAAGTGCTGGGATTACAAGATGCACCACCACGCCCGGCTTTCTATTTTATTTTTTAAATATGGAAACAGGAATGCCAGGCGTGGTGGCGCACGCTTGTAATCCCAGCGCTTGGGAGGTGGAGACAGGAGGATCGTGCAAGTTCGAAGCCAGCCGAGCTGTAGCCCAGAGGTAGAAGGGCTTCCAGGAACCCCAGTACGGCAAAAAAAAAAAAAAAAAAAAAAAAAGGAAACGGTCTTGCAGCCGGGTGTGGTGGTGCATGCTTGTAATCCCAGCGTTCCGTAGGCTGAGAAAGAAGGATCACAGTTCACGGCCAGCCTTAGCTACTTAGTGAGGTCCTTTGCAACTCAGTGAGACCCTGTTTCAAAACAAAGAGTAAAAAATAGGGCTGGGGGTGTAGCTCTGAGGTAGAATACCCCTGGGTTCCATCCTTGGTACCGCAAAAAAAAAAAAAAGAAAGAAACAGGGTCTTGCTAGATTGCTGAGACTGGCCTCAAACTTGCAATCCTCCTGTCTTAGCCTCCCAAGTAGTAGGATTACAGGTATGTGCCACCAGGCCCAGCTATCCATTATATTTTTGAGGAATGAAGATAAGAAACATCACCCATCATCTCACCACCAAATAAGACCCATGTGAATCCCTAGATATTTGTTTTGGACAGGAGAGGACTAGAAGCCCTGCTGCCCTCAGATTTCATCTGGCCTAAAGGCGAGTGATCTTTCTAAGGGTCGGTCAGGCTGAGAGCTCTGTCCTTCCCCTGGTGCCATCCAAAAGAACCACCCTGCCGACATCTTGATCTCAGACTTTTGGCTGAACTGTCAGAGTAAATTTCCCAACACCACCTTGTTATAGCAGCCTGAGTAAACGCATACGAGTAGCTACCCTCAAAACCAGAGAGGAGAAATAGGTACATTTCAGCCGTACGCTGGCAGGAGCTGAGGAGAGGCCAGCCTAAGGGGGTCAGAGTCCCTCTCTGACCAGAGAGTAGAGAACGTCTTTCTTTGTGGCCTTCACACCCTCCCCTCCATTTATTTATTTTTGCGGTGCTGGGGATGAAATCCAAGAGCAGTGTACCTCTGAGCTACCCCCCAGTTCTATTTTTTATTATTTATTTTGAAACAAGTTCTCACGGAGTTGTAAAGGGCCTAAGTAGCTGAGGCTGTCTGCGAACTGCGATCCTCCTGTCTCTGCCTCCCAAAAGCTGGGATTACGGAGCGTGCACCACCACGCCTGGCTCCATTTATTTACTGCTTGTTGGTTACTGGGGATTGAATCCAGAGGCAGTCCACCTCTGAGCTACACACCCAGCCCTTTCTCTTATTTTGAATCAAAGTCTCGTTAAGTGGCTGAGGCTGATCTCAAACCTGCAGTCCTCCTGTCTCAGCCTCCCAAGTACAGAGATTATAGGTGTGTGCCATTGCTCCGGTGTGGCTCTTCCTGACTGAGTAGCTGGACGATGGGCGATGGGCGAAGGCTGCTGGTGGTTCCGCCCACTCCTGAGGCTGGGCCTTAGGTGCAGCCCTCCTCCTCTGGGGAAGGGCCTGGTCTCCTCAGGAGGCGGGCAGGCCTGCTGGCTGCGCTCCTCCACCGCTCAGTGCTCCCGGGGGCTCACCTCCATGGGGTCGAGGACTCCCTGGTTTCCAGCTTCCAGCGGGACCCAACAGGCTTGGGCCAGGCTTCAGAGCTGCGGGAGGGCGGGCTCTCCTGCCCTGGCTCTCCCTGGGTGGCTGTGGCCCCCCGTGCTGGAGGCCAAGGCCCCTCTGCCTTCAGGCAACTTCTCCCTGGCCCCCCAGGACTAGTGACAGCTCCACCTCTTCCTCACTACAGGCCCAGACACCTCAGCATCCCTTTTGCTTCCCCACCTCTCTATTGTAAGTAGTCTTTTTTTATCATGGTCTTCTATCCTCTAATTTCTATCTATCCTCTGATTTTTATCCTCTAATTTTTATCTACCTCCTAAGGGAAACCCACAGGGAACAGGCTGAAGAGAAATTTTAGGAAAAGTGGAGGGAGGGTTCTTCTTTCAAGAACATTCCAATTCCAAGTCAGGAGTGGAATGTTCTTGAAAAAGGTTCATTTTCCCTTCGACTGTAGGGGTTAACTGTACCAGAGACAAAGCAAACGCGCCCTCGCCACACCTCTTGCAGCGTGCCCCGCTGGCGGGCCTCGCGGGACGCACTGTGATGGTGTAGCGAGGGCAGCGTGACCGTCCCCACGTCACCAGCCTGCACGGGACCTAGGAATGCAAGAGGAAGCAGCTCTCCAGGGTGCCTTCCGTAGTGGGGGTGACGCAGACACATTTACCCTGTAAAACACAGCCTGGTGAAGTTGCAGGAGAGAAGCGAACCAATATTAAGAGTAATGGAAAGCCGGGCGTGGTGGCGCACGCTTGTAATCCCAGCATTCGGGAGGCTGAGGCAGGAGGATTGCAGTTCACGGCCAGCCTCAGCTACTTAGTGAGGCCCTCTGCAACTCAGTGAGACCCTGTTTCAAAATAAAGAATAAAATATAGGGCAGGGGGTGCAACTCAGAGGTAGAATGCCCCTGGGTTCAATCCCCAGTACCACAAAGGAAAAAAAAGTAAGAGTAATGGAGCCGGGCACGGTGGTGCAGGATTGTAACCTCAGACTTGGGAGGATGAGATACGAGGATCACAGATTTAAGGCCAACCTCGGCAACTTAATGAAGCCCTTTACCACTGAGTGAGACCCTGTTTCAAAATATAAAAGATAAAGTAAGGCTGGGGTGTAGCTCAGGTTGAATGCCCCTGAGTTTAATTCCCATTACCAGAAAAAAAAAAAAAAAAGATAGCACCTTTGATCTCCACCTTCATGGCTATTCTGATGTAATTAAGAGCTCAAGACTCAGAGCAATGAAATCTGTACTTACTGAGGACATGTGTGCCAGGCACAGTGATAAATGCTTTCCATGGATGGTCTCGTTTACTTTCCATAACAGCCATATTTAGTAGAAATTACTACTCTACTTATATTGGCGTTTTTAAAATGAAAGCCAATTGAGAATGATTAATTTGTCAAGGTCACTTAGACATTAGCTTACTCAAATGATGTGTGTGTGTGGTACTGAGGATTGAACCCAGGGGCATTCTACCTCTGAGCCACATCCCCAGCCCCATTTTACTTTTTATTTTGAAACAGGTTCTAACTCAGTTGCGGAGGGCCTAAGTTGCCAAGGCTGGCTGCGAACCTGTGATGCTCCTGTGTCAGCCTCCCAAGTACAGAGACTGCGAGCGTGCGCCACCATGCCTGGCTTACTCATCTAAATCTGTGCCTAAAAAGCCCAGTCTATCTTTCTCTTATTTATTTATATATTTATTGCGGTGCTGGGGATGAAACCCAGAGGCATTCTACCTCTGAGCTACATCCCCAGCCCTATTTTTTAGTCTATATTTTAAAACAGGGTCTCACTGAGTTGCAAAGGGCCTAAGTAGCTGAGGCTGTCTGCGAACCGCGATCCTCCTGTCTCGGCCTCCCAAATGCTGGGATTACATGTGTGCACCACCACGCCCGGCTCATTGAGTCTCTTAATAATAAACAACTTGGGTCTGGCAATGTAGCTCAGTGGTAGAGCATGTGCTTAGCATGTACAGGGCCCTGGGTTCGATCCTTGGTACACGTGTGTCATGATTTAAGTTCACCCTTCCCCCTCCTGCTGGCTGGAAGCCCCACGCAGCCGTCACGGGTCATGATGGATCTGTTCCTTACCACCTTCAAGGAGCCTTCCAGTCCCGCAGTGCCTGCTCCAGCCCTCTATCTTTAAGCGACTTGTGCTGTGGGGTTTCGCTCCCTTGAAGCTGTGTCTACCTTTCCAATGCGCCACGTCGAGTTTGGTCTTGGACCTAAGAGCTTCAGGGATGCTGGGGTGAGGCTGCAGTTGGTGGTAGCAGTCGGCAGGTGGTGGACCAAGGCGTGTTGGGAGTGGGTAAGGAGAGGAAGGCCAGGATTGCCAAGTACCTCCATTGGCTCATGCATTTGACATGTTTTAAGTGTCTGGTAAACTCTGAGAGGCACTGATGAGAGATCAACTCAGTTTTGGCCCTAAACTCAGGCTGGCAGGAAAGACAGCTGCAACGTGGGAAAGCCACGTGGACGCACACCCAAGGCAGGTGGCGGAGGCCAGGGGGGCGGAGGCCCGGCATCGCCTCTGCCGGGCCAGCACTGAGCGCTGCCCCGGGCTGCCTTACAGGGCAGGGGAGGGGTGCCTCCTCACGTATCACACGCAGGTGTGATTAGTGTATCCTGGGGCAGATGAGCCATACCCATACTCTTTTTAGTTACAAAATTGGCATATTACTTGATTTTGTGTGTGTGTGTGGGGGGGTACTGGGGATGGAACCCAGGCGCCTTCTACCTCCAGGCTACACTCTCAGACCTATTTTATATTTTATTTGGAAACAGGGTCTCTTAAGCCAGCGAGGCTGGCTTTGAGCCAGCATGATCCTCCTGTCTCCGCCTCCCAAGCATGGGGATTACAAGCGTGCGCCACCACGCTTGGCTTACTTGAATTTAAAAAATTAAAAAAAAAAATTTAAAAGCCCTCACCCTCACATGCCCTGCTATGATCTACTCTTGCTCGTGCATGGCCGTCTCCTGGTAAGTGCACCAGGTGGCAGCTGGTCAAGCCCAGCCGGCACTGTGTACAGCAGGCTCGGAAGCCAGCCGCTCTGAGGGCTGTGTCCGCTTGTGCCAGGCCATGTCCTGAGTGCCGGTGTGTGCCCCTTTAACCCCCTCATGACGGAATGAGGTGAAGAAGTATGTCACAAAAGAGTAAACTGAGGCACAGTGAAGTCATAGTTTGCCCAAGACCCGTCAGTAAGCGGCAGAGCCGGGACTGAAGTCTGGCTTCAGTCTGCACGCTCAGCTCTGGCATGCCACGGAGCCCCATGGTTAGGATAAGGAGCCAAGGGCAGTAACACACAAGAGCCGCGAGCCCTCCGCACACCCAGTGCACACGAGAGCACCCAGGAGGTGTGGGGGAGCTCCAGGACACTCTGGGCATAGCTCACGGCCTCACGCCCCGCAGGGATACGCGTGAACTTGGCCATCACAGGCTGCTTCCCTCCCGGGACAGAAGCTGGCCTACTGAGTTCCCTGGCGGTGTGGAGGGGTAAGGAACAGAGACTGAGGCTGGACTGGTCCAAAAGGGGAAGAGCAAAATCTGCAAAGATTTGTGGTCAGGGAGGAAAACTGAAACTGGAGCGATGCTGAGGGCCGGGGTCAGTGGAACCCAGAGGTGGACCCCGTGATGTAACGGACAGTGTGGTACGAGGCATGTAGGAGCCACGGTAGACTGCACTGGAGAGGGCCAGACACTGTTTCTGCTACTGTCAATATTTTGTCTCAGGTTAAATTTGATTAAAAAAATACTTCTGGAATTTATACCTATTACTTTCTATTTTGAGACTTTTTTTCCTTCTTTCCCAAACTCTGGCATAGGGAGAATGTAAAATTATAAAATTTCAGAATTAGCACTTTAAAAAATATAAAGGTAAGCCTGGCATGGTGGCGCACGCTTGTAATCCCCGCGCTTGGGAGGCAGAGACAGGAGGATCACGGAGGTTCGAAGCCAGCTGCGTTGGCTTAAGAGACCCTGTTTAAAAAAAAAAAAAAAAAAAAAAAATATATATATATATATATAGGTCTGGGAGTGTAGCCCAGAGGTAGAAGGGTTTCCAGGAACCCCAGTACCACACACCACACACACACACACACACACACACACACACACTATATATATATATATATATTTATATTTATATATATATATATATATATATATATATATATATATATATATAAAGGTAAGTCAGGTGTGGTGGCGCATGCATGTAATCCTAGTATCTGGGAGGCGGAGACCAGAGGATCACAGCAGTTTGCAGACAGCCTCAGCTACTTAGTGAGGCCCCTTGTAACTCAGTGAGCCCCTGTTTCAAAATAAAGAATAAAAAATAGGAAGCCGGGTGTAGTAACGCACGCTTGTAATCCCAGCATTCAGGAGGCTGAGCCCAGAGGATCGTGGTTTATGGTCAGCCTCAGCTGCTACTTAGTGAGGCCCTCTGCAACTTAGTGAGATGCTGTTTCAAATAAAGAATAAAAAACAGGGCAGGGGATATAGCTCGGAAGTCGAATGCCCCTGGGTTCCATCCCCAGACCTGAAAACAAAAAACAAAAAACAGGGCTGAGGGTGTAGCTCGGAGGTAGAATGTCCCCAGTACCTAAAACAGAAAAATTATATAAAGGTAGCATGCCTACTTGGAAGGCTGAGATAGGAGGACTGCAGATCTGAGGCCAGCCGCAGCAAGTATGAGACTCTAAGCAACCTGTTTCCAAACAAAACAAAAAGAATGGGGTAATGGGGTGTAGCTGAGAGGTAGAGTGCCTCTGAGTTCAGTCCCCAGAACCACATTAAAAGATAAAAATAAAAAAGGAACAGCGTAAAGGTATTCTGGGGAGAGAGGTGGGGACGAGCCTGCTCAAGGGAGGGAGAGGACAGCAGGAGCGAGTGGCTGGAGAGGATGTGGGGTGCGGCTCCGGGAGGTGGGGCCTCGTGGAGGGCAGGCCCTCTTTCTCCTTTTCTATCTGGGCTGACCCACCTAGAGCTGAGGAGCAGGAAATGGTGAAGGGAACCCGCTTCAGTTCAGGACAGAAGAGGAATGGCTGCCGTCCTGGTCCCGTGGCAGGTGTGGTGAGCGTGCGCTGGGCTGGCTCTGCGCGCCTTCCAGTTCTGAACGGTGGAGCTCCACCTCTGGCCCCTGTACTGCCTCTCAGAAGTAGAAGCTGCGCAGACGCCCAGCCCACGGCCGCTCACCACGCCAAGTGCCCGAGGAAGCACCAGACCCATCTCCACGCCTCAGCCTCAGCTGGCCCATCGCCCTTCTGTGTTTTCTTCTCTTCCAGCCATTTATCCCAACAAAACTTCTAATCAAATAGTAACACGTTTTACTTCTCACATTTAAATCTTCATAAATAGTATGAAGTTTAAGGGTTTTTCACATTCTTCAATGATTTCCTAAGATTTGATGAGCAGAAAAAGGGAACAGAAAGTCGGAATTAGATATAGAATTTGGATTTTTTTTCTTTCAGGAACACATTTTATACAACTTTCAACATTTATACTTTCGAACAAAATGAGCAAAAAATACACTGAGTGCTAAAAAATCAAAACAGAAGTAATACAATTTTAATTTCAATATTTTAAAATACAGAAATTAGAAAGTAAGAAAACCAAATACAACTTTAAACAAGTCACTTGTCTCCCTATAATAATCAATGTAAGCTACTTAAAGACTTACAAATTCAGAGTGAAACAGAAACAAAATAAATACTGTACACTTTCCCTGCCTGCAGGCAAAAGATGGGAAATACTGTTAGGAATTGAAAAAAATGCTCTTAAAGCTTCCGCATCCCACTCCCAGCCACACCCTGCCCATCATCACAGTGTGCTTCTGTATCCAAGGACTCACATGTGCACACGCGCCGGCTGCTACACACAGAGACAGACATTACCCCGCAGACACCAACAAGTATCAGTCACCTGGGACCGTGGGCATAAAAACCAGTCAGGAAAGTCGGCCAGGCTAGCAAAACATTACTACAAAACTAGTAAGTACCATAGCCAACAACTGTCCCCTTTTCAAATTTCACAGGGTTAAAACCCCTAAAACCAATACTACCCCTCCCTATCAACACCCACCAACACCCTCCCCAAAGAAAACTTGCTGAAGCACTGGCAAAGTTAGACATTTCACAGCAATGTGAAAATTCATACTATATAATCTCTTAAGATGAACCTTTTCACCCTCTTTCCACAGCATGAAACTGTTATGGCTTAATTTATATTAAAAGTAGAAAAGTCTTTTCCGACGGAAATACAGTCTGTGAAGATGCACGTGCGTTTCCTGATCAGTGCTATTTCATACCGAGTAACTGCGTGACTTGCTTTTGCAGTCAGAAGCTATTTTTGGAAAAACTGAGGTTATAGATTTTGATTCAGTCTAACCATAAACTGTAAGGCCCTTAGTTTGGTTTAAGTTTCTTTTATAAGATAAAATAACCTTGGGGTTCACTTAGTAAGTTACACCTCAGGTCCCTGACTATAATGTGGAAGTTATATGTATGCTTTGTAAAAATAAAAGGTTACTTATGTATCTTAGAGGGAAGAAATGATTCTCGGCAAGGAATCAACTCCTCATTATATATTACATCTAATGCTGGTAATTTTTACCAACCAAAACCCACCAAAGAAATATAAGAGTATGTCTGGGTTACTTTATTCCCACAAAATATTATATATTCTAGCACTTATGACCATTGTTTTGGTGAAAAATCCTGGGGGAAAATAGCTTACATTTTGAAAAGGAAATGGCTAAAATAGAACTGGTTGAAAATAACATTTTTTAAGATTAAGTTCCATTAATGAGTACTTTCTGAAATAAAGAAAAGTAAGTTCAGATATCACAGGTCTTGCATAGGTAAAGTACTTGGAGTTCAAGGGCTACGTGGTAGCCAGGGTTTAGTAGTGAAATAGTGCAGAGCAGATAAGCTTGTAGGAAGATTCACTGAATACAGTCTCAAAAAGATTTGAACAGAAATGTAATGTTGCACTTGGTAAGACAAAGCCTGGAGACACCGGGGAGGGCACCGAGGATGAGCGGGAGAGCCCAAGACTCTCAAGTGCGTGTTATCTTTTCCTCCCCAGGAAAGAGGGGAAAGTGACTACAGAAGAAGAAAACCACAGTCCAATCACAACAACTAATTGCTTTGGAGATAAGCATTTGTTCCTGATTACCTTAATTTTAAAAAAGGATTTATATAAACAATATCAAATATTTGATGTGTAGGATGTTCACTGAAAACAACTTAAAGTGAGGGAAGGTTTTTAGTAAGGCTCCAGTATAAGATTACATTACACCAACCGCAATTTAGCGTGTGCGCTAATTCTTCCCCTCTCTCTACCCAGCTTCCTGGAAGCACACCGACGTCATCCACGAGGCACGCAGAGGCTGCCGTATCACAGAACAGGGTCTGTTTAGGGAAGCAAGGCGTCAGAGGTCAGAGGTCCCAGGCGGGACCACTGTGTCCCCAGGCAAACCCCTGCCCTGTCTGGATTATAACGGTTTCCTTTACTCACCAGCCTTCCCTAGGTCAAGACATACGATGCTCACCTCAAGACTGCTCTGGATGAAGATGCAGTGCACATCGGCAAACAGCTGGTGGCCTTTGGTCCCTTCCTCTACTCTCTTTCTGCAGAGTGGGGATCTACCCAAGAGCTCGCACATACTAGGCAAGAGCTTCTCTTTATGTAGGAAGCAATTAGGCTAATATGTAATAAGATGAATTTTGGGAAAATGTTCAGATTTACATTATGAAGGCCCTTGTCTCTCCAGCTGAAACTTATTTCTAGCAGTAGCATACTGGGCCATTCAATTACTCCCATCAGCTCTTGGCGAGTAAGCGGTCTTACCACTGTAAAAGGAAAGAGCTTTAGAAGCCAGCAGGCTGTTTTCTGTTGAAGACACACAGTGGAGTCTCCTCCGTCCACTAACAACCCGGGGCTCCTGTGCACCCAGGCTGCTGCCAGCACCCTCAGGCCGTCTCTGGAGCTCCATCTCCCTACGCACCCTGACCCCCAGTCCAGTCCCGTGGGGAGTTGCTAAATCATTTTCATTCCATTACTATTTTATCTTTACTTAACACCTGAACAGTACGCCCAAACTGGACAGCAGTACTAACACCTGTGACACTAGCCGCCCGCACACGCCTGAGGACGAGCGCGCTTCCTCCCCGTCACACACTCGCTCGGCTGTGTTTCTCTCACTTCAAGCATGGAAACGATCTTTAACTCAGCACCTTGCTGGAGATTCTTTGTTTTTTAGGTAGCATGCCCTGGCACATACTGGATATGAAATAAGTTTTATGAATAAAAGCTGTTTTCATTTAAAAATGTATATAAAGGTGTATTAATTAATCATCAGTTGCAACTTAATGATAAATTCTCTTAAGTATGAAGTATTAAATTAAAAATGTTTTCCTTCACTGATTATCATAGTAAGCATTTGTATTTAAACTTATTAATAAACACAGCTAAGGCTCAAGGAATAAGTGACTTATTCAAGATCACACAGCTGACACAGGCAGGCAGAACTTGAACCAAAACTCAGATTTTTTGCTTCTTTTTTGCGTCCTATACATCCTCATGTTACCAACATTAAATTACTAACTTTGGAGATGTCTCTTTTAAAAGTTCTTTTTAAAGAACTCGGGTTTTTTTTTTTTTTTTTTAAACTTTCATTTCTAAAGTAGTGTAGCATCAGTTTAAACTAATAGTCATTCTTTTGACTGGGCCCTGTTTTGCTAAATTTTGCTTAGAAGTGAAAAAAGTAGTGACTTTCTAGTAAAGACAACTACGACCTGGCGTCCCGTACTGTGTCAAGAGGGCTGGGTACGCTGTAGATATCTGATGAATACCTGTTGATCTCAGAGGATCAACTACAGTAGAGTACATCAAAATTGCAAGAGTTAAGAGTTATTAAAAATAGAAGTCTTAAACTAAATATTTAACTAGTGATAAAGATGGGCTTATTTCCTCTGAGTTTATAATTTCAGTCAGAATGTTTTGTATGAAAAAAAAAAGAATGTTTTGTGTGTTCAAAATGAACTGATACTTAGGAAGTTCGATGTATTCCTAGGGTCCTGAACTACTGTACACTGCCAGTTCTGTGTTACTGACATCATTCATCAATACCAGGGAGCCAATAGTATGCGATGTGCATTACAGTACAGTGGATCTCAGGTTAAGAATCACTTATTTGAATCAATATAGGAAAGTTACTACTACTACTAAAGTTCTATATGTTAAAACATTGATTCTCAATTTTACATATTTGTACTTGTTTATGACTAGTTAAATGCTATCATTGCCGTCTTCCTGTCTAAGCTGTGGTGAACTGTTTACAAATGAGACTATGGGAAAGACAAAAGGTTGTCCATTACTGTTGAGCCTAGATACTGGCCATAATTACCTTAAAGTTCAGCCATTTCCATGAGATAAAGAGCTATATCACAACCAGTAACTTTGTAAGATACTTGATTAGAAAAGTCACTGGGTGGGTGGCTAACTTATCACCAATTCAGAAAAATAAACATTATTCACCTACAGTGGTTATATGACCTTGCTGAAATTTCTGTAACTTAGCTAATTAATGGGCTAAAACTGCCAAAAATGAATCCACAGTGCCTTCACTTAAAAATTCTACATACCGGCTACTCAAAATTAGCATTTAATGGCCTAAGTACACAAGGTAGACAGCGGCCACAATTTCAACTGATAAAAAGTTGCTTTAGTTTAATGTTTATGGATAGAAAAAATTAAAAGTAGTTGTGAAAATGTAAAGACAAAAATCCAGATCATGATTCAATTGGAAAAGGAACTTATTTCTTAAACCAAAATAAAAATATGTGTACTTGAAACTAAAATAGGGTCTACAGAAAACCAAGACATCACAGTGGCATACTGTGTGGAAGGTGAGGGCAGCAGTCACACCCAGACGTTGGTATCTTGAGATACATGCCTAATGGATGGCTGACTGTGCCCCTCTCTCACCAGTTATGGCATAGTGTAGACAGGGTTAAACAGTCTGTTTACAGATATTAGGGATTTCCATTAAAATTATTTTTCCTGATACCAGGTAAGATTCAGACTTTGATCCAGACACTGGACCAAAAAGGCCAATTCACAAGCTACTTCATAGATGTGTCATGAAATACTGGAATGGAGATAGAGTAAAAAATATTTCTCTTTGGAAACACACATTTGAATGCAACCATGAAAGATAATGCTATAGATATTTTTTCTTAGCAATCTAAGTGTTAATACAGAAGGAAAAGTCCCACTACTTTGCTGAGTTAAAAAAAAACATAATATGGCCATATTTCTTGTCCATAAAAATAAATTTCATCCTACTTACTAATATTGTCTTTGTAGGAATTTGTAAAATGCTATCTTGTCAGACTTGGGAATAGTTCTATCCCCCCCAACCCCAGCAATCATTTATACCATGAAGGGAAAAATAGAAGCTATTATAAGCAACTGAAAACTGACATTCAGTAAAACTTGACATGAAAGAGATGGTTACCTTAAGTTCAACCGGATACTTGACTTCAGTATGCACTCGTCAAGTAAAGACAGATGGAAGAAACTGCAAAAAGCACCCATTTTACTCCAAATTCATATCTGAAATAATTCTGTAGAATGCTAAGAAATAAAAAAGTAAACACACACACAATCTACTCCAACATGCTTGCATCTATACAACTTAATATAGCATAATCCTATTATAGTACGACTTATTATGCAGATTTAAATATCCTAAGCCAATTCATACTTTTCAACAAACTATGTGTAGAAAAAAAAGCTTGCAGCAGGTGTTGGCCCCATCCTCCAACACCAGCAGTATGAAGAAGGCCCTCTGTAGTTACAGATGTATTTGGGAAAAAATGCAAACATGATAATTTAACCAAACTTATTAATACTTTCCCCACAAGTAGGAAAAAGATATTAAAGCTGTTCTCTTTGGGACCCAGATATCATTAGCAAAACTGAAAATGCAAGAAGCCTATTTCTTTATATTGAGAAGAAAACCACAATGTCAAAGGAAATAAGAAATGAGGGATCTTGTATGGAGTTTTTACACACTGGCTATGGAAGTGTTTCCCTGCAAAGAGGAGAGTACTGAAGAGTCATCACGACGTGACAGGTGCAGGGGGAAGGTGGGGTGGAAGGGAACAGACCTGGATAACAGTGTGCACCTTGAATGTTAGCAAAAGCGAAGCAAATAGCTTATAAAAACACATGAAATATATAAAATAAAATGATTTTCATATACATCTTAATTTAAAATAATTAATGCATCAAATCCCTGTTTAAGACTTTAACCTGAATATCAAATTTAAGAGTCCAGACTAGTTACTGTTACTGCGGCTCTTCCCCACATGTAACACACACACTATCAAAAATAATTTAAAAACCTTCACATTCTTAAAATCTAAATTAGTGAGATATTTCTCCAGAAATCTTCCAAATAAATAGCTTTAAAAAAGAATTTAAAAGCTGTTAACTTTAAAAAAAAATCTGTTAAATAAATTATTGATAATTCTTTACCCTACTACTGAAAATAAATCAAGACACTACCAACAACAAAACGAAATTCAAGCCCTGACAAGAGACCCTTTCCAGTCCCAGGTCTCTTTTGAAGGTTCTGCCCTCCTTGTCCTCTCCCCACCAGGTCCAGGGTTATTGCTGAGTGGGTGCGGCACAGTGAAATGCAGCATCAGGTTCGTTCTGTCTCCGGGCAGCGTCCCTACTGTACACGGAAGCTCTCCAGCAGGGGAGGCAGAGCTCCGGCCCGCACCGCGCCCGGTCTCCAGAGGAAGAGAGCTGCGGCAGCAGCGGTCACACGAAGAACCGTGCGTGGCCGTTTCTGTTCAATTTGAGGATCTTCCCAAGACGCTGTTTAGCTGTTGCCATTCCTTTTTTTGGACGTTTACCTATAAAACACCAAAAAGCCATAAATAACAACGAAGAGCACACTAGGCAGACAGTAACAGGAAGACTCAGGGCACCGCTTTATGCTACCTAAGCGGTGTGACTGCGCCAGTCATTCTGGGCTTCACTGTCAAACCCTTCCACCTCACTCCAATACGGAGGCCACTTTAGTGAGCAAGTGGACTAAAGTCCATCAGCAGCCCAGGCTGCACCTTGCGGCCTGCTCTTCCCTCTGCTTTCACTACTTCTTGTCCCATGTGCCAACTCGGCCTTGCTACTCATTCATTCATTCATTTATTCATTCATTCATTTTGTAGCACTGGGCATGGAACCCAGGGCATTCTACCTCCAAGCAACACCCCCAGCCCTACTTCTTATTATTTATTTTGAAACAGGGTCTCACTGAGTTGCAAAGGCCTCACTAGTAGCTGAGGCTGTTTTCAACTGTGATCCTCCGTTCTCAGCTTCCCAAACGCTGGGATTACAAGCCTGCACCACCATGCCCGGCTGCTGGTCCTTGATGATCCAGTTTTAGGATCTACCTCTCCTGCCCCTCAAGAAGGCATTCCTGGTCCTCTTCCCTCTTTGCGTCCTTGTGGTTCGGCATACTACTATCAGAGTGTGGTCCATAACACAGGCGATGGTGAGCAACCGAGTGCAGAGACTACAGCTAAACTGCCGCCCGGCCGTCCACGGTCAGAAACACACGTACTCCGCAAATGTGAACCAGTTACCTTTCGTTGCCTGGTTGCTGATAGGTGGTGGGATAGATGCAGGTCTCTTGGTGGGGTGAAGGGGCACTGAAAAGGACGTCTCCCCAACTGGCCTCTCTGGGCTTAGACTGCCGTCACCCATCTGGCACGCCCCTGGAACCATGCTGGAATTCTGCGTGTACTTTCCACTCTGAAGGCCTGAGCCACTGCTGCCCACGCAATTCCTGCTTTGCACTTTCTGACTGATTTCTGATGAGCATTCCTTTTTGATGCATTTCTGGCTTCTGCTTAGGTCCTGAAAAAGAAGGGGAAAAAAGTAAATTCTCACAGTTTGAGGTATGTGAAATCTAAACTTCATATGCACTAGCAAAATCAAGAGAGGTGCATTTTGGTTTTCTTAACACGTGCTAACTACAGATGCCCACCCTTCCTGATGGTCCTCTCAATCCATGTGAAACCTAAAAGTCTGGAAGAATATAGGCCTTGAAATCGCATCATAAGTCAAAAAGCAGAGAGCATGGTGGCGCAGGCTTGTAATCCCAGCATTCGGGAGGCTGAGACAGGAGGATCCTGGCTCGCAGACAGGCCCTCTGCAACTCAGTGACACCCTGTTTCAAAATATAGAATAAAAAATAGGGCAGGGGGTGTAGCTCGGAGGTCAAATGCCCCTGGCTTCCATCCCCAGACCCGAAGAGAGAGAGAGAGAGAGAGAGAGAGAGAGAGAGAGAGAGAGAGAGAGATTGATTGAGCGAGCAAGCACAATTTAGCAAGGCGAGGTCTTCCACCCACCATCTGCGCGGCAGGGAAAGAACCAAGATGACCAGACGGACCATCCTCCCTTAGCACGCCACAGCTCCCAAACGCTTCTCCTGTGATACACTGTGTTTCTTAGAACTCAACTTCTGTGAGGTTTATCCAGTGTAGATTCTACACTGCATTTGTTTTCTAGAAAAATCCCTAGCCCCAGAATCCCATGCTAAATTTTTCTTTAATTATAACTCCTTTTTCAGTCTCTTAATACTACTTTTGTCAACTTTTGGGAGAAATTGCTACTGACTGATGAGAAAGTAAATGAGAGCATCATTACCAACATTAAAAAGAGAAAAAAAGCCTAGGATGCAGTTCAGTGGCAGAGGGCCCCATGGTTCAATCCCCTGTACCATCCCCCAAAGTGGGGCAAGCTGGACATGGTGGTGCAGACCTGTAATCCCAGTACAGTGAGGCTGAGACAGGAAGATCGCAGGTTCAAATTAGCCCCAGTCACTTAGTGAGAGCCTGTTTCCAAACAAAAAATAAAATAGGGCTGGGGGTGTAGCTCGGAGGTAGAATGTCCCTGGATTCAATCCCCAGTACCAAAAATTAAAAGTGTGTGCGTGTGCGTGTGCGTGTGTGTGTGTAATAGATCGAACATGAACAGTATGCTGCTGTGTAATATCTCATGAAACTACATTTAATTATGCATGCATGTGTGTGAGAGAGAGATGAAATAAATCTGTCATGATCAAGTAAGTTTCAAAAACAGTATCGAATGGAGACTTACTTTAAATTGATCCTAAAAATTTCCTAAGCATGAAGAAGCGAGTGCTACAGTGTGACACGCCACTGAAGACCATAAACAAATCTAGATTACAGGAAAAGAAATCCTATTCTGACCTTGTGAAGCACCTGCCCTCTGCTTCTTATCTTCAAAGACAATAACAAAAAAAAAAAGGAAAGAAGAAAAGAAACAGATTTCAGCAACGGCTAACTTTTAATACTGAACCTCTCCGAGGCTAGTTAGTGACAAACTTTATGATCACACGGGTTAGATGCTACAAAATCATACACTAAAAGAGTTAATTACAACAGTCAAGGGATTTGTTACTTGACCCTTGACTCTGAAGCCTATTTTCTAATTAAATAACTTGAATTCATAAAGACATGTTTTATTAATAAAATAAAAAAAAAGGTATAGCACTTGCCAAGCATGTGTGAGGCCCAGGGTTTGATCACAAATAAACAAAAAAAGTGGCTCTTTTTCATATTGTAAAACTGCTAAAATTCAGAAAACACACATAAGCCAAGTGAAAATAAAAACAGAGATGAATGACAGTTACTATTTGGGATTAGCATCCTCTAGTTTTCAGGGTACACAGAGACATCCCCCCCCCAGGGTTTTAGTCCACACCTCCAGCTGGACCAGGCCTGGAAGATGGTCACCCAGAGGCCCCGTCCGCTTCTGCTGAGGCCTCTCCTGTTACAAGAAGGCTTTGTTCACAAGTCTCCCTTCATTTTTCCTTCCACTGTCTTCTCCAGCCCTCCTTCTCTCACAACCTCCCCTCTCCCCTTCCTTTAGACAATGAAGAGAGAGAAAAGCGTTTCTTTTGTTTAATTACTTTCCTTAAGTATGCTTGAGCTTGGAAGTTTGGGCCCCACTCTGCCATGTGAGAATGTCAATTCTTTCCTTGGCTTCCATTTTCCAAGGTTTGCAGCCAAAGGTCATATTCTTTCCCTTGTTTGATGCGGTTGGTAAAATTTTAGTTTTATTAAAATGCTGTTTTAAGCCGGGCGTGGTAGCGCACACTTGTAATCCCCGCGCTTGGGAGGTGGAGACAGGAGGATCGCGCAGGTTTGAAGCCAGCCTCAGCTGGCTTAAGAGACCCTGTTTCCAAATCAAATATAAAACAGGTCTGAGAGTGTAGCCCGGAGGTAAAAGGGTTCCATCCCCAGTACCACCAAAAAAAAAAAAAAAAAAAAAAGGTTTTAAACCAGGCATGGTGACACACGATTGTAATCCCAGAAACTTGGGAGGCTGAGATAGGAGGATCACAAGTTCACGGCCAGCCTCAACAACTTTTAAGACCCTCTGCAACTTAGTGGGACCTGGTTACCAAAGAATAAAATAGGGCTGGGGGTGTAACTTGGAGGTAGAATATTCTTGGGTTCAATCCCCACTACCACAAAAAAAAAAAAAAAAAAAACCTGTTTTATACAGGGCATGGTGACACACATCTGTAATCCCAGTACTTGAGAGGCTGAGAAAGGAAGATCCCAACCAGCCTCAGCAACCTACGGAGGCCTCTGCAACTTAGCAAGACCCTGTTTCAAAATAAAGAATAAAAAATAGGGCTGGGGGTATAGCTCAGAGGTAGAATGGCCCTGAGTTCCATCCCCAGCACCGCAAAAACAATAAAAATTAAAAAATTAAAAAATAAGGCTGGGGTATAAACTTGGAGGTAGAATGCCTCTCGGTTCAATACCCAAAGCATAAAAAAATTAAAAAGAGATGTTCTTTTTCCTCATGTTTCTCTCTCACCATACATAACCAACAGGTGTTAGCAGTAGTTGTAATGACTTACTCTTTTCCAGATTATATTCTGTTCAGCTGTTCAAATATGCCTTTAAGTGTAATTTTTTGGCTTCCTAGAATTAGTACTTGATAGCCAGTCACAGTTTAGAAAAGAAAAAAATTAATGACAATTCAAAATCTCCTCGTAATGTTCCAACCTCATAACATACCTGAGGATTAAATCTGGAAGTTCTATCAAATTGTTTAACCCAGGAAGAAGTCCTCAAGTCTTGATCTTCAGTCTTGACCTGGTATCCTACAGAGAAGTTTTAATTAAAATATCTGCATAAATTTGATCTTAAAGAACAAAATTAGCCTAATGCTTAAAATGGAAAGCAAATTTATATTGGCATTTTAATTATATATATATATATATATATATATATATATATATATATACTCTTCAGATATTTATTCATATGCCTTCACTTTCACTATACCCCTTTCCCTCTCAAAAACAAGTTACCAGCTCACAACCAAACTGCTACTTCTTTCAATTCTCTTAAAGACAATCTTTATATGACAAGTTTTATGCTAGATGCTGGAAAACCTACAGTCAAACCATAGGGCCACATGTCAATGTAAGACTAATTCATACAATACATTCACTCTAAAGATGGCACGCAAACTGGGAGTGGTGGCACACGGTTGCAACCCCAGTACTTTGGGAGGCTAACACAGGAGGATTGCAGGTTCAAAGCCAGCCTCGACAACTTGGTAAGGCCCTCCACAACCTAGTGAAACCCTGTTTCCAAATAAGAAATTAAAAAAAAAAAAATCAGGCTAGGAGTTTAGCTCAGAGGTAGAATGCCACAATAAATAAATAAATAAATAAATAAATAAATAAATAAATAAATAAATAAATAAATGCATGTTTTCCCATACAGAATTAAAGATAGATGTTTGCTTAAATTTTGTAGTGTTTCTATAAAAGCTTTTTCTGGCCCGGCGTGGTGGCGCCTGCTTGTAATCTCAGCATTTGGGAAGCTGAGACAGGAGGATCAGGGTTCAAGGCCAGCCTTGGCTACTTAATGAGGCCCTTTGCAACTCAGTGAGACCCTGTTTCAAAATAAAAACTAAAAAAGTAGGCTGGAGGTGTAGCTAGGAGGTAGAATGCCCCTGGGTTCCATCCCCAGTACGAAAAAAAGGCTTTTTCTTTTCAAGGGACCAAAAAAAAATTAAAGATAAAATGGAGAGGTAGAAAGACAGTCAAACCCAGATTTAAATTTTAGTTCTTCCATTACCGATACACCTTTAGACAAATTATTTAACCTTTACAACTTTGGTTTTCTCTTAGACAACAGGCAAAGACTCTGGGATCTTTAAATCGACTTCTCTAAGTCTAATTTCTTTTACCCAAAATAGGACCAATATTACCTCTAAGTGTTATTTCAAGAACTAACTGAAATGGATATCAAACTCCTGTCCATGCCTGACCTTTAATTATAGGGGACTGCCCACAGCAGCCGCACGGGCATTCAATCCTGATAAAGTGCTACTTTCTCCCCAGTCCTCCCCAGACATTTTTAGAAACAGAACTTCTCTCTGAAGGCAGAAAAGAAAACACTAGGTGGCGTCCCGGGCAGCACGGAGTCTGCTCTTTTCCTAGTACTGCCTTTTCAAGGAGGACAAAGAAAATCCTCAATCAGAAAGCAACAGTACAGCACTTGTCCTCCCTTTCATAAAAGGAAGAGTTGGCTATTCTAGCTCAGCAGACCATTTAAGATATGAGAACATTCCTTTCACCCTGTGAAAGATAAGGGAAATCATATATCTCTCACCTAAAACTAGCATCATGGCGCTATTAAGTTGGAGGTGACAGGTAACTTTTTTGTGTGTGGTGTTGGGGGTGGAACCCAGGGGCTTTCTACCTCTGGACTATACTCCCAGACCTATTTTATACTTTTATTTGGAAACAGGGTCTCACTAAGTTGCTGAGAGCCTCACTAAGTAGCTGAGGCTGGCTTTGAACCTGTGCGATCCTCCTGTCTCAACCTCCCAAGCGCGGGGATTCAAGCGTGCAGTCACCGCGCCGGCTGACAGGTAACTTTTCAGAGACGGTAACGATGTTGCTCACCACATCCCACTGGCTCATCGCAGTAATACATCTGCCGGGTGTCGTGGTCACTGCTGTGGCAGCTGCTAGGATCCTGGAGAGAGTGCCTTTCCCCACTGCAGTCTGTGCTTTGTATCTGCCTTTGTAAACACGTGGAATAGTGCAGCCCTGCCATAGACAGCATGCCCTGAATAGCTTCTTCCTCTGTGCTCGTCGAGGTAGGACATTCCCTAAGGAGAGGCAACCAAAAAGAGTCTATATTTCCTGATGAAATTTATGGTGTAACTAATACTGAAAAAAAAAAAAAACACAGCCTTTACATCGCAATGTATTACCATCAGCAAGCCTACCTTTTAACTGGCATTTCACTTCTAGATGGCTTCTGGCTCGTTTGAAGGAAGTTCCTCATCACATTAGATTCCTTCTTAAAGTTTGATGTTATTTCCTGTTTCTTTTCATCACCTGAACTCTCAGACTCTTCAGTGGTAAAATTAATTTTCTGCAAAAGTAAATAATTAAATGGAAACAAAGCTACAGAAGTTGACCAAGAAATAAAAATCTAGGAAAAGGGAGACTCTTAAGTATTATGAAATTCTGTGTTTTCTATGAAAGAGTAAAAATCCCTAGCACCTGTAACAATATACTACCTAAATAAAAAACAGTACTATGGTACTGGCTTTTTTTTTTTTTTTTTTTTGTACCAGGGATTCAAACCAAGGTATTCTACCTCTGAGTCACAGCCCCAGCCTTCTTATTTTTTATTTTGAAACAAGGTCTCACTAAGTTGCTCAGGCTGGCCTCAAACAGGTGATCCTCCTGTCTCAGCCTCCCAAGTGCTGTGACTACAAATGTGTACCTCTGGCTGGTACTGGCTTTAAGGTAAAATAAAATATAACCTGTAAGAAATAGAACAATCTAAGAACAGTATAAACAGAGGAGTCTCTTTATCTTTTCCAAAACTGAACAAAAACTTTTTATGAAACGTGCAGTCACAGGATGCTGAGTATACATAACAGCCACCAAGGGAAGACCCTGTGCTGCACAGCTCAGAGCCAAGCTTTGTAGAAAGCTGCCGTTTGCCTTACAACCAGGGACCAGCCCTGAGTACTCATCTTCCTTCAAACAACACAGATGACACAGAAGTCAGAGGCTTTCAAGCATACCAGTGCAGTGCAATCAGGTCCAGAGTCTTCTGAATCAGAAATATCAGAATATTCTGATGATCTATTCCTGAGTTCTGATTTTACACTTTTAAAAAACCCTGGAGAAGGGAAAGAACAAAAATCCATTAGAACTTTATGAGCAAGATGATCTCCAGAGTCTACTCTCGCTGGGCGTGGTGGCGCACACTTGTAATCCCCGCGCCTGGGAGGCTGAGACAGGAGGATCGCACAGGTTCAAAGCCAGCCTCAGCAACTTAGTGAGACCCTGTTTCCAAATAAAGTATAAAATATACTTTATTTTATTAGAGTATAGCCTGGAGGTAGAAAAGCCCCTGGGTTCCACCCCTATACCACAAGAAAAAGTCTACTCCTCTCCCTCTCTCCTGCTCTAACCTCATCTTTCAATAGTTCCGTTTTTTTCCATTACTTACACACACACACACACACACACACACACACACACACACACACAGTCTTTCCGCCCCCTAATGAACCAAGAAATAGACTGAAGTATATTCTTAACATGTTTGGCTTTTTTTTTTCTTTTGGTACTTAGCTACATCTCTCCCCAACCCAGCCCCCCTCACTTATTTTTTGGTGGTACCGGGGTTCCTGGAAACCCTTCTATCTCCGGGTTACACTCTCAAATCTATCTCTCTCTATATTTTTTATTTGGAAACAGGGTCTCTTAAGCCAGTGCGGCTGGCTTCGAACCTGCGCGATCCTCCTGTCTCTGCCTCCCAAGTACGGGGATTACAAGCGTGCGCCACCACGCCCGGCACCAGCCCTTTTTAACTTAGATACCGGGTCTCACTAATTGCTGAGGCTGGTCTCATACCTGCGATCCTCCTGTCTGAGTCTTCCAAGTACTCTTATTCCAGGCGTGTGACACCACACCCGATGCATTTAGCACTTATTGAACTTGATTATATATGTTCATAATTTGAGTGGGTTAACTGTATTTCTTTTTTCTTTTTTTTTGCGGGTCTGGGGATGGAACCCAGGGGCATTCGACCTCCGAGCTACAACCCCTGCCCTATTTTTTATTCTTTATTTTGAAACTGGGTCTCACTGAATTGCAGAAGGCCTCACTAAGTAGCTGAGGCTGTCTGCGAACCGTGATCCTCCAGTCTCAGCCTCCTGAATGCTGGAATAACAAGCGTGCGCCACCACGCCCAGCTTGGGTTAACTAAATTTCTACCCAGAAAACAGCCTTCACCTTCAAAAGCTAGCATTACCTGTAGATGCTTTAACTTGGCCTTTTGCATTATATATCTCAATAGAAAACAGAACAATAAGTCAGGTAATTTTTAATTTTTTATTCTTTATTTTGAAATAGGTCTCACTAAGTTTCAGAGGGCCTTGCTAAGTAGCTGAGGCTGACTGAACCTGCAATACTTCTGGCTCAGCCTCCTACGTACTGGGATTACAAGCGCACACCAGCACTCCTGGCTCAACTACTTTTTAAAATAGAAAAGTAGCCGGGCGTGGTGGCGCACGCTTGTAATCCCTGCGCTTGGGAGGCAGAGACAGGAGGATCGCGCAGGTTCGAAGACAGCCAGCCAGCGTGTGTTGGCTTAAGAGACCCTG
Source organism: Muscardinus avellanarius (assembly GCF_963383645.1). NCBI lineage: Eukaryota > Metazoa > Chordata > Mammalia > Rodentia > Gliridae > Muscardinus > Muscardinus avellanarius. Next base: position 99,366,464 of record NC_137795.1, read on the forward strand.
TTTCCAAATAAAAATGTAAACAGAGGTCTAGCAGTGTAGCCCGGAGATAGAAGGGCTTCCAGGAACCCCAGTACCATCAATAAATAAATAAATAAATAAATAAATAAATAAATAAATAAATGAAATAAAATAGAAAGGTACATGATGGCCTTAACAAATGTTAAGAAATTAAGACTTTATCCAAGAAAAAAAAAAATCTCAAGGAGGTGGTGTTACTATGGCATTTAATATTACTATTATTATTTTGTTTGATGATAATCAATTGATAACTAGTAGAACCTTTTTAACAGGCAATAAAATAAAACCATAGTGCACAGATTCCTAATAGCTTAAGATCAGTCGTGTGTGTGTGTGTGTGTGTGTGTGTGTGTGTGTGTGTGTATCTTTTTCTTTTTTCTTTTTCTTCTTGGTACTAGAGATTGAAACCAGGGGTATTCTAGCTTTGAACTACATCCCCAACCCGTTTATTTATTTATTTTTTGGTGGTACTGGGATTCCTGGAAACCTTTCCACCTCCGGGCTACACTCCCAGACCTATGTTTTTGTTTTCGTTTTGGTTTTGGTGGTACTGGGGTTCCTGGAAGCCCTTCTACCTCCGGGCTACACTCCCAGACCTATTTTTATATTTTTATTTGGAAACAGGGTCTCTTAAGCCAGCACAGTTGGCTTCGAACCTGCGCGATCCTCCTGTCTCCGCCTCCCAAGTGAAACAGAATTTCTCTAAGTTGCTAACGCTGGCCTCAAACCTGTGATTCTCTTGCCTCATCAGCCTTCTTAGTGCTGGAATTACAGGTGTGTGCCACCATGCCTGGCTCATATATGTTTCTTAATTCTAAAAAACATATATACAGCCGGGTGTGGTGGCGCATGCTTGTAATCCCAGCGCTTGGGAGGCTGAGACAGGAGGATCGCACAGGTTCGAAACCAGCCTCAGCTACTTAGTGAGGCTCTCAGCAACTTAGTGAGACCCTGTTTCCAAATAAAGTATAAAATAGGTATGGGGGTATAGCCCGGAGGTAGAAAGCCCCTGGGTTCCACCCCCAGTACCACCAAATAAACAAATAAAATATATATGTTAGCAAAAATTACATATGAAATTGTATTACACTTAAAATGTTTTGGGGGAGAGTAAAGCCCATAAAACAATACCAGCTTTTATGTAATCCTTAAAAACTATGACTAGAAGTTGGGCATCATGCTTGTAATCCCAGTACTTGGGAGGCTGAAAGAAAAGGATTGCAGGTTCAAAGTCAGCCTCAGCAACTTAGTATGACCCTGTTTCAAAATAAAAATAAAATAGGGCTGGGGGATATAGCTCAGAAGCAGAAGGCCCCTGGGCTCAAACTCAAGCACCATTAAATAAAAAATAGATTGACAGACACAAACACACAAACAAGCTGTACCTAGACGTGGGTCCCACTGACCCCACGCGCCTCACCTGGCATTCGAGCTCAGCACTTTCCTGATGGGTGAACTACTTGGACATACTTTAGACTTTTTTCTTTTGCAGGTTTGGGGGTGGAACCCAGGGGCATTTGACCTCCGAGCTATACCCCCTGCCCTATTTTTTATTCTTTATTTTGAAACAGGGTCTCACTACGTTGCAGAGGGCCTCACTAAGTAGCTGAGGCTGGCCGCGAACCGCGTTCCTCTAGTCTCAGTCTCAGTCTCCCGAAGGCTGGGATTACAAGCCTGCACCACCATGCCCAACTTACTTCAGACTTTTCTAAACTGTATTAGGGACACATACATTTTCAATCTTACTACAAACTTTAGGACTTTAAAATAAGTAATTTTCTTTACCTATTGTTACATTAGTAAAGAAAAGACCTTTGAAATGACCATTACAACCAACGTACTGTTAAGTGGTTTTTGAGAGTCTTCCCTTTCTGCCCCCTCGATTCCTGGATTCTCTTCTATCTTCACGTTTGCGTCTTTTGTCCTTCTCTTGTCCTCTTCGTCCTCGCTATCTGCTGTATAGAGACTCTGATCTGTGAAGGGGTGTCTCTCATCCCTGTCATGGGAGGAAGAGCTGAGTCAGAAACAGTGCGAGGCTATGGGTCCCCTCCCCTTCGCTGTACAGAGTGGAGGAGGAGACACTGTCCCATATTACAGTCAGACAGACAACAGCTACATGAACAAGGGACCACTGAAAAGTAAGTATTTGATACTCTGATCTACTTTACATACTTAATTATCCTTCCATTTGTCAGCAGTAATCGTAGATCGTTATCTTTCGCTCTCCATTCAGGTACCGTGGAAGATGGCTGGAGATGTTTGTTGAATTTTCCATTCAGTTTAGAGCTCAAGATGTCCTGGAAGTAATAAAAGCAGAACTGACTTAACCTCCACCCTCAGGCATTCCTGTGACAGGAAGACAGCGGCCTGCCACCCCTCTGCCGGCCTGTCCCGCAGAGTCAAGGGCAGCTGCCTGGCTTGGAGACAGCAGCATCCAGACTCCAGAGCTCCTCAAACCAGAGCATGGTGATGGCTCACTTTGGGGGAAGCCCATTAACAAAAAAAATCACTACGGCAAATCCAAAGAAAGGTTACGCTTAGAGAAGCTGAGGGCTGGAGTGGCGCTTCTGTGGGTGTTTTTATTCTCCCCGCTTCTGTCTGCTGGGGCGCGCTGTGGGCCTCTCCCACTCACTGCGTATTGTCACACTGCTACCACTGGGCAAAGAGCTGGCAGGGACAGAGACACACGATAGTAACCCGTTTTTCAACATATAAAAAGTGGCTTTTGCCGGGCGTGGTGGCGCACGCTTGTAATCCCTGCGCTTGGGGGTGGCGGAGACAGGAGGATCGCGCAGGTTCGAAGCCAGCCGCGTTACGAGACTGTTTCCAAATAAAAAAAGTATAAAAAATAGTTCTGGGAGTGTAACCCGGGGCAGAAGGGTTTCCAGGAACCCCAGTACCATCAAAAATAAAAAATAAATAATAAATAATAAAAAGTGACTTTTTTGGAGTATTTTTTTCTCTAATAACAAACAGAACCTTTTATAAATAAGCTATATCAAGCCGGGCATGGTGGTGCACGTTTGCAATCCCAGCATTCGGGAGGCAGAGACAGGAGGAACTGGGTTCACAGCCAGCCTCAGCTACTTAGGCCCTCTGCAACTCAGCTAGGCCCTGTTTCCAAAAAAAAAAAAAAATTGAGCTGGGAGTATAGTTTGAGGTAGAATGCCCCTGAGTTCCATCCCCTGTACCAAAAAAAAAAAGCTAAATCTTCCCCAGATGGAAATTTGTTAAGAAGGCTTAACATATTTTCAAAGTTACATTATAACTTATATGTGACTTTTTCAAATGTTTTAATTCAGAGATACCTGTTATATTCATCTTGGATTATTGCCTATCTTCTACTTAAGATATATAATTATAGATGGCACAGTTCTCATCACAAACTCTACCACAGTTTACAAACGGGCCCTACATTGGTCTCACTACTGCCTTCCACTCTCCCGTGTCCAGTAAGCCAACAGCTCTCCAAGCATAAGGAGTTACTGGAAGAGTCTCCCAGGCTGTTAGCGCAAGGTGCTGGGGCACAAGGACAGGCTTTCTGCATTTGCTCCTCCTCTCCCTGCAATACTGCTCCTCAAATCTGTGTATCATCTGACTTCTTCCTGCTGTCAGTTCATGTCACCCCGAGAGGCTCCTGAGCCTCCCCAGCTAAGCAGCCAGCCCTCCACACTTCTGCATTCTCCTGCTCCACTCATCTGGGTTTCTTCAAAACACTTAGCATCTGAAATTATCTTATTGTAGTATATGTTTCTGTCTCCCATTTTCCACCCTGAACTCTGATGAAAGCCTCGTAAGGATAGGGACTTGAGTTCTGCTTGCTCGTCTTCTCCAGAGTCTACAAGAGCACAGGGTAAATACTAAGTACACATATCAGCAGACGAGTGAGGACTACACATCCTAAGTCTACACCAATGCCTGGAAAGACGGCACCACGCCCAACCGCCGACTCTACAAGTCTATAGCAAAACTAGATAAGAGCCAGAATGTTGGTTTTTATTACCCTTTGAAAGAACCTTAAGGAACAACAGAATACTTGCCTCTTCCCATGGACACATCTCCAGTCGTTTGAGGACTTCCCTCGTATGGAGCTCTAGGATATCTAGGTTAGAAGGAGCTCTAACATTATGATCCCGAAGTCTCCTCATTTTCCGTCGTGAATGATACGGGGAAGTCGCTTCGTTTGAGGATCGTGAAACTGGACACACAGTAGAAATTCCCTGAGATTTAACTGGTTTGCCGTTTTCTTCCTTTAAAAATTAAATTTAGAGTATGTTTTATTACAGGGATACTATACATAGACACTTGACGAGAATAATCAGCCATAAAAATCCTTCAGAAGCCAGATGTGGTGGTGCGTGTTTGTAATCCCAGCATGAAAACTCAGAGGCTGAACAGAAAGATCACAGGCCAGAGACTCGCCTCAGCGACTCAGCAAGCTGTGCTTTAAAATAAAATATTAAAAAATTGGGCTGGGGATGTAGCTTGGAGGCAGAATGCCACCAAGTTCAATCCCCAGTACCATACACACAAAAATAAACCTTCAGAAAACAAAAATTAGTTCATTTATTCATATAAAACAAAGAGACCAAGTCAAGGCCTCAGCTTTTTGAAAACTTGATTCCTTTCTCTCCCCCATTTAATATACTGTGAATACATTTTCTCCATTTCATTATCATATCAAAGGCTGAGTAGTATTCCATTGTAGGAATACAGCATGATTTATTGAACTAATACTGGTAGGTGGCTATTTAGGCTGCTTCCAGGTCTTTCCTATGATGAACATTCTTTTCATCTACATACTTGAATAAATCCATACTTTTTAAACCAATCACATGCCGAGTGTGGTGGCGCACGCTTGTAATCCGCACGCTTGGGAGGCTGAGACAGGAGGATCGCAGAGGTTCAAAGCCAGCCTCAGCAACTTAGTGAGACCCTGTTTCCAAATAAAATATAAAATAGATCTGGGAGTATAGCCCGGAGGTAGAAAGCCCCTGGGTTCCACCCCCAGTACCATAAATAAATAAATAAATAAATAAATAAATAAATAAATAAATAAATAAATAAATAAATATTTTTTAAAAAGTTACACTGCTCTTCTTTTTTTCCCTTGTAGTCCTGGGGGTGGAACCCAGAGGCTTTCTACCTCTGGGCTATACTCCCAGACCTATTTTATATTTTATTTGGAAATAGGATCTCACTAAGTTGCTGAGAGCCCACTAAGTAGCTGAGGTTGGCTTCAAACCTGTGTGATCCTCCTGTCCTAGCCTCCTGAGCTCTGGGATTACAAGCGTGCGCCACCACGCCAGGCCTGTTTTTCTTATTTTCATGTTAAATACAATTTTTTAAAAGTGTGTTATAGCAAGGGCCAATACACTCAAATGCAATAATGAAATGTTACAGGCTTCTAAAAATAAAGGGGTTTACAGCAATTAGTTTACACACACACACACACACACACACACACACACACAATTTTGTGGTATCGGGGACTGAACCCGGGGGCATTCTACCTCGGAGCTACACCCCTACACTCCCAGCCCTATTTTTTATTCTTTATTTTGAAACGGGGGTCTCACTAAGTTGTAGAGGACCTTACTAAGTAGCTGAAACTGGCTTCAAAACTGCAATCCTCCTGTCTCAGCCTCCAAAGTACTGGGATTACAAACGTGCACCATATACCCAGTTAGTTTATATTTTAAACAATTTCATTTACTTATTTGGTGGTACCAGGGACTGAATCCAGGGACATTGTACCTTTAAGCTATATCCTTGGCCCTTTTTAATTAATTAATTAATTGATTAATTAATTTGTGGTGCTGGGAATGGAACCCAGGGGCATTCTACCTCTGAGCTACACCCCCCAGCCCTATTTTTTATTCTTTATTTTGAAACAGGGTCTCTGAGTTGCCGAGGACCTCACTAAGTAGCTAAAGCTGGTGGCCATGAACCACAATCCTCCTGTCTCAGCCTCCCAAATGCTGGAATTACAAGCATGCACCACTATGCCCAGCAATTTATTTTTTTAATTTTGAAACAGGGTTTCTCTAGGTTGCTGAAAGTCTTCGTAAATTGCTGAGACTGGTCTTGAACCTGAAATCCTCTTGTCTCAGCCTCCCAAGTACTGAGATTACAGGCATGTGGCACCACACTCAGCTAAGCCATTTTAATGACTTAAAACCCTGAGCCAGGTACGGTGGATCGTGTTTGTAATCATAGCATTTGGGAGGCTATGAGAGGAGGAACCAGATTCATGGCCAGCCTCAGCTACTTAGGCCTTCTGCAACTCAGTGAGACCCTGTTTCAAAAAAAAAAAAAGAATAAAAAAAATAGGGCTGGGGGTGTAGCTTGGAGGTAGAATGTTCCTGGGTTGCATCCCCAGTACCGCAAAAAAAAAAAAAAAAAAAAAAAAGAACCACCATAATAATGTGAAAGCAAATGAGAAATTTTCCTCATTTTGGGCTAAATGAACTTGTATATTTTTTGTTCTTTGACCTCAACTGCCAAATGGGAGCCTCCCACTTGTACCCCTAGCTAAAGCTGGCTTTTTGTGTGTGTGTGTGTGTGTGTGTGTGTGTGGTACTGGGAATGGAACCCAGGGGGCTTTCTACCCCTGGGCTATCCTTCCAGACCTATTTTGTATTTTATTTGGACATAGGGTCTCACTAAGCTGCAGAGGGCCTCACTGAATAGCTGAGGCTGGCTTTGAACCTGCACAATCCTCCTGTCTCAGTCTTCCAAGAGCTGGGATTACAAACCTGTGCCACCACACCCCGCTAAAGCTGGCTTCTTTAAGGACTATCTCTACAGCAGGAATGTGGTACTTCTTCCTCCCAGTGATCTTTCACTGAGCACACATCTACGTGGTTTTAAAAATTGAATTCTCTGCCGGGTGTGGTGGCGCACGCTTGTAATCCCCGCGCTTGGGAGGTAGAGACAGGAGGATTGCGCAGGTTCGAAGCCAGCCGCGCGTGCTGGCTTAGGAGACCCTGTTTCCAAATAAAAATGTAAAAATAGCCCAGAGGTAGAAGGGCTTCCAGGAACCCCAGTACCACCAAAAAGAAAAAAAAAGAAATTGAATTCTCTATGAGTGTATGATGAAAAGTAGCCGTCTGCTCTTCCCCATCCCCCAGTCCCATTTTGCAGAAGCAATCCCTTCCCCCATGGTAACATACACATTAATCTGCCATTAAACTGCTATTACGTGTATGGTTCAGTGGTATTCAGTACCTTTACCAGTGTGTAACCAGCACCACCGCCAGGACTTCATACACCTGAGCAGAAAGTCTGCCCCCTTAAACACTTTCTTCCCATTCTCCCGTTCCCAGTTCCTGACAACCACCATTCTGCTATCTCCATTAACTTGACATATAAGTCGGGTAATATTTTCCCTTTTGTGACTGGTTTATTTCAATTAGCAAAATATTCTCAAAGTTCATCTATGTTGTAGTACTGTGTCCAATTTTCCTTTTTTGTGTGTGGTTCTGGGGATCAAACCCAGGGGCATTCTACCTCTAAGTTACGCCCCTAGCCTTATTTTCTTTTTAATTTTAAAACAAGTCTTCACTAAGTTGCAAAGGGTTTTGTTAAGTTGCTGAGGCCAGCCATAAACCTGTGATCCTCCTGTCTCAGCTTCCCAAGTACTTGAATTACAGGCATGCACCACCATACCAGCCAGAATTTTCTTCTTTTACAAGGCTGGATAATGAACATTTTTTATCCATTCATCCACTAATGGACACTTGTGCTGCCCCATCTTTGGCTATCCTGAATGGTGTTGTTATGAACATGGTACAAGTATTTCTATTCAAGTCCCTACTTTGATTCTTCTGGATATGTAGCCAGCACTTGCAATTCTTACCACTTATTTTTCTGTTATTTACTTCCAAGTTTCTAAGTAGCATGTATATACTCTTTTCAGCTTAAAATTACTGAATCTCTACTACCTAGGATGAAGTTGCTTGTTTGCTTGTTGCTGGAGATTGAATTCAGGGGCATACCTACCATTAGGCTTCACCCTGGTCCTTTTAAGTTTTTTATTTTGAAACGGAGTCTCGCCAAGTTGCTACGGTTAGTCTTGCTGTGAACCTGCGATCCTCCTGTCTCAGCCTCCCCAGTACTGGGATCATGAGCATGTGCCCCCACGCCTGGCAACATAACGGGCTTTTAACAAAGGCATGTACCTCACCACCGCTCTACATTTTCAGTCAGCGGTCCCCTGGCCTCATCACTAATACCCTTCTTCCCACCAGTTTCACCTTGCTTCACTCACTCACCTCACGGTTTCATTCTCTTGCTCTAATTACGTAACACATGTTCATCCATGAGTAGCTAAAATTATTTGAATCTGAAAGGTACTAATTAATTTGTAATTTTTTGTTATTCTTGGAATAACCAGAAGAAACTGAGGTAACCTCATAACTGTTTCCTTATTACTTTGTTATAATCAATATTCCAAATATCTATCTCAGGCTTAAAAGCCTGAACACCTGAGAATCTGTCCAAGTCTAGCTCATTCTATTTCTTCTGAAAGTATGCATTGCTTTCAAGTGTTTGCAGCATGATCGTAGATACATGTGCTTCTGAGAGCAGTAACCAAGCATTCCAGTGACAATTTCTATTCTTACCTCTATTGCTCGAATTACTTTAGAAAGCTCCTTAATAAGATGCCCAGGTCTAACATTGTCTGGAATTTCAAAGGCATGTTCAGATACAAGCTGTATTTGGATCAACAAAGATTAAAAAAAAGTTATCACACTGAACACAATATAAACATGTCTTTAAAAATATACTTCAAATGCAAAGTATAAATAGTATTTATTCATGTCAAAGTAATTTATTACACACTAGAATGACCTATTAAGTTTTTAGGTTTAAACCTACTTAGCTCTGTTAAGCCAGAATCTCCAGAAGAGGATCTCTGGGTTCTATTTTTGAAAAGCTCTAGAGATGATGTCGATAAACACACACACTGGAGAGCCACTTATCTAAAGCCTCCAACAAAAACCAATTATCCAGTTTTTTTAACACATGCTTTATTTTGTTTTTACCTTGTTAGATATTTGTTAATGTGCTTATGTACTTCCTTGTCACCTAAATGATGAAGTCTTTGACAATGGAAGATAACATTTTGATTTCACTGAATGTTTGCATTAATACCTTACCTCTAGTGGATGTCGAGCAATGAATAAAGTAAATAAAAGTATAAAATCACTGGGACTGTAGCCTTTTAATTTTGTCTCCCAAAAAGCAGGATTTTTATTTTAAGAAATTAATAGGGAAATATATTTTATCAGCTCAGATATTTATCATTTATTAAAGCAGAATGTGTAAATGGCATGATGGCGCACACCCATAATCCCAGTACTTAGAAGGCTGAGGGAGGAGGATCGCAGGTTCAAGGACAACCTCATCAATCTAGTGAGGCCCTATTTTAAAACAGAAAATACAAAGGGCTGGAGATGTTGCTTGGAGGTAAAATGTCCCCAAGTTTAAAAAAAAGTATTAGATGTAAAGTTCCATGAGGTTGAAATAAAGATGAGAAAGGTGGTACCTGTTCCTCAAGAGGTCAAAACCCTACTGAAGGAGACACGGATTGTCACTTTACCCGCATTGGTTCTAACTCCACTGGATAAGACATAAGCAATGGAAGCATAAGGGAAGGAAACCTTAATGCTAAATGGAGATCTGGGATGCCCGCTTGAAGGTGGAAGGCTTCAAGTGTGAACAACTGGACCGAAATTTACTGAAAATGGAAAGCTCATTCTTGAACTTCATCTGTTTCTTTCCCTTTTTTCTGTCTAGCAGAGTAGTGGTAAAGAAGAGAGGCTTGTGATCCCAGAGACCATCTTTCCACCCTAGTTTCACCAATCTGCTCAGATAACTTGCTTAAATGGAGTTCCAATAGCAAGAGACCTCATATAATTGCTTTGAGGATTAAATGAGCTCACGCATGTGAAGACTAAACACGGTATAAGAGCTTAATATTATCTAGATGTTCATTTCCTACTCAATATTCTAAATATAATTTAATTACTTTTTTCCCAGAGTAAAAAAATACCTAAGTACTTTATGCTAATAAATATAACCAGAAACAATTAATCTGTATGTAGGGTGTAAGTGCAGGCTGCATTTCAGGTATGATTTCCATTCCCTGAAAAACAGCAAAAGGACTGTTCTCCTGAACTCGCTACATTTAAGAACACACTGAACCTCAGCGAGATGGGTGCGTGGTTGCAATGCACCAATAAAAGTGTAAAACAGGAAGGGTGACTTACTTCTTTCTTCATCCATAACTTTAAAGCAGTGTGCAGTGCTTTCACTCCCTGCACTAGGTAAGTTTGAGGCTGGAAACCATCTTCTCTCAGTTCTGTGGGAATGAGGTGAGGGTAGGTAAAGGAGTTAAAAGTGCTTTGAAGATAAACTTTAGGGTATGAGTAAACAAACATCAAACTGCACAATTTCTAACATAATGAAAATGAAAAAGTGGGATACAAAATAATTAATGAAAAAAGCAAAAATAAAAAGAAACAAAACCACATTAAATATAACTGAACTAAGTGTTCCAATTAAACATATAGAAATGCAAAAAGGTTATTTTTATGTTACTAGAGACTGAACCTAGGGGCACTCTACCACTGAGCTGCACCCGCAGACCTTTATAAATTCAATACAGGATCTCAGTAAACTATCACAACGGCCTCGACTTGCAATCCTCCCATCTCAGCCTCCCACGTGCTGGGATTATAGATGTGTGCCACTGCACCCAGGCTACATAGGGTTTAAAATGCAAAGATAGAAAACAATGCTAAGCTTTCTTTTGAAAGCTGGTATACCTATATTAATTTGTTGTCATTAAAAATGGAGTGATTTCATAATAACAAAAAATTAACTAGAAAGATAACCATTTATAACTTGTACTCAATAACAGCATGGAAATAGCAATAACTAGACAGAACTACAAAAAGAATACACAACTCCACAATCACAGTAGAAGATCTAAATACACATGGTAAACTGCAGAATGACCAGACGAAAAATAAAAACTGGTGGATGTACATTCAATTTCAATAATATCAAATATCCCAATACTTAGGAGGCTGAGACAAAAGGATCGCAGGTTTGTGATTATTTAAAAAGATAATGAAGCCGGGCGTGGTGGCGCACGCTTGTAATTCCAGCACTTGGGAGGCTGAGACTGGAGGATTGCACAGGTTCGAAGCCAGCCTCAGCTACTTAGTGAGGCTCTCAGCAACTTAGTGAGATCCTGTTTCCAAATAAAATAGAAAATAGATCTGGGAGTGCAGCCCGAAGGTAGAAACACCCTGGGTTCCATCCCTGGCAGCACAAAAAAAAAAAAAAAAAAAAAGAAAAAAAAAGAAAAAGAAAAGAAACTGACAAAAAGAGAAAAGAGGCACAAATAAGATAAAAAATGAGAAATGAGCAGGGCTCAGTGGCACATACTTGTAATCCCAGTACTTGGGAGGCTGAGGCAGGAGGATCGCAGGTTTAAAGACAGCTTCCACAAATTAGCGAGGCCCTCTGCAACTCAGTAAGACCCTGTTTCCAAATTAGAAGTAAAGTTGGGCTAGGGGCTTAGTTCAGAGGTAGAATGCCTCTGGGCTCAATCCCCAGTGCCACAAGAAAAAAAAAATGCATCTTACAAACGCTAGAGATATCAGTTAAGAGAGTAAAATGAACTCTATGACAAGTGTAAAAACTTATGATGAACATGCATCTGGAAATTAAATTGTCAAAATAGACTCAATGAAACTAGTTAGACCTAATAATCCCCTCATCACTAAAGACATTTACTCAGGAGTCAGAAATCTTCCCACAAAGAAAACTATAAATCCAGAAATCTTCATCAGTGAGTTCTCCAATCATTCAAGAATCATCCAACCATATCCAAACTTCTCCAGAGATCAGAAAAAGAAGGAATATCCATATGTGGTGCTGCACACTTGTAATCCCAGTACTTGGGAGGATGCCACAGAATGATTGCAAGTTCAAGGACAGCCTCAGGATTTAGCAAGACTTGTTTCCAAAGAAAAAAAATAAAATAAGGCTGGGGTTATAGCCCGGAGATAGAAGGCCTCTGGGTTCCATCCTCAGTACCATAAAAAAAGAAAAGAAGAGCCAGACGTGGTGGCACACGCTTGCAATCCCATCATTTGGGAGGCAGAAACAAGAGGATCGCGGTTCGCAGAAAGCCTCAGCTACTTAGTTAAGCCCTCCACAACTTAGTGAGACCCTGTTTCAAAATAAAGAATAAAAAAAACAGGGCAGGGGTGTAGCTCACAAATAGAATGCCTCTGGGTTCCATCCTTAGACCCCCCCCCCAAAAAATATATATATAGCACCAGACCCGCAAAAAAAAAAAAAAAAAAGGAAAAGAAAAGAAAAAGAAAAAGAAAAAAAAAGAAAAAGAAGGAACAATCTCAACTTTTTCTCTAAGGCTAGCATAATTTTCATTTAAAAAAAATCTAACAGATAGCAGGAGAAAATAAAATACAGGCCAGTTTCACTCATATGCCAAAAGAAAAAATATATACATACACACACATTTATAAACAGCATATATCTTCTTATATTTATATTTCACTTCTAGATACAGTTAAGATACATAACACATAAACAAATACAAACAATAGTCTAACCTACTAGTATACATAAATTATATCATGACTAAGATTGGAGAAATATTCAAAAATCAATTAATATAACCACCGATTTAAAAGATTAAAGGCACTCTTGATAAAATTTAACTATCATTATAAAAAGAAAAAACATAATCCAGGCATGGTGACATGCACCTGTAATCCTAGTTCTTGGAAGGTTGAGACTGAAGGATTGCATGTTTGAGATCAACCTTAACAATTTAGCAAGACCTCATCAACTTAGTGAGACCCTGTTTCAAAATAAAAAAAATAAAAAGAGCTGGGGGTGTAGCTCAGAGGTAGAATGCTCCTGAGTTCAATCCCTAGTTTAAAAAAAAATAGAAAAAAATTACCATAACTCATAAAAATATCCATTAAAAATGAGTTAAAGGCTTAAATGCAAAACATGAAACTATAAAAGCTTTCAGAAGACAATTATCTGCAAAACCATGGGATAAAAAATAATTTCTTAAACAAGGCACAAAGAGCACTAACTATAAACGTTGAAAAAATGCTATTTTAAAATTTAAAAATTTTGTCTCAAAACACCAAAGATAGCCGGGCGTGGTGGCGCACACTTGTAATCCCCGCGCTTGGGAGGCAGAGACAGGAGGATCGCACAGGTTCGAAGCCAGCTGCGCGCGCTGGTTTAGGAGACCCTGTTTCCAAATAAAAATGTAAAAATAGGTCTGGGAGTGTAGCCCGGAGGTAGAAGGGCTTCCAGGAACCCCAGTACCACACACACACAAAAAAAAACCACACCAAAGATAATAAAAATATATCAGACTTGGAGGTGTCTGCAACATATACTACCAAAAGAAACAGAATCTAGAATTTATAAGGAACTACTATAAATTAGTGTAAAACTAAAGTATTTGCAAAAGATATGAATAGGTACCTCAGTAAAGAGGAAATCCAAAGGCCAATACATATGTTAAAAATGTTGAATTACATTAATAATCAGAAAAATACACGTTAAAAACAAGGAGTACTACTTCACACCCACTGGAAAACTTAAAACCTACCAATATCAAGTGCTGCCAGAGTGGGCAGCACGGGAACTCTCGCGCCCTGCCGTGAACATAGCAGCAACCAGAGCCCCTCTACAGCTAAGCAAGTGGGCCTGTTCCCTGGAGTCACTTTTGTGCCAAGTGACTCTGACAAGAACTTCTCAGAAACATCTTCTGTAACTGACGAAAAATGGCAACAACCCCCAAATGCCCAACTGAAGAACGGGTATAAAAATCAAGGTATATTCATACAACAGATTATAACAAAGAAAAAGAACTACAGCTACACACAAAAACATAGATGAATCTCGTAAACAGTGCTGATTAGAAGGTCACAGGAGAGTATCAGCTTGGTTCTACTCATATGAAGTTTATAAGCTGAGAAAATTAAACTATTTTAGTTTATAATATAGGTGATCAAACTAAAGAGAAGAATTACTGCAATCTAGACAGTGGTTATCTAGAAGGGGAAGGAGGGTGTTAATGGAGCTTTTTTTTTGGCACTGGAGATTGAACCCAGGGGCATTCTACTTCCAAGCTACACCTCCAGCACTCTTTCTTTCCCTTCCTTCCTTCCTCCTCTCCCCCCCCATGTGTGTGTGTGTGTGTGTGTGTGTGTGTGTGTGTGTGTGTGTGTGTCTGTCTGTCTGTCTGTCTCTCTGGGGTTAAGGGGTCCTGGGAATTGATATCAAGGCCATCCTACCTCTAAGCTATACGTAGAGCCCCTTTTATTTCGAATCAGGGTCTAAGCTGCTGAGGCTAACCTCCATCCTGTAATTTTCCTATCTCAGCCTCCCAAGTACTAGCATTACAGGCATGTGGACCACACCCAGCACAGCCTTCTTTAAACTGGAAAAGAGTACGGTTTGTGTGTGATTATACAGTCAACTGTGTATGACATATTTTACTACTGTGTGTATATATGTGTGGTGCTAGGAATTGAACCCAGGGGCAGTCTACCTCCAAGCTACAGTCCTAGCCCTATTTTGTTTGTTTGTTTTTGTGGTACTAGGGAGTGAACCCAGGAGCATTCTACCTCTCAGCTACAGCCCCCAGTCCTATTTTATTTTTTATTTTATTTGTGTGTGTGTGTGCGTGTGTGTATGTGTGTTTATGTGGTACTGGGGGGGGGGACCCAGGGGCTTTTCTACCTCCGGGGTGTGTGTGTGTTTGTGTGGTACTGGGGTTGGAACCCAGGAGCTTTTCTACCTCCGGGGGGGGGGGGGGGGGGGGGGCGGGGGGGGCTGTACTCCCAGACCTATTTTTATACTTTATTTGGAAACAGGGTATCACTAAGTTGCTGAGAGCCTCACTAAGTAGCTGAGGCTGGCTTTGAAGCTGTGCGATCCTCCTGTCTCAGCCTCTCAAGTGCTGGGATTACAAGCGTGCGCCACCATGCCCGGCTTATTTTTATTTTGAAACACAGCCTCACTAAGTTGCCAAGGCTGGTTGGGAACCTGTGATTCTCCTGTCTCAGCCTCCCAGTAATGGGATTACAAGCATGTGCCACCATGCCCAGCTTACTTCTTATTTTGAAACAGGAGAGTCTTGGTAAGTTGCCAAGACTCTTGCTAAATTCCTGAGGCTGGCTCTGAACCTGCGGTCCTGTCTCAGCCTCCAAAGTACTGAGATTATAGGTTTCTGCCACTATGCCCAACCTCATATTTTACTTTTGTAAAAGTAAACATGTACATAGATACAAATGTCTTTTGGAGGATTTCAGACCAGTGCATAATCATAAAAAACACAAGGAAAATAATTCATATGAGGTCCAAAATTCAGTAGGTTGATAGTTCTTCCCAGTAGCTAATTTACTTACACAAATACAAACTGATTCATTCTTTTATTATCACTGATATGAAACACCCATCGTAACACACTGATTTAATCCATCACATCACACAAGCTGTATAATAGTGTAAGAGTTGGCAAACAAGCCACATGGAAAATAAAAAGGTTAGTGAGAAGAGGATAACACAGGGTAACACAACTGCCATTCTGGCCCCCAGGATGAGTGCCTAGGACGATGGCAATCGCTGTGATGGTCACTGACTTCTGCCTTCATGGGACTAGACTGAATCACTAGTATTGCCAAGTGCCCTGGACTGATCCAGCTGAAAAACATTTTACAACAGCCTGATTCCCTTTTACAGAAATCTATTTTTATTTTAAAATCTTTATAGAGCATGCTTACGATTAAACCTCAGTATTTATGATGGCCTAAGACATACTAAATAATTTTTGTGTGTGATCCTGGGGTTGAACCCAGGGGCATTCTACCTCTTAGCTACACCTCCAGCCCTACTTTATCTTTTATTTTGAAACAGGGTCTTAGTAGGTTGTGGAGGCCTCACTAAAGTGCTGAGTCTGACTGTGAGCCTGTGATGCTCCGGGGTCAGTCTCCAAAGTACACCAAGATTACAAATGCGCACCGCCATACTCAGCTTAAATAATTATTGCTAAGACTGAGCAAACTGCTGCTGTGAATGAAGGAATAACAGCAAGACTTTGTCTTTCAGATAAACTCTTGTTCTGAAAGTTAACTAATGAGCCTCTCTTATCCCCTAGGGTGTGTGTGTGTGTGTGTGTGTGTGTGTGTGTGTGTGTGTGTGTGAAGTTTCTCCTAGCTAACCATACATAAGACATAAATGTGGGGTCCTGAAGAAAACGAAAATGACGGAAGAAAATACTCTGAAACAAAGGCAGAATTCCACTTCTCTTTCTTGGAGGATTCATTAGTTTTCTTTCCAGAAAACAAGAACAATTATAAATCTTTCTATACATAGGTATAATGTGTGCCTGCTTTTCTCTGGGCTTGTCCTTGGATAAGAGACTGTGAACTTCTCTGTCCGGTGTTTTACTGGAAACTGGACATTCAGGAGATGACAACCTGCGGTTGCCAAGAGCAACATGTGAGAACACCGAGCGAGTCGCAGATTCAGGAGAATTCACTTCCAAAGCGAGGCTAGACCTGTGAAGAAGGTCTCGGTCCTCCTCCTCCAGGAAAGCCACCTCCACCGACATACCCGAGCACTCACAACGTCTCCCTCCACTGTACTGCGAAGCGCCAGTGTCCCCCCTTCCACTCACAGCTCATTTTTTTTGGGGGGGGGACCATATATATAATTTTAATTCTGTACCTGCTGCCCAGAGATGTAAAGGTTTGGTTATTTCCATTCTACTTTTTCTTTTTATGTAAGTTTTAAAATAAAAAAAGAAACAAACATCTGGATGACTATTTGATGTTTATTTTGGTCTCCTGAGAGGTAATCATATTATTAGCAGCCGGGCATGGTGGCACACGCGTGTAATCCTAGTACTTAGGACGCTGAGACAGGAGGATTCTGCAGGCGTGAGGACACTCTTAGCAAGTAGTGAGACTCTTATCAACCTAGCAAGACCCTGTTTTCTAATAAAGAATAAAAATAGGGCTGAGCATATATCTCACAGATAGAATGCCCCTGGGTTCAATCCCAAGTACCAAAAATAATAATAATAATACTATCAGCACCATTTGCAAACTGACTAGAAAAGTTAGGTAATGCAAAACCGGACGAATTGTATTCTCGCTGGCACAAGTGCATGAAAAATGGATAAAGAGAAGTGATATTCAAGCTCCAACTTGCTGCTCAAAGATTAAGTGAAATTCTACTTTAAAAAAAAAGCTCCAACTTGCTGCTCAAAGATTAAGTGAAATTCTACTTTAAAAAAAAGCTTCAAATCTAAAAGAAAGAAATTTAAGAGTTTTCTTCAACCTGACATTTGCTGCTTTGTCTGTTAACAGATAAACGACAGGAGCCAGCACACGGTGCTCACACTGGTGAGCAGGCATTACCCGATGCTCAGGACACGCCATTTACCCCTTGATTTGACTGTCCTAGAGATGGAACCCTGGGGCATCCCCCTGAACTATACGTCCAGCCCTTTTCTATATATATTTTCTTCTTCTTTTTTTATTTTTTTGGTGGTACTGGGGTTCCTGGAAACCCTTCTACCTCTGGGCTACACTCCCAGTACCTATTTTTATACTTTATTTGGAAACAGGGTCTTTTTTTTTTTTTTTTTTGGTGGTGGAACCCAGGGGCTTTCTACCTCCGGGCTATACTCCCAGACCCATTTTTTAATATTTAATTGGAAACAGGGTCTCACTAAGTAGTTGAGGCTGGCTTCGAACCTGCGTGTGATCCTCCTGTCTCTGCCTCCCAAGCGCGGGGATTACAAGTGTGCACCACCACGCCTGGCTATATATATATTTTTTAATTTTTACTGAAACAGGGTCTCGCTAAGTTGCTGAGGCTGGCCTTGAACCTGCGATCCTCCTATCCAGCCTCCCAAGATCTGGGATTACAGGCATGTGCCAACACGCCTAGCTCCCTTGATTTTTTTATAAGACAAATATTGGAGCACATACTAGGCAATCATCTCTTGACAAAAACTGTATTTTTGAGAGCATGGCACTTGCACCTGCTTGAGAATGTGCGCAGGCCACGAGAACACCAGATGAAATGAATGCTTCCAATATTAGCCTTGCTGTTCTGATGCGGGTCTGCACATACCTAGTAGACTATAGACTAGGGACTCTAATTGCTAACAAGGTTCCTGGAGGGGAGAAATCATGTACTTAAAAAAACAAGGCCGGCAAGGTAGCACATGCCTGTAATCCCAGTACTCGGGAAGCTGAAACAGAGAAGGGTCACAGGTTTGAGGCCAGCCCTCCCAACTTAGCAAAAAGGTCGGCTGGGCGTGGTGCACACTTGTAATCCCAGCATTCAGGAGGCTGAGACCTGAGGATCACAGTTCGCGGACAGCCTCAGCTACTTAGTGAGGCCCTCTGCAACTCAGTGAGACCCAGTTTCAAAATAAAGAATAAAATATAGGGCAGGGGGTGTAGCTCGGAGGTCAAATAACCCTGGGTTCCATCCCCAGACCCACAAAAAAAAAAAAGAAAAAAAAGGTTGGGACTGTAGGGATAGAATGCCCCTGGGCTTAATCCCAGTATCAAAAACAAAAATTTAGGGATGACATGCATACCCGATTAGAAAAGGGTCTCTCTGGTCAGGCGTGGTGGCGCACGCCTGTAATCAGGGTACTTGAGAGGCTGAGACAGGAGGATTGCAGGTTTGAGGACAGCCTCAGCAAGTGATGAGAATCTCTTCAACCCAGAGAGACCCTGTTACAAAATATTAAAAAAATACACAAACACACAAACACACACACACACACATTTATATATATATATATATATATATATATATATATATATATATATATATATATATATATATATATATATATATATATAGGACTGGGGTGTGACCCAGAAGTAGAACACCCCAGATTCAATGTTTGTTACCGATTAAAAAGTAGGGGGATGTCTGTCAGATAGCTGTGAGGGAATTCACAAACATTGCGCGTCATATTATACAAAGAATGTGCAAATGATTAAGTACCTTTCAGGGTTTCCAGCAAATTTTTGGCTACAAACCAACATATGGCTTCAAAGAAAGGGAATTTGAAAAGATCTGGTGTTTTTAGCCTTTTTTCCATCTCATAACACCTAGATGAATAAGATTTGAAGAAATATTTAGTATTAATATTGGCGTTCCCAAGTTAAATGAAGGTAACTATTTGAAAATAAAATAGGGAGGTATATATAAGGAAGACTAATCAAGTCCTATGTATTACGTGACAACACCACATTTGGACAACACTGAATTGTGATCATCCAGGTTCTAACCTTAATAAATTTAACAGTGTACTTAAGAATTACATGAAGCTTCATTTTAAAAAAATTACACATTGAAATTTGTATCCTAGTTTTAACAAGAGGGATTTTCTGAAGGTTCTGCTCTGATCAATAAAAATATGTTTAGAGCCGGGCGTGGTGGCGCACGCTTGTAATCCCCGCGCTTGGGAGGCAGAGACAGGAGGATCGCGCAGGTTCGAAGCCAGCTGTGCTGGCTTAAGAGACCCTGTTTCTAGGAGTGTAGCCCGGCAGTAGAAGGGTTTCCAGGAACCCCAGTACCACCAAAAAAAAATAATAATAATAATGTTTAAAGTCAGCTTCACATGGTAAACAACAGTGCAACATCCACCCAAGTGTTCTTTGGGCTTGACTAAGTTTGAGGTCAGGATCACATTCGGCACTAGTCAAGGTATAGTGAAGACAGAAACCAATGTGCAACAGCAACTCAGTCTTCATGTAAGAGGCCATCCCTAACCCAGGACCAGCTCAGGTACAGAGACAAAACCCACATTTAATAGGCAGACTGTGTTGGCTTGAAGCCTCGTTGCCCTGTGAGAGGCACTACCTCCTGTACCACTCCACAGACGCAGAGCACCCAGGGCTCCCCATGGGCAGGCAAAGTTACAAGAGTCACCACATTCTAGGAAACCCAAAGGCTCTTCAGGAATCTCTAGATGTCCCAGTACTCATGCAGCTGACTAATCAGGAATCATTTTTACCATAAACAATGTTGCCCAGGAATATTTTACCTTCATGAGACTACACAAAGGTCAAATTCTATACAAAAGAGAAAATAACTTAAGATCTTTACCTGTAGCAAGGTCAGGCAAGTGTTTTGACAGCAATCCCCACTTAAGGGTTGCTTTGTTCTAGCACCAGTGGGCTCATTCCCTCAGTGTAAAAACAGCCAAAGGAGAGCATATACATTTTTAGAAATTTCTAATTTTTTTTTCCTTTGGCAGTACTGGGGATGGAACCCAGGGGCACTCCCAGCCCAATTTTTTATTCTTTATTTTGAAACAGGGTCTCACTGAGTTGCAAAGGGCCTCACTAGTAGCTGAGGCTGTTCACGAACTGCGATGCTCCTGTCTCAGCCTCCCGAATGCTGGGATCACAAGCGTGTGCCACTACGCCCAGCTAATTTCTAAAATTTGGAGGGATATTAAGTTATCATTGACAAAATTTTAAAATAAAACTTTTGTTAAAGGTTTCTATTCCTACTAATTTATCAAGGCCTACCTCCATGGGCTCTCAAATATGTTCTAATGTTTTTCACACAAGCTAATATAACCTATTTAAGAAAGGGCAAAAGAGCCTTTCAGTGCTGATGATACACACCTGAGCTGCATGCCAATGTTGAGGTTATGCAGGAAGTTTCCCCCAAAAGCCATACAGTCCTGAGAAGTGAGCACAGCATGAATCCACCCTGAAATGGTTACCAAGAACCAATTAATGACTTCTTAAAATTTTTTATCTTCACTTACTTTTATTAACAACATTAAGATGCAGTACAAGATGGTGGAGGCATACGTGCACACACCGCGCATTTACCCCTTCCCAAATCCCACCCCACTTCCTCCCCCTCCCTCCTTCATGTTTGGAATGTACATCATGTACATAAGGAACTTTTCAATATTTAAATCAAACAAACCATAGCCTGTGACACTGCCTGAAATCCCAGCTACTTTGGAAGCCCAGGCAAGAGGATCGCAAATTCAAGGTCAATCTGGGCTACCTGGCAAGACCCTGTCTCAAAATAAAATTTAAAAGGGGCCAAGTGTGTAGCTCAGTGGTAGTTACTCCTATACTCAACCTCCAGTAACACACACACACACACACACACATACACACACACACACACACACACACCACGTGTTATCTGTGAAATAAGTAACTCAAATATCAACATCAGTTTGCTTCCTACTCCAGTGCTAGAGAAGTTAATGTCTATGATAATCAGTTGAAGCAGCCCATTAAATATTTATTAAATGCCTACAATATGCCAGGGTCTGTGCTGCGTTTGAGGAATAAAGTGAATGCTTTTGATGGTTACTGAGTTTTGTATTTTAGTTTAAAAACATAATCCAACTTTACATCCAAAGTTTTACTCTGATACAAATCAATCTGTTTTAAATTGGAAAAGTACATTTTTCTTTAAAACACATGGAGTTAGCTGGGCACTGTGCTTCCCTGTGCCTGCTGAGCTGAGGACCCTGACAGGAAAAAGCAGAGAAGGATTCGGGAACTCAGAGGCCCAACTCTGGAAGGAGGAAAATGCCCACTATTCACTGTTTTGTTTTTGGACTGGGGGTGGACCCAGGGGCATTCTGCCTCTGAACTGCACTCCCAGCCCGATTTCACTTTTATTTTGAAACAGCGCCTCACTCTGCGAGGCTGTCCTCAGGTGCTGATCGCTGAGGGCCTGGTCCTGTAAATGCTGGCAAATAAACATGTTTTCAAAGTGAAAGTCATTTCTAAGAGATGATGACTAACTTTTGAGAGAAATGTTGACACTTAAGACTTTATAGAAATAAAAAATTTCAGTAGACATTCATATAGATACAAAGCCTGTTTGTTCGTTAACTACCTGAGCCTACAAAGTACAACTCCAGTATACATTTAAACAACATATTTCTGCTGGGCATGGTGGCGCATGCTTGTAATCCCAGCATTCAGGAGGCTGAGATGGGAGGATCACAGTTCAAGGACAGCCTCAGCTACTTAGCAAGGCGCTTTGCAACTCAAGTGCGACCCTGTTTCAAATATAAAAAGACTAAGAAATAGGACTGGGGTGTTACTTGGAGGTACAAAACCTCTGGGTTCCATCCCCAGTACCACTAAATAAATAAATTAATAAATTAATTAATTAAACATATTTCTGCATGGTTTTGCCACAGTTTCCAGAAATATATGTACTCTATAAATTGAAAGAAACTACATTTTAGTTTGAAAGTTTTTTACTTGCCAGCTGCCTTGGGAAAATCAAGGCAACTGACTACAGCAATGCTTCTCTAAGTATGGTACTCAAACACCAGTGTCAGCTGAGAACTCATTTAGAAATAAAAATTCTCAGGCATACCCCAGATCTACTGAATCAGAAACCTAGGGATGCAGCCCAGCAGTCTGGTCAATAAGCCCTCCACTCGTTTCCGATGCCCCATGAAGTCTGAGAAACATTAGCTCCCACCAGTGCTACTGATGGATTCTCAGCTGCCACCAGCACATGTGTGCACTGGCTTGCTGTCTTATGCATTGACCCAGTTTATTCTGTATACTCTGCTGTATGTACACACACACACACACACACACACACACACACACACACACACACACACACATTAAAATAACAGTTCATTAGACTTACTGATTTACTTCTTTTTATCTCAGGAAATTAAATAGATTTCTGTATTTGTGGTACTAGGGATTGAACCTATGGGCGTTCTAACTCCAAGGTACATCCCAGCCTTTTTTATGTTTTAGTTTTGAAACAGGGTCTCACTAGGGCTACGGAGAGTCTGAGCTGAAGCTGTCCTCAAAACTGCAATCTCCTGTCTCATTCCAAGTACTGGGATAACAGGCATGAATCACCATGTGAACTTTAATACATTTTATTTTTAAATTTATTCATGTAGGAGGTTATATTATCTGTGAATTTCAACTCAATGTGTGTGTGTGTGTGTGTGTGTGTGTGTGTGTGTGTGTGTGTGCGCGCGTGTAACTGGGGATTCAACCAGGGGCATTCTACCTCTGAGCTACACCCCCAGCTCCTACTTTTTATTCTTTATTTTGAAATAGGGTCTAAATTGCAGAGGGCCTCACTAAGACTGAGGCTGGCTATAAAACTGAGCTCTTCCTGTTTCTGTCTCCCAAGTACTAGGATTACAAGTATGCCCCACCACACCTGGCTTCAACGTGTGTGTGTGTGTGTGTGTGTGTGTGTGTGTGTGTGTGTGTTACTGGGAATTAAACCCAGAGCCATTCTACCTCTGAGCTACATCCCCAGAACAATTTTATTTCTTATTTGGAAACAGTCTCACTAAATTGCCGAGGCTGTCCTTGAACATGTGATCCTCCAGTCACAGCCTCCCAAGTACTAGGATTACAAATGTGCGCTGCCACTCCTGGCAAATTCAAAAATTTGAGGAGGGCGCAACAAAATACTTATTATAAAAGGGAGCACAGGAAGAGGCTTTAAGAGAGGGGCCATGCCATTCACCATGAAAATACTGACATTTACCTATAGACAAATTCTGGTAGTGCTAGGCATGATTCATTCCTTTATTCAAGCACACATTTCCTATATCATATGTATAAGAGACCAGGTGAGACAGCAGGTCCTGTGGTAACAGAGCCTTAAGAACTCTGCAGCCACAGCGCCCGCCCAAACCAGGGTTAAGCACCAAGTGCTAAAAACCAATGGCCTGGGAGTCTATGCTCTGTATTCGTTCACGTCGCAAACTGACACACTGGTACCTATTGCTTGAGATATATGCTGCAGTCACCTGGAGAAGAGCTCGGCAGTTCCTCAAAAAGTTAAATGAAGTTAAAATATGCAGCAGCTCCTCTACCAGGTGAGAAATGGAATCACATCTCACACAGAAACTTGTACACAGCGTTCAAAGCAGCATTTATGTGTGCTACAGCATGGATGAGCACAGGAAATGCGATGGTACGTGAAAACAGCTTGGCATAAAGGGCCATATTCATAAAGAATCTAGAACAGGCAAATCCACGGAAAGAGGAGGTACATTAGTGGGAATGAATACTGAAAGGTATGTGGGTTGTTGTGGTTTTTTTTTTTTTTTTTTTCCAAAAACCCCCACTGAATTGTATACTTTGTTTGTTTATGTGCGGTACTGGGGATGGTACCCAGGGACATTCTATCTCTGAGCTACACCTCCAACCCTAGTTCTTATTCTTTATTCTGAAACAGGGTCCTCCTGAGTTGCAAAGGGCCTAAGTAGCTGAGGCTGTCCACAAAACCGGATCCTCTTGTCTCAGCCTCCTAAATGCTGGGATTACAAGTGTGCGCCACCACGCCTGCCTGAACTGTACACTTATAAGGATGACTATTATACCATGTGAATTTTATTTCAATAAAAATAAAAGTGACTCTAAAAATGTCAAAAGAAGTCCTAACTATAAGAGACACCCTCTAAGCTTAGCAAAAAAGAGTAAAAGTATACGCTCAGAATTATTTCTTGGACCAGAATCATTTACTACAGGAGCTACTTTCCAAACATGTTAAAGCCATAGGTTCTAATTATGGCTGGCTCCATATGACCGAGTATCAGCTCTGAGTAGTGGGGAACAGGAGTAAACCCTTACCTGTAGGAACAAATAAGGTATGCCCCTGCTTTACCACACATTTGTAGCATTTATCCACTTTATCTCCAAAGAACACCTCACTCTGGGTCACAGATGAACTCCAAGATTCATACAGTGCCAAATTTTCATTTGTTGGCTTAATCAAATAAAAAATCTTCTCACCCTAGAAGGAAGCAATCATACTATTTTTGAGAAAAACAAAAACAAAAACAAAAAAACAAGGGCCATTCTGCCATTCTTAGGATGGCCTACCTTGACAGAAATTCCCAATAGTCTAAATTAAATTGGATAGTTACCAGATTTTTTAAGGTTCATCAATAGCTAATTCTCTTAATCAGCCTTTTCACTGGAGCTAAAGCTCCCTCTGCCCCCAAACTAACAAGGAATCAATAGTCAAGGAACCATGAACATCCCACTGGTGGCCTCTGATTTCTAAGATGTAGAAGTAAATACATGTTAACAGGCCTACGTCACAACACAGTCATCCTTCAAACTCTGTCATTTCAAAACTCCTAATAGCTTTAAGATTATGATTACTTTTAAAAACTATTCAGAGAGTTCCCTTAATGAACTCTTTGTGTCCTCAAGAGGACAGGCCATGAGAAATGGAGGGCCAAAACACAGCACCACTTACAAACCAGAGAGCGCCGACTGAGCTGACTACTGCGCACCGCAGCAGGACTTCCTGTGCTGACAAACGCCTCAAGTGTGTACTGTACAGGGCGGGGGTCGCTAGTCACATGAGGCTACTGAGCACCTGAAACAGTCGCGTACTCACCTGAAGCAGCTAGTGTAAGTGAGGAAGGGAATTCATTATATTGATTTTGATTTAAATGTAGCCGCACGTGACTCGTGGGTATTATATTAAGCAGTATAGTTCTAGATAAAGCAAAGCGAGTATAAACTGCAAACAATCAGTATTTTATGGGCATGTGTGATTTATCCAACTAGTTGTCCTACCCTAACATGAATGCCAGAAGCAAATATAATTCTGTACCTTCTTAGATATTTGGTTCGGGAATCAATGCATCATTGTCTATAGGGGAGTAGAGGAGGGTAACATAAGGCTAACAGAAACCAACTTAAAAGGTAAAAATATCTTAATTTAAAAGGCAAAGAATCTAAATATAAATAAGAAACTCATGGCTCTTCTATTACTTGGGGTTAAAAAACCCCAAATCTTTAAAGGCAAAGTGACAGAGCCTACTTAAAAAAAATTTTAAATCCCCTCTAGTAGTAGCAAATAAATGTACCACCACAAAAATATGACTAAATGGTTTGGTCAATAAGAGGACAAAGAAATACCCTAGTCTTACCCAGAGGACGTGGTACCAGACTGAAGTTCCACCGAAGTCAATGTGGAAATCCGTATAGCTGTCTTGAACTCCCATTAAGCAGTATTTCTGAACAAATGGCTTGGGAAAGACTGAATCATCCGGCCAATAATTTTCTACCCAGGAAAGTTTTCTGGCTATATCAGGAACCTCCACCAATTCAGACATCCTTTAAAAGAAAAAAACAAACACACACACATACACTCACCTAATGCAAGTTTAAGACTTCTTAAACTTGCTTTTCCCATATAAATCCAAACCAAGTAACTAACTGGAACTCAAGGTTAACAACAATACTTAAAATTTAAAACACATTATACTCTAATATTCTCTCTGACAAAGCAAAATTTACAACATTGCTACCAGTGGACAACACTAGAAGTTACAACTGTGAGCCAGGCATGGTGGCGCACGCTTGGAATCCCAGCATTCGGGAGGCTGAGACCGGAGGATCGCGGTTCGCGGACAGCCTCAGCTCCTTAGTGAGGCCCTTTGCAACTCAGTGAGACCCGGTTTCAAAATAAAGAATAAAAAATAGGGCAGGGCGTGTAGCTCGGAGGTAGAATGCCCCTGGGTTCCATCCCCAGACCCCCCACACACACACACAAACACACATATTTTAAAAAAAAAAAAAGAAGTTACAATTGTGTTTCTTACTAAAATAAATATATAACTTAAACTGCATTTAGCTAACACTCAGAATGCTACATCAAAAGGTCCAGAACTACTCACTTGGTGTCCGAAAACTCAAGGCTGATGACATTTAACACTTTTGGCCTGTTAGGATTCGTGAAGTACTTAACGTAATTGTGAAGTGTCATCTTGCTGTCTGCCTGCCTTGCCACATCGATGACATCTATCACTTTGTCACCACCTGTAGAGAAAAGTTACCTTATTATAATTAGCTTAAGTGTTACATCAATAGATGCCTGAAACAAAAATATCTAAGACTATATCTGCTTAATATGGTCATTAACTCTAAAATTATAGGGCCTAGACAAAAAGTCCAGTTGAATCAAAAGAATATAGTAAAACAGAGCTTCAGAATTAACACCAAGTCTAAAAACTTATATGGCTTACATGTACGGCTTTCTATGTATCAATGATTTCTTGTCTGGACCTCATACTGACAAAAAATACATTATATTGGAAAATAAAATTGTCCAATACTTTCTGGTTCTAAGTAGTGATTAATTTTAGTCTTCCTATAAAATCATGAGATGAGAGCTTATATGGCCACTAGGAAGCATAATTACTTCTACAAGGAACTACAGAATAAGGTGGAATTCAAAGTATGGCAATACTTAAACAATCTGAAGTAAAAAAAAACAAATACTATTTTCTTAATGTATTTTCATACAGATTAATGATAATGCCTCATAAATTTCTTTATCTTCAGGATGTAACACAGTTCTGCTACTGTATTTAACTGAGGTTTTGCAGTTTTTAAAAGTGAGCTATCAAAAAAAAAAAAAAAAAAAAAAGTGAGCTATCAGTCAGGCATGGTGGAGTGCACCTGTAATCCCAGAAACTGGGAGGCTGAAACAGGAGGATCACACGTTCACAGCCAGCCTCCGCAACTTAGCAAGGGTCTCTGCAACTCAGTGTGACCCGGTTTCAAAATAAAAAATAAAATAGGGCTGGAGTTATCTCTCAGAATGTCCCTGGGTATTCTAGGAACGTTATTTTCTATATTCATATTATGCTAGCCATTTATTTTACGGTGCATGCAAATAGATGCAGGTTAAACCTCAGTCTCATCCCCTAATTTATCACATATTCAAATTCAGCTAAATGTGAAGTCATGACATTTAACTGAACTTCCTCAGTGAAATGATTATCAAGAAGAGATGTTAACCAGCACTAAGTAAAGTGACACATTCTTCAATATTCCCTGCTGAGGAAATAATGGAGTGGACATATGATTTTAGAGTCAACGTAAATTTAGGATCTAATCCTCAAATATTTCTCTACTGTTGACATAGAATAGCACCTATATACTCAGCCTTATTGACACATATCTGATGAGAATAACTAAAAAATGTCAATATGGGTTTTTGCCATTGTTTATTATTTTCTGAAACTCAGAATCACAAATTAAGTCCAGATATCATTAAATGGCAGCATTCACCATATTGCTAAGATAAAACCAAGTATGAATACAATCTCTTCTTACAGCCTTTCCTCTAGGCAGCCGCAGGTCCCACAACAGGCTCCAAAGGACTAGCTGGCCCCGTGGGCTCTGGGGACTTTGCACCTGCATTCTACTGATGCCCAGGACAATCCAGTTCCCATGTCTGTCCGGCACCTACAGCTGCCCCTCAGTCATGGTGTTCCCTAACCAGGTATCCAAGTTAACAACACCAAAGAGAGTAGCAGGCTAAAGCTGAGTAAACAGGAATAGGTACACTGACTCATTATTTTTTCTGATACTTGTAGGTTTGATGAGAAAACAAGTTTTCAACAGATGCAATACTTAGTTTTACTTTTTCTGACTGGGGAAGCAGAACTCAACTTTTCTTCAATCAACTCTTAATGTTAGGACAGTACTATTTTAAGGGTTACCAATGTTTTACCAAACACTTAAAGGAACCAAGTTCGTACCTACATAACGTTCCACATCCATCACAGAAAAAGCAGGTGGAGGGAGCCTGAGTCCCAGATCATCTAACTTAGGGACCATAATAGGGACATCAAATCCATGCTTCTCCAGGTATCTTTGTGTCAGCTGGCTACCATGCATCTTCACAATTATTTCATCGGCACTAAGAAAAACATATGAATAAAATGTCATTTTGTTGATAAGTGCAGTATTCAGGAAAACTACACAAGAAATAATAAAACAAAAGGATGTTTAAAATAAGTTGCAATGAAGGGTTATATTTAGAAGAAATTAAAAAACATAAGCTGTGTAACGAAATCAAAAGCAAAAATGTAGGAGAAACACAGAAAAGAACAGATTTTATTTCACTGTAAAATTCTACACACAAAAAAATTTGAGACATTTCAAAGTCTAATGGGACAGTTAATTATTGTTCTGCATATTAGAGGATGACTAATATACTGTCCATGCCCACTATGACAAGTATTCCAAATGCCTCCACTGAGAACTACCTATTTGTTTATTTATTATTTGTGATACTGGGGATAGAACCCAGGGGCATTCTATCTCCAAGCCATACCCACAGCCCTATTTTTTATTCTTTATTTTGAAAGAGGGTCTAACTAAGTTGCAAAGGGCATAAGTAGCTGAGGCTGTCCATGAACCACAATCCTCCTGTCTCAGCCTCCCAATGTTGGGATTACAAGCGTGTGCCACCATGCCCAGGTGAGAACTACCAAATTAAGTAATCTGTTGCAACCAGTACTAATAAGTTTGAATACTGGGTAGCCCACTAAAGATTGCTGGATTTCAGACTGTCCTCTCTGATCATCAATACATTACAGCCATTCACACACCAGGTGTGGTTTGCCACCCCATCCATCCAGTCATAATTCCAAATAACTTCAGTATGCAGCTGCTGTACAAAGCTAAGTGCACAACTTGATCTAAACCAGACATGATGGTGCACGCTTGTAATCCCAGTACTTCAGAAGATGAGATAGGAGGATCTCAGGTTCATGGCCAGCCTCAGCAATTTAGTGAGGCCCTCTGCAACTCAGTAAGACCCTGTTTCAAAATAAAGAATAAGAGCCGGGTACAGTGAGACCGGAGGATCACGGTTTGCAGACAGCCTCAGCCTACTTAGCGAGGCCCTTGGCAACTCAGTGAGACCCTGTTTCAAAAATAAAGAGACTAAGCCGGGTGTGGTGGCGCAAACTTGTAATCCCCGGGCTTGGGAGGCGGAGACAGGAGGATCGTGCAGGTTCGAAGCCAGCAGCACTGGCTTAAGAGACTGTTTCCAAATTTTAAAAATGTATAAAAAAAAAAATAGGTCTGGGAGTGTAGTCCGGAGCTAAAAGGGTTTCCAGGAACCCCAGTACCACCAAAAATAAAAAGATTAAAAAATAGGGCTGAGGGTGTAGCTCAGAGGTACAATGCCCTTGGGTTCCATCCCTAGTACCGCAAAAATAAGAAAGAGAGAGAAAGAGAGAGGGGGGGGGGGAAGGAAGGAAGGAAGGAAGGAAGGAAGGAAGGAAGGAAGGAAGGAAGGAAGGGTAAAATAGAGCTGGGGTGTAGCTCAGAGGCAGAAGGCCTTGGGTTAATCTCTGGTATCACCAAATAAAAAAATTAAAAAATAAACTTGATCTAAATATTAAAACACAATAGTTTCCCTTTATACAATCAGATCTTTACTGTTTGATGTCATTTGTAACCTCGGTGGCAAGGAGAAAAGAGTAGTAAAGGAGAAGCTGAAGCTCTGAATTAAAGGGCTCTAATTTTCCCACCCTCTCAATAAGGAAACAATTTAAGAGCTAAGTAAATTGAGGTAACCTTTTCCTAGGTAGTTCTATAAGCAGATGGCTTAGGTCTCCCTCTGACTCATCTGCTGAAAGTTCTGTCCACCTTATAGTTTCCCAGTACGCATCCACAATTACCCCTCCCCGTCCCCTGCGCTCTGAGTACTTAATAATTCTTTAACTCCAATCAAAGAGAACTGGAAAGCTCCCTAATCACAAATGTTTAGTGCTTTACTTCTGTTGATAAATGTGTGTATGTGTGCGTCTAAAACACAGATACATTATCTGCAAACTACCATACGAGGATGTTGAATAAATTGTGATACATTTACACACTATTGTCTTCTACACAGCAGTTAAAGGTGAGGGAATCTACATGCTACCTGTGAAAGGACAGCTATTAAACAACAGGCAGATGCACGCCATGCACGACATAATCTAATTGTTAAAAATTATATGCACATACATACTTACACTTCTATATACCAGTATTTTAAATGTTGTTATTTACCTAGAAAAGGGTCTCAAAAGACTTATACTACATTACAAAATAGGGGAGGGGGCATAAAATCTATTTATTTTATACACTTCTGCTTAATTATAACAAATGTGTATATAATTTAGTAATTACTATTACTTTACCATGGTTTTAAATGACTCAGACTTGTAGAGTTAAATGAAATAAAATCAAGACCTTTAATTATTGGTAATTATAGTTTGGACATTTGTAATCATCTCTAACCTGTTCTGATATTTGTTCATTTTGGCAGAAAATCCACTTGAATTACTAGGCTTGTGTATTTAATGCTACTTTTTTGGGGGGGAGTCATATGGCTCTTCTGCCTGAAAAATGTACTCCTGCACACTACACAAAACTGCACATACAATTTTAGGGAGGTCACAAACCTCTCTGGGACCAGCAAAAAGACCCAGACCAAAACTTTTATGTCTAGACCCCAAACCAATCAAGCACTGTCCCGTAAAAAGGAAAACAAACAAACGAACATTTCTTCTAAGGCTTCAAAACCAAAGAAAGAGAATATTTGGAGAACAAGTCCTTTAACACAAAAAAGGCAGGGGGAAACACTATGTTTCATAGTTGTTTCCTTTCCGTTTCTCAGCAGGCCTGAGGAAGCCAGTATGCTTAACTGTAATGTTTCTGTTTAAGGATCAAGGGGTAGAAGGGTAGACAAGAAGTCTGAAGACTGGGGGGAAATAGCAAATTTTTTTTTCAGGATCTAAAAAATTCCTCAATAGGCTGCATGTGATACTGTGATTTAAATTTAAATTGTGCTTCCCTTATTAACAAACCTGGATATGATCTTGTGTAAAAGCCTATTAAGCATTCTCACTTTAAATAGATGTCAGGCAGTGAGTAGGAAATGATCTAAATTAGCATGATTAAATGCTTTAGAATGCTTTTGACTCTCTCTGAGACACAGACAACTCAAATATATTCCATTATTAAAAATCAAAAAGCTCAGTCCTGCCGCCATCAGAAGCTAAGTAATAATTGTGCATGCTTCTGGTGAGCCTAGGGAATAGACAGAAAATGCAAACAACAGGGAAAAACAAAGAGTTGGAAAACCAGAGGAGAGGTGAAAGAGAAGAGAGGGGCAGCAGCTGCCTGTCAAGAAGAGCCAAACACTAGGAACGACTGCTTCAGATAGGTTTATTTCAGATTCTGACTGTGACCCGCAATTAAAAAGTATATTTTTACGTGGTGCAATATATACACATAGCAAAAGTTCTATGAAATTATACTTACTCACTCCCGTTACCTGCAACATTCTGCTATTTCCTATTCTATTCCATTGAGAAAAAAGCAAAAAGCCAAGTGAGAACAGTAATGTGTGCTGCAGCCTGGAGTTGGAAGACACGGGTTCACACAGCGCCACGTTACCAGCCAGCGGGCGCAGCTGTCTGAGAGCGGGTGTCCATACCTTGGGAAGACTCGCGATCTTAGTTCCTTAACAAAAGTCCTAGTTCCAGCTTGCACTGGTTTGGAACCGTCATCAATTTCTGTGTAGTCATGCCTGTGCCAGTTCCTCCTCTTTTTCACTAAATTTTTAGACAGTTAAAAAAAGAAAACATTTTTTGGAAACCGGTGACACTACATACTTTCTAATTATTATAGTCTATATAATAAGGAAAAAACTATAAGTGCTATAAAACACTTGTTTTTAATGCATTTCCAGGCCACAAAAGTAAATTCTAGTAAATCTAATACTGCAATTATAGACAATTAACTGTGGATTTTAAAACCTCTTATTTCAAAATAACTTAGAAATTAAAGAATTTAAACCAGCAGATTTTATAATCAGAAGCCTTTTATAATATCCACATTTACCCATATTATAACATTGCCAAATTATTTAAAATTATGATTTTCACTAGAACACCATGTCAGATTATACATATCATCTAATTATCCCCTCAGAATAGTCATTTTATCTCATGTCAAAAACCTACTCTAACAGTTTAATTTCTTTGAAAAGATTTATTCCCCAAATAAGCATGTTTTACACTGACATGAAGAACAGCTAGCTGAGCTGCAATGGAAGACAGGCAGTTGGGAGACAAAATGAACTCAGGGCTCGTCGAATGGTAAGATCCTATGACTGCAGCTCTGTGCTGGAGATGAAGTCCAGGGGCATTCTACCTCTGACCCACACCCTCAAGTCTTTTTTTATTTTTTTATTTAAAGAAAAAAAGAATCTCACTAAGTTGCTGAGAGTCTCAGTAAATTGTTGAGGCTGGCCTTGAACCCAGGGTTCTCTTGTCTCAGTCTCCCAAGCACTGGGTGATAGGAGTATACCACTGGGCTCTGGCGCAGTCTTGAGTAGTCAGAATAATCAAAATCAGGAGAGCAGGATTTGTTTTCTATTCATTATTAACTTCCTCTGCAACCTGGGACAGGTCACTTACCTCTAGATCCAGAGAGCTCAAGAAAGGAACAAAGGGGACAGGGCAGAGGGCTGGTTTTCAAGCTGTGGGGAGCCCCTAACAAGGAGGGAACTCTACAGAAAAGGCCAAGAAAGCTGTCTGGACCTCCTCCTCCTTCCCAGCACAGCGGTGCTATCTGGAGCTCTTTTGAAGCCCCCCCACCCTTCCTTGTTTCTTTCTTCCCTTCATGCCTTCCTTCTTTAGTTTGAAAATCACTCTTAAGCCTAAAACCCTCAAGAGTCTGGAAAATGTGCTGATGTCTGCAACTTATTTGGAAATTCATCATAAAAAATGAATAGAGAGTGGGACAGTTACACGGAGACATACGTGGGAAAGCCAAGAGATCTAAAATGTTACTAGTAGAATTTAGATGGTGAAGGTTTATAGGTAGTTGCTATTACTTCAGCTTTTCCAGTTGTGGCTAAATAGTTTTATAAGAAAATGTTAGGAGAAAAACAACTCTATGATTCATTTTAAACCTTCACCTTACCAAGATCATAATGACATAATGAAACTGGATCCTCAGACAGTTCACACCCAAATGATGAGTCTTATTCACTCCTAACAGTCTAAAACAAGATTCCTCAATAACTTACTGGAGCCAGATTTTCAATGAAAGAGAGTAAGTCCCATTTTTAAAAAATTCTCATGAGAAGCCAGACACAGAGGTGCACACCTATAATCCCAGTACTTTGGGAGGCTGACAGGAAGGCTGAAGATTTGAGGCCAGCCTCAGCAACTTAGCAAGGTCCTCTGTAACTTAGTGAGACCCTATTTTAAAATAAAAAAATAAATAGGCCTGTGGATATGGCTCAGCGGTATAAAGCCCCTGGGTTCAATCCCCAATAAAACACACACACACACACACACACACACACACACACACACAACACTTCATGAGAAAATTTTAGAATCATAGAGGAATTTTCCTAGAAATTTCACTAAGGAATCCTTTGTATGCTATTTTTTCAAAAGCACTTCATTCGAGATTTTTTCTTGCTATTTGCAAATATATAGCAAAGTTTTATTCTCAACTGGGATACAATATTTATCCTGCTTATCTTTCTTATACCATGAGCATTTTCTCTTTACTAAATATTCAAAAGCAATTCAAAGGCAGCCTAAAATTTAAGAAGTAGATGCACTGTTTTATGTATTTTTGATTCTTAAGCATTTAGTTCATCCTGAACCTTTCTTCAAAAAACATTGTGATTGATACTCATAGATTTTTTTTATTTTTTATTTTTTGCAGTACTGGGGGTGGAACCCAGAGGCATTCATTCTACCTCCAAGCGACATCCTCAACCCTATTTTTTATTCTTTATTTTGAAACAAGGTCTCACTGAGTTGCAAAAGGCCTCACTAAGTAGCTGAGGCTGGCTTTGAACCTGCGAAATTCTCCTGTCTCAGGCTCCCAAATGCTGGGATTACAAGCGTGCGCCACCACGCCTGGCTCTTGATATTCATACACATCGATCTGTTTCTCTGATTAATTCCTCTAGATAAATTTCTAAAAATACTAGAAGATCACCATTTTTCAAGATACTACATACTATAAAACCACCTCCAGGAAAGTGACAGTAATTTGCATTCTTACCAATACTGTCTAAGTAGCTTTGTTCCAAGACCTTTAATGAGCTCCATCATGAAAAAAATAAAAGGCTATCAATTTGGTAAGTGGACAAATGATAACTGCACTGTTTGTTTGTTTGGTTGGTATTTTATTTATTTTTTGGGGGTGGTGGTACTAGGGAGTGAACTCAGTGGCATTCTACTTCCAAACTACACCCCCAGCCCTGTCTTGTTTATACGGATATATGTATTTTTGTGGGACTGGGTATTGCACCCAGAGGCATTCTATCTTCAAGCTACACCCCCAGCTGATTTTATTTCTTATTTGGAAACAGAGTTTCACTGGGTTGATGAGAGTCTCATTACTTGCTGAGGCTGTCCTCAAACCTGTAATCCTCCCATCTCAGCCTCCCAAGTACAAAGATTATAGGCGTGTGCCACCATGCCTAGCCTGTTTTATTTTTGAAACAGGGTCGAGCTAAGTTGCTGAGGCTGACCTGGAACCTGCAATCCTCCAGTCTACATTGTTTTAATTTTCATGTTTGCAGACTAATCAGTAAAGTACACTGGCTTTAGGATTTGACAACTGTAGGTTCAAACTCCAGCTCTGACACACATGTACATAAAAGAGATATTTAGATAATTTTTCTTGTATCTCCTACCAAGTTGCTGTAAGTATCGAAGGAGATAACACAAGTCAAGTTCCTACCCACTACCACATATAATAGCGGCCATTACTATCATTTCTTTACTGATTTGTAGGAGATTAACAGAGATGCAATTGTCCTACTGAGCAACATGCACAAAACATAAAAGCAGCCACTGCAATGGCTGGACTTGTTGAGGGAAGAAGCCAGTGAAGGAATGTTTCAGGAGTAGTCACAGGGAAAGGGGGGACAAGTTTGTATTGGACTGAATGTGCCTGAGAAACACACAGACTATATATTTAAGTGCCGGGCTGTTTCTGAGACCTGCTCTCAAACAGTACTTTTAATTCCCAATCAACAGCGGGTAAAAGGATTCAATTTGTCATAGTACATTGGTATTACATTGCCTAAGTGATACCTATAATAAGGATTCCTGAGAACTGAAAAGAACAGGAAACGCTGGGTGACAAACAGGAGAGCTCAAAGCAGAGGGGCAGGAATCAAAAGAAACTGCCAAGCCGGGCATGGTGGCGTGCCCTTGTAATCTCAGTGCCTGCGAGGCTGAGACGGGAGGACTGCAGGTTCACAGCCAGCCTCGGCTACTTACTGAGGCCCTCTGCAACTCAGTGAGACCCTGTTTCAAAATAAAGAATAAAAAATAGAGCTGGGGATGTAGCTTGGAGGTAGAATACCTCTGGGTTCCATCCCAAGCACCACAGGGAGAAGGAAGGAAGGAAGGAAGGAAGGAAGGAAGGAAGGAAGGAAGGAAGGAAGGAAGGAAGGAAGGAAGGAAAAAAAAAAAAAAAAAAAAAAAAGACCTGCCCAAGTTGGGGTAGAGGGCGAGGGATAGGGAAGGTGAGTCTTAAACCAAGAGGAAACAGGTGAGTCCTGGCACTTTCCCTGAGGACTCATATCTGGACCTCTGCCCAGAAGCTGGCCAGTGCTGACTCTGGCGTTCTGCAGGGATGAGGAGCAGCAAAGGGCCATGTAATAGGCAGGCTTCTCTCTGAAACATCATTATTCAAAAGTGCAGGTCACGATCCATTGTGGACTATGCAATCAACTGAGTGAGTCTGACAAGTTTTTGGAAAGATGAAACCATACGGGGAAAAGCAAATAGAGTGTGTCATATGTAGTAACACGCTCTTCTGTCTCTTAGTAGCTCAGCATTCCATACAACTTAAAGTCAAACGATTTCATTTTAGAATTGTAGACTTGAATTCTAAACCAAAACTGTTAGAAACTAGTTCTCTTTCCCCTGAGACAATAGCATTGTATAAATTACTTCCTCCAAGAATTATTCTTGGTTAACAATTATCTTAATTTATATACCACATGCTTCCGTGCTACACAAAGTAAGATCCTTTAAGAAACATCCATGGCCAGGCGCCTTGGCGCACACTAATAATCCCAGTGCTTGGGAGGCTGAAACAGGAGGATCTTAGGTTTGAAGCCACATCAGCAATTTAGGCCCTCTAAAACTTAGTGAAATTATTTCAAGACAAAGAATAAAAAATAAGGCTGGGGACGTAGCTCAGAGGTAGACTCCCCCTGGGTTTAATTCCTAGTGTCATGAAAGAAAGAAAAAAAAAGTTTATGACCATGAATTAGTCAATCATACATGTGACAATTCTATCAGTTTGTTAGTTAAGGTTTAATACTATGTAACAAATTAGATGATCTATTTTATAAGGAAATTTTAATGTACTCAAATAGCTTAAATTCTAAGTCTCTTACAAAAAATTAAGAAAGTATTAATATGTCTAACAAAACAGATGAGCATTCCGCCCACATGTGCATCAAGGTATCTTCAGGCAAAGGTCCCCTCTGGTTTTAAAGTAAAGTCCAGTTTCCCTTTAATTCTGTGAATACAAAAACACTAACATGCAGCCCCAAAGCCTAAAAGCAACAGCTCAAACCCAAAGTCGTAGATGTGTTCTCTCACATTTCTACAGTGACAATAATCCAACTTATTCTTTGGAAGAATCTATGAAAATCTCTGAAGAATTTATAAAAAGCAAAAAAATAAGTATTTTATTTGTGATGTTGGAGTACTCCAGAGCAATAGTTCCCAAAGTGGGTTGTACCTCGCCCAAAAGGGTGCAAGGACAAAGTATAGGTATATAAAAGAACGCTAACTTCTCACTCTTCCTGTTCATTTGCTTTATTAAAGAGGGCAGCCTTCCAGGGGAGAACTTAGTAACTTTTTTTAAGGGAGCCGTACGCCAACTAAGTTTGGGCCCCTCTGCTCCAGAGCATGTTGGAGGCTTCCCTGCCTGTCCTGTCCTCTTCTGAAAAACTACGGTCAGAGACCTGGACCGGCCCATCCCTGTCTCTCTACCTTCCTGAGATGAGGATAGGGGTTTCAAGTAGAAAGGAGGAATGAACCAAATTCCAGGTCCTACTCGCCAAATTCAGAACTATAAGTAACGTTTTAGCTCATCAATACCCTCATTTTCCTCCTAAAGATAAATTTATATGCATGTATTAGTCTTATTCTGTATGCAGTCCCAAAATACTACTAAGAGATATTTTATTTGTGAAGAGATAAAAAAGTCAAATGTTTCCAAAATGAAGAGGCAGAAACTGTCAAAATAAGTTTGCAGAGTCAGAATAATTT
Organism: Muscardinus avellanarius; assembly: GCF_963383645.1. NCBI lineage: Eukaryota > Metazoa > Chordata > Mammalia > Rodentia > Gliridae > Muscardinus > Muscardinus avellanarius. Next base: position 99,404,745 of record NC_137795.1, read on the forward strand.
TAACTCTACTATGCTTCCCAAAATTTCACCATGAAAACTTTGACAATACGTACTTAAAATTGAGGGCTCTGCACTGGTAATTAAAAATATTTCCCCTTATTCTTCTGGCTTATTTAGTAAATTATTTAATAATTCAGACGAACACTGCATTCTAAATATATTCAGTAAAATCTTTCCCTATAGTTTTGGTGGATATAATTAGTCATAGTATCATTAGAGTATTGTCATATACATATTTAGTTCAAACATCATCAATTTTCAAGCATGCTGGCACTTACTCAAGGAGGGACCGTGGAGAACTGCACAGCTGGGACAGTGGTACAGGTCAATGTCAACAGCATGGTGTTCTTCTACTCCGACACAGCTGAGAGAGAGAAGTAGAAAGCCAACATGTAACTAGGCTGAAAGAGCTAAGAAATGTGCAACCATCTCACCAGCAAGTTTTGTACAGCACAGATACATGCAAGGATAAATGTTACTCTCTTCTCCATACATTTGCTAAATAATTGTGGAGAAAATATATCCAAATATATGCAAAGCAATTCACTCTCAACAGCAGTAAGACATCAGAAATAATGCAATTATAAGCCATAAAACCCTAAACCATTATCCGAATGCCATCTGTTATGGAATTAATGTCAAGAAGGTATGACTCAAAAGTAAATTATAATGAAACTCTGAAAATTATTTTGAGCAGAATAACAATAAAAATACTATATAGCAGCCCAGTGTGGCGGCGCACGCTTGAATCCCAGTACTTGGGAGGCTGAGACGGGGGTGGGGGGGGTGGGGGGGTCCAAGTACAGCTTTAGTAAGCAGTGAGATTCTCGTCAACCGAGCGAGACACTTTTCCAAAATAAAAATTAAAAACATGGCTAGAGGTAGAGCTCAGAGGAAGAATGCCTCTTGCCCCTGAGCTCAGTCTCTAGTTAAAAAAAAAAAACAAAAACTATATAGCAAAATTTGTAGAGTGCTGAACTTGCAAACAGAAATGTATAGACTTAAATGAATGTTAGAAAAGGGGCTGAACTAGGTATGCTGGTGCATGCCTGTAACCCCGGCTGCTCAGGACACTGAGGCAGGAGGAGCCAGTGTCCAAGGCCACCAGGGCAACACAAGCCCCTGTCTGAAGGAAAAAAGAAGGGCTAGAACTACTAAGCTAAATATACCTCAAACCGTTACAAAAACAACAAAACAAACCTTAAAAATAGAAACAAAAGGAAAACTAAAGGGTAGAAATTAATGACACAGAAAGCAAACACCTATTAGAGCATCCAGGCCAAAAATGGATTATTTGGCAAGAATTACAAAATTGGCGACCTTAGCAAGCCAAATTAAAAGACACGTTCAGTATCAAGAATGGACAAAACTACCGATTCTATAGACATTAAATGCAAATGAAGACATTATGAACAATTTTATCCTAAGGAATGAAAAACATATACAAGCAGCTGCATGTAGTGGTTCGTTCATGCCTGCAACCTCAATACTTGGGAGGCCGAGACAGTAGGACCACAGGTTCAAAGACAGCCTTGGCAACTTAGAAAGACCCCGTCCCAAAATAAAAAGGGCTGAGGATATAGCTCAGAGGTAAAGAACCTCTGGGTTCAAGCCACAGTACCAAACCATACCAGACCCCAAATACCAAGAACAATAACATTAGACACTTATCTCACAACATAAAAATGTATTCCAAAACACATTATAACCTAAAACAAAGAGAATACCACATAATACAGAAAATAGCTTTATGACTTTGTGGCAGGAAAAGTTCTCTCAATCAAAATATAAAAAGCACTCGATGGCAGAGTTCTTGCCCAGCATTTTTGATGCCCTGAGCCTGGGACTATATGTAACTTAATCAAGTAATTATACTCTGCCTTTGAGTATAACTAACTTTGACTTTGTTTTTTGTTTTTGTTTTTGTTTTTGTTTTTGTTTTTTGGTGGTACTGGGGTTCCTGGAAGCCCTTCTACCTCCGGGCTACACTCCCAGACCTATTTTTATATTTTTATTTGGAAACAGGGTCTCCTAAGCCAGCGCGCGCGGCTGGCTTCGAACCTGCGCGATCCTCCTGTCTCTGCCTCCCAAGCGCGGGGATTACAAGCGTGCGCCACCACGCCCGGCTGACTTTGTTTTACTTGTTCGATTTGGATTTACTCCATTCTCCCCATAGAAAGCAAAAGTGAGTATGTTAATTACTTAGCTGTTTCTTGTGGTGCCAGGGATACAACCCAGGGCCTCAGGCAGGTGAGGCCCTGTCGCTCTACCGCTGAGCTGTACCCTCGGACAGAAAAACCTCGCTCAAAAGGACCACATGCTCAAACTACACAACTCTGAAAATAAAGCACAGGAGGAAATCGTCGTGGCTGTGGGGCAGGATATGGTTTTCTTAGATTCAACATAAAAAGCATAACGGACAAGAGAAAAAAGTAGAGAAAAGTGGACTTCACACTACGGTCTGAAGACTTTTGGCTTCTCAGCTTAGTTGGTGTGAGGCAGTCAGTGAGTATGGAAAGAAGTAGGAAGGAGTGAGGGAAAAGTGTAAGCCTCAGCTCGGAGGCGGTCCCCGGGTTAATCCCCAGCACCACCCCAAAAAACAGTGCAAAAGCTGATCTGGAGAATGAAAGACCAACAACAACGCAGTGGCCTTGGGCACTGCTGAGAGCTACCGGAGGCCTGTGACAAAGAATTTCAAACCATATCTGCGGTTATGTGACTTTCTTTTCTTTTCTTTTTTGTGGTCCTGGGGGTGGAGTCCAGGGGCCTTCTACCTCTGAGCTACATTCCCAGACCTACGTTATATTTTATGTGGAAACAGGGTCTCCTAAGTAGCTGAGGCTGGCTTCCAAGCTGCGGATCCTCCGGTCTCAGCCTCCCAGGCGCTGGGATTATACATGCCCAGTGATGTGATTTTTGTCTCAGCAATGTTCAGTTCAGGGTGGAAGGGAGTTAATACAGTGGGGACGCATGGAATCTAAACTGGACCAAAGGGGCAAGCGTGAAGACAGAAGGAGTGAGAAAATGGCTGAGAAGGTCCAGGGACCCCGGTGAGGCCCTGGCACGGACTCCGTGGATAGCCTTCGACAAGTGACTAGAGGCACAGACATTACGGCTCCAAGAGTGGACTGCTCGGAATCCGGCGTGTCTGAGGTGCTTTAGTTCAAGTGTGGCCAGGATAGGGCAAACACAGTGGAATGTGTGAGAATAACCTCTGCATTCAATAAACGGAGCTCAGAACCAGATTTCTCTAATTTTTGGTTTTTTCTTTTGCGGGTCTGGGGGTGGACCCCAGGGGCATTTGACCTCCGAGCTACACCCCCTGTCCTATTGTTTTATTCTTTATTTTGAAACCGGGTCTCACTGAGTTGCAGAGGGCCTCACTAAGTAGCTGAGGCTGTCCGTGAACCGCGATCCTCCGCTCTCAGCCTCTAGAATGCTGGGATGACAAGTGTGCGCCACCACGCCCGGCTCAGATTTCTCTAATTCTGAAATTGAGGTTCACTAGGTATCAGTATCAGGTGATACACTCGCACTGGGACAGACAGGGCCAACAGGGCCAACCCAGCGTTTCTAGAAACTCAGGATCTGTCTTGTCTAAGGCCTTGCCCTACCTTGACTTCTACCACATTCCCCACTTTTTTCCCCCCATATTGGGAATTGAACTTAGGACGTTCTACTTCCAAGCTATACCCCCAGCCCCTATTTATTTTGAAATAGGGTTGCACAAAGTTGCTGAGGCTGGCTGGTAATAGGCGAGCATCACCACACCCGTTGTTTTTTTGTTTGTTTGTTTGTTTTTAACCTGGAGACAGGGTCTCACTAAATTGCTGAGGCTGGCCTCAAATGAGTCCTCCTGTCTCAGCCTCCCAGGACTGGATTAAAGGCATGCACCACCACACCTGACTCTAGCTTCTGTTCTTTGCTCCAATCTTCACCCTATTTACTAAAATCTCAGTGATATCTTTGGGTTTTGGCCAATTCTCATCAAATGGCAAAACACAGTTACACTTATTTTGAAATTTCAACACTTAGCAATTTGGTGATCAGTAAAAACATAAAATTTGATAAATACATAAATATGAAGGTCCATTTAAATTAGTCATATAAAATATAACTAAAAATCTATTTTAACAGAGCCGGGCGTCATGACACACACTTGTAATCCCAGCATTTGGGAGGCTGAGACCGGAGGATCGCAGTTTGCAGACAGCCTCAGCTACTTAGTGAGGCCCTCTGCAACTTAATGAGACCCTGTTTCAAAATAAAAAAATAAAAAATAGGGCAGGGAGTGTAGCTCAGAGGTAGAATGCCCCTGGGTTCCATCCCCAGACCCACAAGAAAACTTTTTTTAATATAATTTAACATAAAATTTAATTTTCCTAAACCAAGAAGAATACTCAGCCAAGATCAGGCATGTTCAAGGTGGTGTGGTTGTAGACCCAAGAAGATGGCTTCAGATCTCTGGATGACACTAAAAGGAATTACTACATACATGTCAATTCTGTAAGGGGAAGACGACTTCTCCCCACACTCTGTCAAGTTCTAACTCCACCCCTACTCAGTCCCCATTAAAAACAATTCTAGCCGGGTGTGGTGGCCTACACTTGTGATCCCAGCATTCAGCGGCTGAGAAAGGAGGATTCTGCAGGTTCGAAGCCAGCCTCAGCTGCTTAGTGAGGGCCTCTGCAACTCAGTGAGACCCTATTTCAAAATAAAGAATAAAAATTAGGGCTGGCGGTGTCGCTAGGAGGTAGAACGCCCCTGGGGTTCCATCCCAAGTACTGCAAAAAAAGAAAAAAACTTCTAGAATCACTATAGCTATAACAGGTATCTAAAAGCAAGTGCAGTAGGACCCAAAATGTTCAACTCTGAAAGTAAATTTTCTAAGAATGTCTTTCAAAGCTAACACAAAACCTACAATCTGTCCCACTCCATTTCTCTTATAAAAGTTTTCCTTCATATAGAAACCATCACATTTCCCCTGGTGTCAAGCCGTGTTTCTTAGACATCGTGTGGGGCCGGGGCCTTTCCTACGGATGACGATCTGACCTTTCCGCTGCCATTTGGCAAGCGGGGCAGTGACAACTTTAACACATCCTATTGTCTTAGTCTCCAATTCTTGCTTAGCTGGCTTTTTTTGGACATTTGACGAGAACAAAACTGAACTAAAGATCAACCAGAGCTCCCTGGGGTCTGCAAACGCTTTTCTCCTTGAATAGTGCTCCCAATTTACACTCGACTCTTGGCACTAGAAGAGTAGGTGGTCAAATCCTTTACTTCCTTCCGACCTCAGTGGACCTCGTTAGATGGTCCTCTTACTTCAAATGCTCCCCTTGCTTTACCAAGCAGTCTGACCAGCCCCATCTTTAATTGCTGGAGCAATTCCTCCTCCTGGGGGAAGGTAAAATCTCCCTTGAGCAATCCACAGCAAGTCCTTCAACAGTATATTGACATAAAATTTTCACATTCCCATGCATTTTAACTAATATTGATCTTATGTACCTTGTACCAGAACTGAGCTCCCTGAGATCTCTCTCATATTAAGTAAATGATAATCCCAATAAAACTTGTTTATTAACTTGATGTAAACTTACCATTAAACCAATACATTATGGTAAAGTTTTTTAAAGATCTGTTCAGCTTGTATTTTTAAAGAATTTGATAGAGGTACTAAAAACAACCATTAGTAAAAAGAGAGAGATAGCATATAAATTAAAATTTTCATCTTCCTTTAGATGGTTAAAGGGTGTGTAATGAATTTTATACATTTTAAATTTTGTTTCAAAAGCCAAGCATGGTGATGTGCACTTGTAATCCCAATACTTGGGAAGCCGAGACAGGAGGATTTCAGGTTCATAGCCACCCTCAGCAATCTTGTGAGGCCTTCCACAACTTAGTGAGACCTTGTTTCAAAATATAAAACAAAATAGGGCTGGGGGAAGCTTGGAAGTAGACTCCCCTTGTGTTCAATCCCCAGTACCCACAAAAAAACCTGCTTCAATACAAGTCCCCACATATGTACCTTTTCATCAAAAGGGCGTGGTGACGCACGCTTGTCATCTCAGTACTAGAGAGGCAACTTAATGAGACGGTGTTTCAAAATAAAAGAATGAAAAGGGCTGGAGGTGTAGCTCAGAGGTAGAATGCCGTGAGATCCATCGCCAGTAACACACACACACACACACACACACACACACACACACACACACACACACCCCATCTCTTGGATTTCTGCATTTGGCATCTGATATGATTATGAATTAATTCCAGGAATACAGGGCAGCTTCTGACTCGCATGTGGGTGAGGTCAGCAGAGACCTGGGCTGGCTGTGAGACAGGCAGGCCCTCCTGGCCTAACTCCACCCACCAGATAAACCCAGGTCCCTTCAGTGGGGCGCACGGATTGGGGAGTTAGACGGACCCAGTTTGATTCCTAGTTCTACTAGTGTTAACTTTGGGCAAGTTTAACTTCCCTGGGCAGTTCCCTAGCATTAAATAGGACACTATATGGATGTGAAGCATGGAGTATATGTATACATACGCTACATATGCGTATATGAGTTTTACTTAGACATACGTGTAAGTATGCAATGTTATATAGTCAGTAAGTAATAAATGATAGCTCTTAATATTATTCTAGTTCTGTTAGGTACTAGATAGCCCCATAGCCTTGGTCAATAGGTTATTAGTTATGAGGTTTGAGCATAAGTAGAAAACTCTACCTCATGATTAGGCTTTAATATTTTTCTTTAATAATGTCTTTTCAGAACATATAACAGATACCCAAATGGCTATGCTATAAGAAAAAACATTTTTTTCAATTTTTAATTTAATGAATTGTTTTGTTTTTTGTTTTTTTGTATTTTTTGGTGGTACTGGGGATGGAACCCTTCTACTTCTGGGCTACACTCCCAGACCTATTTTATATTTTTTATTTGGAAACAGGGTCTCTTAGGCCAGCGCGGCTGGCTTCAAACCTGTGTGATCCTCCTGTCTTCGCCTCCCAAGCGTGGGATTACAAGCGCGCGCCACCACGCCAGGCATAATTTAATGAATTGTTGATAGCTGAATTGCAAAAAAAAAAAAAAAAAAAAAAGCCTCTCTAGACTCTGTATGCCTATTAGAATTTTGGCCAAACCACTTAATAGCTGAGTGACTTCTAAATTACGTTTTACTTGTCGGTTTTTGTGAGGATTTTTTTTTCTCATTTTATGTACAGATAAAAATTGTAACAGTATCAATTAATGTAATTGAAACCCTTAGAAGGAAACTAGAGACCAATGGTTTTATTTGTCCAAAATCCTTATTTTTCTAACCAGCTAAAAATTAAAGACTAATTAATTGGCTTAACAGGTCATCATTCCTATTAAAATACCAGGACACAAACAGGCACTTTCACTTGTAAATTATTAATGGTTTTTTGCAGTGTTTTAACCATAAAGTATATCACTTTATTACTAGATATCAGCTAAGGTAGGAATTTATAACTTGTACATATGAAATAGTGTCGCTGAAAAATCAAGCTGGTAATTTATGATTAAAACTGTGGTCAAAAAAACCCAAATTCTGTTATTATCTTGCTGACATATAAAATTATTTTCACAAAATTAAGTGCTTTTCTTATGAGTAGGACATATTTTAACTTCTATAAAGATTACATTTTTTACAAATTCAAGCTGTTTATTAGCATACTGCATGCTACAATGTATTTAACAAGGGGTCTGAAATAAGTGCTTTTTTTGGGGGGGACAATACTGGGGATGGAACCCAAGGGCATTCTACCTCTGACCTATACCCCCAGCCCTATTTTTTATTCTTTATTTTGAAACAGGATCTCACTGAGTTGCAGAGGGCCTAAGTAGTAGCTGAGGCTGTCCACGAACTGTGATCCTGTAGTCTCAGCAGAGTAGGCAAAGCAACTTTCGATGCAAACTATGAGTAAGCACAAATCACGCTCTATGAGGGTAATAATTTCTATTAGAATGTCCAAAGACAGAAATGGTGTTTGACATTCTGAAACAGTCAGAAAGCTAAATTCGCTTGTCACTGCCCAGCAGCGATCCCCTAGCCATTCTACCTCTCAAGCTAAAACTTCCCTTTCACCAGTCTACTCTCTGCTACCCAGCTGCATATGATGGTTTGTCTACAGAGACTAAGGGAATCGATAATGCAAACAGTATCCATTGAATCTGCTGTTTTGTGGAAATAAAAACTATACTTTCTTTTTTTTTTTTTTTTTGCGGTACTGGGGTTGGAACCCAGGGACAGTCTACCTCGAACTACACCCCCACCCCTATTTTTTATTCTTTATTTTAAAACCGGGTCTCACTGAGTTGCAGAGGGCCTCACTAAGTAGCTGAGGTTGTCTGCGAGATTACAAGTGTGAGCCACCATGCTCGGCTACACTTTCTTTTTATAACCAGTGATACAAAAAGAAAAATAACAAGTGAGACAACAAATACACACTGTTCCAAAAAGAATATTATATGAGAATTTAATTCAAATTTTGTAAATCATCTTACAGGAGAAAAATTTGTCATGATGTTAAAGGATTAACAGTATCAAACTCATGAAGGTTTGATTGGCAAAGCTTTTAAGTAAAAAGAATTTATAAGTATGCTATCAGTATGAATGTGAGGATCAGCAGGAGTTGTAAATATGTTTCCATTAGACAAAAGGCATGTATTAGAAAATTATCCCCACCACCACCACCCCTTGGTGCTGGGGATTGAACCTGGGTCCTCCCAAGTGCTGGGAAAGTACTTTACCACTGAGCTATATTCTCAGTCCCCAAAACAATTGTTTGTAGAGCAATGCTTGTGTTTGTTTGTTTGTTTTGTGGTGCTAGGGATGGAACCCAGGAGCATTTGACCTCCTGTCTACACCCCTCGGCCTATTTTTCATCATTTATTTTGAAACAGGGTCTCGCTAAATTGTGGAGGGCCTCACTAAGTAGTTGAGGCTGTCTGCAAACTGCGAGCCTCCTGTCTCAGCCTCCCGAATGCTGGGATTACAAGCATATGCCACCATGCCCGGCTAGAGCAAGTTTTGTACTTTGTCTGCCTGTCCCCACCTCCCTTAACCTCAAGCTGAGGTGAAACAGTAGCACGCATGTCAAGTCCTGAGGTGGAAAAACCTTGTTGCTGGCTGATTCCATCATCACAAGTTGGCTCCTATATAAAGAAATAAATACATGCTACTGCTTTTATGTATTTTTGATCAATTAATTCTACCTAGGTACTGTAGCAAGGAAGAAATAGTATGCAAAAATTTGTTTAAATCTAGAAATTCATGAAATGTTTGCTGAGTCCAGTTCCTTATGAAATGAAAAGACTTAAGGAATTAACATTCCAAGAAAACTTTTTAAGCCCCTTTACACTCAGTCTAACTGGCTGCTCCCAGCCCTGGCTGTGCATTAGAACCCCCTGTAGTGCTTTTCCAGGCTGGGCAGCCTTTCAAAAGAACGCAGCAGTGCTGTAAGAAGCCATGCAGGAAGATCTTCAAGATATGCTGTAAAACAAAAGCCAGCTGCAAATCAGTTTTACAGTATGTACACACACACACACACACACACACACACACACACACACACACACAGAGTTCCTTTTGGGAAAGAAAGCATAATGGAAGCGGAACAGAGGGAAAGGGAGGATTGCTTTTTACCATAGAGTCTTCAAGTTTTGAAATACGTACTGTGCATTGCTTATTTAAAAGAAGAAAAACAATTCCTGTGCCCTGCCTTCAATCTACAGGGAACGCTAATGGCTGGCCCAATAATCTTTATTCTTCACAAGTTCCCCAAGTGATTCTTTGCAGCCAACGTGGCAGAGAATGGCACTGGGGAACTGCTGACCTAGAGGCTAGCACACAGCGCACAGCCAGCCCCGTCCCACGAAAGCTCTGCTCTTCCAATTAGACTTGGGGCTCCTGATGGGTAGGTAACGCTTACTATGTAATTCAGAACTTCCTACTCTCAACAGATCTACCTAAATCTGATTCCACAGTGAATCCACACAAATCTGCTGACTGATACAAGCAGGAATGCCAAGCATACCCGGGAGGCATCACTTTGGGATACTATCTTGGAGCATATTTAAATGTGCATTTTGTAAGTATAAAGGAGAAAATTAAGATTAACTTCTCTTTCAAGATCTTATTCTCAAATGTTCATACTTTTTGTCCATGAAAAAAGAACAGTCAAGTTCAAGTTCATTGGTAAGTATAATCTTATTGTACAGAAAGGAAGGTCCCCTATTTGTCATTATAGAATGTCTCATAAACAGCTTGTTTTAATATTCAGTGTTAACAGAATTAGGTCATGGGGGCCGTAATCTCACCAGTAGATAAATCCACTGTGATGATTTACCAAAGCCTGGGTGGTATACCACCACCTAGGCCAGTGGGGTATGGTTGAGATGGAGGGTCCTGGGTATGGCCTTGGGGATTATATAGCTCCTCCTCCTCCTCTCTCTTTTTCTTCCAACCTCCAAGATGTAAGGATAGAGCTCTGCTCTCTCCCTCTCTTGCCTCCCACCATCAGGCCCTGAGAGCTGAAGATCCTGACCAAATCTCACATGGACTGAACCTGGGACCATCCAAAAAAGTGAGAGCAAATAAATCTTCCTCCCTCTAAGTTGTGTGAGCAGTTTTTTTAGATTATAGCGGTGGGAATGTTGACTGAGACACTATTCATTACCAATTTATAGAAAATGCTCATTTACTATGTCTTCCCTTAATTTCACCCCAAATATCCCTATATTAACTTGACTTATCAAACATACTACCTAGTAAAATGAGTAGGTTATAGTTTGTTTTGTTTTGTTTCGCAGTACTGAGCATGGAACACAGGGGTATTCTACCTCTGAGCTATACCCCCAGCCCTATTTTTTTATTCTTTATTTTGAAACAGGGTCTCACTGAGTTGCAAAGGGCCTCACTAAGTAGCTGAGGCTGTGCATGAACCCGAATCCTCCGGTCTCAGCCTCCCGAATGCTGGGGTTACAAGCGTGCACCACCAAGCCTGGCTGGTTATAGATTTCTGAAAGATGATGCAATAACATCAGAAATGTTTCAAACCAGTTGCAGTTTTTATCCTCCCATTGTGAAATAAAGGAAGAGAAACTATATATTCTAGGGTCAAATGACACCTACAGAAAATTTAATGTATATAGGGCTAAGAGACTATCCTCTGTAATAAAAGATAACAGCAAGTCAAACTTTTTATCTAGGACACTTAGTGATGAGCTACAAAGGACAGGCATCAACTAAAAGCAGACCAAACAGATGGAGTCTTTCTACTAAAATTTCTCATAAAATAGTCCCAGGGTCTGCATCTAATGGAAAAAGCCATGTGCCAAGCCAAGCAAAGACATTCATATTAGAGAAATTTCCATGTAACAGAAACTAAGGTAGGATTCTACAGGGGCTTACAGCCCACAGCATGCTTTTTCATTACTGATGAGCTCCAGGAGGGATTTGGACCACAGAGATCTTGGTATAATTGTAACCAATATTCCTACGTGGAATTTCATGTATGATCCCAAAGATCTCAAAGACTTTCAATATAATTACCAAGCAGCAGTACCCGTCACCAGAAAAATGAGTGGCACTGAGCTGTCTAGAAAAGGCCAAAAGCAGGCACTAGACCAGCTTACTCCAAACACACAGGTCAAGGTAGTATGTTAAGTGATATATACATTTATTTATTTATTTATTTATTTATTTATTTGGTGGTAATGAGGTTCCTGGAAACCCTTCTACCTCTGGGCTATACTCCCAGACCTATTTTATACTTTTTTTTTAATTTGGAAACAGGGTCTCTTAAGCCAGCACGGCTGGCTGTCCTCCTGTCTCTGCCTCCCAAAAGCGGGAATTACAAGCGTGCGCCACCACACCCGGCAAGTGCATGATATTTAAGAAGCATTTTTTACATATTTATATACTGATTCCATTCAAAAGATAGTTTGTCATTATAGGTTTTTCAAAATCTATTTTGCAATTTTTAATTCCTACTAGAGGTCAGATAATGAATGAATGGCAAATAAGAGAAAAATGTAGGTAGTCCATGCATGTATGGTAGTGTAGGACCATAAAAATAAACATATAAGCCAAACCATACAAAGCCATCTTAATAATAACTGGTAGAAATTACAATTATTCCAGAATTTTTTTTTGGGGGGGGGCAGTACTGGGGATTGAATCCAGGAGTATTCTACCTCGGAGCTATACCTCCAGCCCTATTTCTATTTACTTACTTACTTACTTTTGCAGTACTGGAGATGGAACCCAGGGGCATTCTACTTCCAAGCTACACCCCTAGCCTAATTTTTTCTTTCTTTCTTTCTTTCTTTCTTTCTTTCTTTCTTTCTTTCTTTCTTTCTTTTTTTTTTTGTGGTACTGGGGTTCCTGGAAACCCTTCTACCTCCAGGCTACACTCCCAGACCTATTTTCATACTTTTTCTATTTGGAAACAGGGTCTCAAGCCAGCACGGCTGGCTTCGAACCTGCACGATCACGCTTGTAATCCCTGTGCTTGGGAGGCAGAGACAGGAGGATCGCGCTGGTTCAGAGCCAGTCTCGTTGGCATGAGACCCTGTTTCCAAATTTAAAAAAAAAATTATATATATATATATATATATATATATATATATATATATATATATATTATATAATAGGTCTGGGAGTGTAGCCCGGAGGTAGAAGGGCTACCAAGAACTCCAGCACCACCAACAAAAAAGAAAGAAAGAATTTTTTCTTTATTTTGAAACAGGAGCTCACTAAGTTGTGCAGGGCCTCACTAAGTCGCTGAGGCTGGCCACAAACCTGTCATCCTTCTGTCTCAGCCTCCCAAGCACTGGGCTAACAAGCGTGTGCCACCACATCCAGCTTCCATGACTTTTAAATACATTTGAAAAAGCCAGGCATGAGGGCACAAGCATGTAATCCCAGTACTTGGCAGGCTGAAACAGGAGGATCACAGGTTCGAGGCCAGCCTTAGAAACTTAGTGAGGTCCTCTGCAACGTAGAGTCTGTTTCAAAAAGAATAAAAAAAAAAAAAAAAAATAGGACTGGAGATACAGCTTGAAGGTAAAAATGCCTCTGGATTCAATCCTCAGTACTACAAAAAAATTGTCAAAGCATTGAAACTTTTCATATTATTGGTTATAATATAAAAAGAAATGAAAAAGTAACCTTAATATTTCTTTAATTTAGTACACTGATTTCTTTATTGGTGCATTATGGTTACACACAACCGCAGGATTCATCGTCACATATCTGTACATGTACATACATAACTTGGTCAATTTCATCCCCCAGTACCTCTCCTTTCCCTCTTCCCCCTCACCCTGGTCTCCTTCCTCCAACCCCCTGGTCTCCCGCTATTTTAAAGACACACCCCTCCCTTCTTTCCCTTTTTCCCTCCAGCTTCCATATATAAGAGAAAACATATGAGGCTTGACTTTCTGAGTCTGGCTTATTTTACTTAACATAATGCTCTACAGTTCCATCTGTTTTCCTACAAATAACATAATTTTGTTCTTTATGGCTAAGTACAATTCCATTGTGTGTATAAACCACATTTTCTTTAACTATTCATCTACTGATGAACACCTCGGTTGCTTCCATAATTTGGCTATAGTGAATTGCACTGCTATAAACATGGGTATTTACCTATCACTAGAGGAGGCTGGCTCTAATTATTCTGGATAAACACCATGGGGTGGCGTATCTGGGTCATTCGGCGGCTCCATTCCTAGTCTCCTCAGGAACCTCCACACTGACTTCCATAGGGGTTGTGGTACACCGTGGTTAAAACCACTGTGCTAGGAAGTGTGCCTGCACTGAGCGCCGATGGCTGTGAGTCTAGAGTCCTCCATGGTTGGAGGTGTCAGTTATTTTATTGCTCCAGTTATGCCCAATTCAATTTCACTTCCAGCCAGACCACTTTTTGTTTCTTTCCTGCACTTTCATCTTTATTGGCCACTTCCTCGTTCACTTACTCATTTTGGTAATGTTTTATGGGTTTGTTGTCGGCAGGCAAGGAAGAGCACAACACGCTCTGCTGTCTATGTGAACTGAAGAACAGATGTCCATCTCTTACAAAGGGAGTTCAGATCTGCTAGCGGCAAAATCTGTACTTCCTGCACTAAGAGGTGACTGCGACGCGGATCCTGGGGAACTCATGTCATTTAACTAATCCATCATAAAGGAAACCACGTATCAGAACAGTGCAAATCGAGGCAAGGACAGCCTATATTGTTCTCTACAAAGAGCATTTTTAAAACTGTATCCCCCAGGAATCAAAGGCACTTACATATAGATTCTGTGATTCATAAGCTTAGGAGACAGCGGGCTGAGTCAACTCACTTTTATTTACCAGCAGAGTTTCTCAGAAAATGTAACAAGTTAATGGGCACTTTGGATTTCCAAGAAGGGAGTCTAGCTGTTACACTCTGACCTCGGGCCTTTTTTTTCCTATGAAAGACTTTATGGGACTATAAGGAAAAGTGTTTTAGAAGCTAGTTTTCAGACTCATCAACTATGAACTTTATTATAAACTTCACAATTTAAATTGTAAGTTCACAATTTACATTTTAAAATTATATTTGTTTTATAATTTTACAACTGGCACAAAATGCCAATAAATCAAATGCATTATACGACCACTCTTAACAACACAGAAAACCAAACTGGTGGCGGCATTATTACTAAGCACTCACAGAACACCAGCGGAGCACGTGCCAACGACATAAGCCAAAAAGGCCAGCAACTGACCACACACTAAAACCGCTCCAGACTTCTTAACGTGTTTGTCCCAAATTACTTTTTATTTCTTCTTGAGAGTACTGGGGATTGAATCCAGAGGCACTCTACCACCTGTCCCCAACATTTTATTTTTTATTTTGATACAGGGTCTCACTAAATTGTCCAGGGTGGCCTCAAATTTGTGATATTGCTTCAGCTTCCCAAATAGCTGGGAATAGATGGGATTATTATGGGTGTGTGCCATTGTGCACAGCTTCAAATTACTCTTATTACAATATAATTACCAAACTGTTTATAGGGTAATTTCTAGCTAAAACCTAAAGATTGAGTACCCTTACTTAAGGAGCTATCAATTTTATCATAATACAAGACCTAAATAGGATGCACTGTATCTCTAAGCCATCCATCCGATTGTGTTCTGGGGAAAATGACCTAGGCAGAGCTTCTCCTATCTGAAGCTAGTACCTAGCACCACAATCGCTGGCTTAAAAAATTCCAATCTTGCCTGCCAGACCCATTTAGTAAATATTTGCCAAGCCCCTTTAGCATGGCTTGCCACCAATGTATCGGAATATGGAGTGGGCTGGGAGTTTATGAAGTCGTGTTCCATGATTTCCCATAGAAATCCCAAGCGTTGCTCTAGATCTTAAGTGTTTTAAGAACAGAACATTAGAAGCAGCAGTGGGAGCCGGGCGTGGTGGCGCACGCTTGGAATCCCAGCATTCGGGAGGCAGAGAACGGAGGATCGCAGTTCAAAGACAGCCTCAGCTACTTAGTGAGGCCCTCCAAGACTTAGTGAGACCCTGTTTCAAAATAAATAATAAAAAATAGGGAGGGGTTGTAGCTCAAAGGTCAAATGCCCCTGAGTTCCATCCCCAGACCCACAAAAAAAAAAAAAAAAAAGGAGCAGCAGTGGGAACTAGTCAAAGCAGATTACTACAGAGCAGCAGGAAAATAACCGAAGATAGATGAAACCCTATCAATAAATGCCCACTGGTCCAGGGCTATTTAGAACACCAACATTTCATGACACAGAAAATAACTAAGGGTCCATGAGAGTTGTCACCAAAATTAGTGTAATAGTCTATTAAGAAGAGCAAATCCTTCTAAAAACTGTTGACATATAGCTGGGCGTGGTGGCGCACGCCTGTAATCCCTGCGCGGCGCTTGGGAGGCGGAGACAGGAGGATCGCGCTGGCTTAAGAGACCCTGTTTCCAAATAAAATATAAAATAGGTCTGGGAGTGTAGCCCGGAAGTAGAAGGGCTTCCAGGAACCCCAGTACCACCAAAAAAGAAAAAAGAAAAAAAGAAAAAAGTACTTAACCTGCTCATTCTTTGCACACAGGTGCTCCTCTCGATGCCTGCTGCGCTGTTCCCTCGCTCTGGTACCCTCTCATCCTCACTGGGAAAAACAGGCATTAGAATATGCACCAAGGGCCGGGCGTGGTGGCGCACACTTGTAATCCCCATGCTTGGGAGGCTGAGCCAGGAGGATCGCGCAGGTTCGAAGCCAGCCTCAGCTACTTAGTGAGGCTCTCAGCAACTTAGTGAGACCCTGTTTCCAAATAAAAATATAAAATGGGTCTGGGAGTATAGCGCGGAAGTAGAACGCCTCTGGGTTCCACCCCCAGTACCACCAAAAAAAAAAAAAAAAAATTATATACATATATATATATATGCACCAAATAAGTATAATAAGTAAATTTATGGTAAATTTACTATTATATAAACAGGTATACATTAATAACACTTATGCAATATTCAGTTCCTGAACAAAAATTAGACAAAACTGTCCAACTTGACAAGGAAATCCACAATTAATTTGTAGAGGAGGAAAAAAACCATCTCTAAACCTCAAGAATTCTCCACAGGAAAAAAATAATCATCTCTAGCAACCTACTATGTGTCAGGTCCAGAGGCACCCATTAAACGTATGTTTTCGTTTTGTGTGTTGGAGATTGAACCCTGAAGCATTCTACCCCCAAGCTACATTCCCAGACCTATTGTATTTATTTGAAAACTCACTACGTTGCTGAGAGCCTTGCTAAATTGCCAGACCTGGCTCTGAAACCTCAATCCTCCCATCTCAGTCTCCCAAATACTGGGATTACAAGTATGTGCCACCATGCCCAGAAGATCTGAGTTTTAAAGAGAAATTCTGTCCCACCAGGGGGGAAACTCAGCTCTAGGATAACCTATACAGGCTCAGCCGCTATGAATCTCTTGTGAAACTGGACCGTTATGTAGAAGACAAAAATGTGGAACAGGTGAATGTCAAAGAACTACTGAAGACAGCAGGGAGGGGCAGCGTTAAGAGATGAGGAAAGAGAAGCAGAGGAGGGCGGCAAAGCAGGAAGAAAACCTGCCAGGGACTTCCTAGGGGCCACATGAGTGAAGCTCACTGCTGTCACTTTAGCCAGGACTGTTTCATATAGTTATATCCAAGACCCTTCAGAAGGTGAGTCATGATGTCTGCATCTAGTATACATGACACAGGAGGCACTCTGGCAGCCCAGAGAGGAGGCCACGCCTAGTTCTTGGAGGGGAAAGCTCCCATGCGACTGCCACAAGAAGTTTCTGAAACCCTGAGTGAAAACTGGCCAGAATGCCTGAATGGGGTGCCCTGCGTCCGGAACTCATCACGCACGTGGCTTAGTTATGATGCTATCCAAACTGTTTCCTTTTCTGACCTTTGTTCACAAATTTTTTTTAGTCCGAAGGGTCCCTGGGTGGTGAACTATCTCCAGGACCTCCAAGAAAATCCCTTCAGGGCCATTTTATTTTGTGGCACTGGAGATTGAACCCTGGGGCATTCTACCTTCAAGATACACCCCAGCCCCATTTTTTATTCTTTATTTGAAACAGGGTCTCACTACGTTGCAGAGGGCCTCACTAAGTAGCTGAGGCTAGCCGTGAACCTGTGATCCTCCTGTCTCATCCTCCCAAGTACTGGGGTTACAAGCATGTGCCACCACACCCTGCTTAATTTTCTTTTAATATTAGAGAATCCACAAGAAGCTACATAAATCAAAAAAAGACCACACTGGACCACATTCCAATTTCTCTGTGAAACAGCAACTACGCAAGTGACAACAGCTTTTGCACATTAAGAACACCAAATGGTGAGGCCTGGGGCATAGCTCAGTGGTAGCGCACTTGCCCGGCATGCACTAGGCCCCAGGATCAATCTTCAGCACTCCCTCCTAATGATCTACAATGACAGGTTCTCCTAGCTTTGGGAATTCTATGATTTTTACTTTACATGATGTCAAACTGTTAAGATTACTAACTAGTAAAGAGGAGTCAATGTTAGATTTTGGAATTCCTGGGTTTATGCTCAAAGAAAATGATATTTCTAAATTATAATGGAAGAGAATTACTTCACAAAACATTCTAAGTGTTTCTTCCCCTTTTCTGCAATAAAACATGAACTGGATATAGTGTCATTACATTTCCTCTATCACTGAATTTTTTTAGCATGAATTTAGGAAAATAATGAAATGAACACCCAAATAAGGATTGTCAATTATTAGAAAACTTCATATCACATTCCAAAATAAAAGTGATTGCAAAGAAAGGACATTTTCTCTCCTCCTCTCTTCCTCCATCCCTCTGTTCCCTTTCTTCCTAAAAAAAAGGTACAAATATTAGTATAGTCTACTGAAGTTTTCAGAAGAACCTCCTTGCCGCTGCCACCACCCCTACCCAATTGTGCTCTTTATTAATGAGAATGAAGCTGTGAAGTACAAAATACATCTTTGCGACAGCCCAAGAAACAACTCAAAATTTCTCTACTTTGTGGTTTACTTTTAGAAGTGATAATCTGGATGCAGACAATTCTGAGTTACTCCCAAGTCAGGTACCATCCCCAATTCAGCAGTTATTTCCAATAAGGCCTCAATTCTAACAACGCTTTTTGATGTATTAGAATTATCAGATAGTAGTAGGGCATGGTAGCACATTCTTGTAATCCCAGTACTTGGGAGGCTGAGATAGGA
The DNA here is from genome assembly GCF_963383645.1 of Muscardinus avellanarius. NCBI lineage: Eukaryota > Metazoa > Chordata > Mammalia > Rodentia > Gliridae > Muscardinus > Muscardinus avellanarius. Next base: position 99,423,513 of record NC_137795.1, read on the forward strand.
GAATCACAGGTTTGTGACCTGCCTCAGCTATTCCTTAGTTGAGGCTCTGCAACTTAGTGAGACACTGTTTCAAAAATAAAGAATTCAAAATGGGGCTGGGCTGGGCATGGTGGCATACACTTGTAATCCCAGCATTTGGGAGGCTGAGATGGAAGGATCGAGGTTCGTGGGCAGCCTCAGCTACTTAGTGAGGCCCTCTGCAACTTAGTGAGACCCTGTTTCAAAATAAAGAATAATATTTTTAAAAAATAGAGCAGGAAGTTGTAGCTAATAGTTGAATGCCCCTGGGTTCCATCCCCAGAGCCACAAAAAAAAAAAAAAACATATTTCTAATTTATTCCCTGGTAGAAAGACCTTTTACATTTGCACAGTATACTTAAACTACTCAAACTTTTGTTGCAGTATCCCTGTTCTTTATGCTTCTTGTCTTTGAGTAATGGGCCCTTTGGAATTATCGCCATCTTGCCAGGAAGGCCTGTAACTTCTGGCTCGAAGTGATCCCTTCACTTTGGTCTCTAGAGTAGCTCACTACCACACTCAGATGATCTGAATTTCATTTTATTTTATTTTTGAGATACTGGGGATAAAACCCAAGGCCTCACACATGCTAGCAAGGGGCTCTGCCACTGAGATGTCTTCTCTGCTTGGTTTTGTTTTGTTTTGTTTTTGGTGGTACTGGGGTTCCTGGAAGCCCTTCTACCTCGGGGCTACACTCCCAGACCTATTTTTTTATATTTTTATTTGGAAACAGGGTCTCTTAAGCCAGCGTGCGCGATCCTCCTGTCTCCGCCTCCCGAGCGCGGGGATGACAAGCGTGCGCCGCCACGCCGGCTCCTTTTTGTTTTTTAATGGTAGGTTATATGGGCAAAGGAGACCTGGACTCTTTTTGTATTTATCTTTGCGTGTGTGGTACTGGCAATTGAACCCAGAGGCATTCTACCTCTAAGCTACACCCTAGCCCTCTTTTAAATTTTGAAATAAGATCTCATTAAATTGCTGAAGCTGGCCTCAAACCTGAGATCAGCATCCCAAGTACTGGGGTCACAAGTGTGCACCACTTTGCCCAGCTTATATTTATCTTCTTTACATCGCTATATGCTTAGAATTAATAATATTATGCATTAAATTTCTCCTTTAATAACCAAAGGAGAATTTTAATGGAACAATTAATTTTTAAAACTAACAAAAAGGGGAAAAACAAACATTTAATAATGCCTCTCCTATACAAACTGTAAAACTGGTAATCAGAGAATAGATGAACCAGTTGTAGTGGTGCACACCTGTAATCCCAGTACCTGGGAGGCTGAGATAGGAGGTTAGCAGGTTTAAGGACAGCCTCAGCAATACAGCAAGACTCAAAAATCTAGCAAGACCTTATTTCAAAATAAAGTACAGCTGGTGGTATACTCAGTAGAATGCCTCTGAGTTCTACCCCAATACCAAAAAAGAGAGAGAAATATGAAGAAATGTTTTCTTTATATAAGTATTACAGCTTAAAAAAAGGAATTTTGTAATTAAAATATTTTCAAGCCAGGTGTGGTGGCTCATGCTTGTCATCCCAGTACGTGGGAGGCTGAGACAGGAGGACGGCAGGTTCACAGGCAGCCTCAGCAACTTAGTGAGACCCTGTTTCAAAATAAGGAATAAAATAGGGCAGGGGGTGTGGCTCAGAGGTAGGATGCCCCAGGGTTCACACCCCAGTACCACACACACACAAAATTCCAACCACTGAAGAATGAACGAGTGAATGAGTATTCACTGGCGGATGGCTGCAAACATGAAAGAAACCACCAGGGGGCACTGTGGTGAGCACCTATAATCCAGTGCTTGGGAACTGATACAGGAGGAATGCAAGTTCAATGTTAGCCTTGGCAACTTAGTGAGACCCTGACTCAAAAAGTAGAAATTTTAGAGTGGGGCATGGTTGTTGAAGACCTGTAATCCAAGCACTTGGGAGGCTGAGATAAGAGAATTGCAGGTTGACAGCCTAAGCAACTTAGGCCCTCTGCAACCCAGTAAGACCCTGTTTCAAAGTAAGAAATAAAAATAGGGCTGGGATGTAGCTCCGAGGTTGAATGCCCCTGGGTTCAATCCCTAGCACCAAAAACTATATAAATAAAAATAAACAATTTTTAAAAAGCAAGGGAACTGGGTGTGGTGGCGCACAATTGTAATCCCAGCATTCGGGAGGCTGAGACAGGAGGATTGTGGTTCGTGGACAGCCTCAGCTATTTAGTAAGGTGCTTTGCAACTCAGTGAGACCCTGTTTCAAAATAAAGAATAAAAAATGGGGCTGGGGATGTAGCTCCCAAGTAGAATGCCCCTAGGTTCTATCCCCAGTACTGAAATAAATAAATACCAGCAAGGGGTATAGATCATTGGTAGAATCCCCCTGGGTTCAATTTCCAGTAACCCCCTCTACATAAACACTGTCTGTATATAATATATGCATATATTATATATGTGTTATATGTATATCAACAGATCTGAAGGAAAAAAATATATGATTATCTCCATAGATGATGCAGCCTTTGACCAAATCAATATCCATGCTACCTCTGGGCTATACCCCAGCCCTATTTTACTTTTTACTTTGATACATAGTCTTGCTAAGTTTCTGTGTGCTGGCCTCAAACCTCTCAGCATCCCAAGTATTGGAATTAGAAGTGTTTGCCACCATACCTGGTAACTACATGAATAAAAAAATCACCATAAACAAAACCAAAAGACAACTAAAACCTAGGGAGAGAATACTGATAACATATGCTAGTATCCTTAATATGTAAACAGCTCTTTAAAAATGAAAAACAAGCATGGCATATTGGAGCAGGCCTGTCATCCTAGAACTTGGAAGGCTGAGATAGGGGGATTACAGATTCAAGGCCTGCCTTAGCAATTTAGCAAAGTCCTCTGCAACTTAGTGAGACACTGTTAAAAAAAATAACAAAATAAAGCTGAGGGGTGTAGCTCAGAGGTAGAATGAATGCCCTTGGGTTCAATCTCCAGTACTACCAAAAAAAAAAAAAAAAAAAAAAAAAAAACCTGATGGAATAAGAAATCAATATAAACAGATGATTCTGAAAGAAACAGACCCTACAACATGAAGATTGTCCAATCTCATTTATAATTAAAGAAATGCAGACTGACAAAAACATGGAAACCGTTTTTCATTTATTGTACTGACAAAAATTAAAAACATGACCACATATTCTGATGGCAAGGATGTGATTAAAAAGGCACTCTCAGCCGGGCGTGGTGGCGCACGCTTGTAATCCCTGCACTTGGTAGGAGGAGACAGGAGGATCGCACAGGTTCGAAGCCAGCCCCGCTGGCTTAAGAGACCCTGTTTCTAAATAAAAAAGTATAAAATAGGTCTGGGAGTGTAGCCCAGAGGCAGAAGGGCTTCCAGGAACCCCAGTACCACCCAAAAAGGGGGGGGGGGACTCTCATACACTGCTCTGGGAATGCAAAACGGCCCAACAGTTCTAGAAGGAAAACTAGTAATTCTAATAAAATAATGTATTCATTTATCTTTGGGGGTGGGCATATGGGAATAGAACCCTGGTGCAGTCTACCTCGGAGGTACACCCCAGACCTATTTATGTTTTATTTTTTATTTTTTTGCAGGTCTGGGGATGGAACCCAGGGGCATTTGACCCCTGAGCTACACCCCCTGCCCTATTTCTTATTCTTTATTTTGAAACAGGGTCACTAAGTTGCAGAGGGCCTCACTAAGTAGCTGAGGCTGTCCGCGAACTGCGATCCTCTGTCTCAGACTCCTGAATTCTGGGATTCCAAGCGTGCGCCACCACGCCCGGCTTATTTTTTATTTTGAAATAGGTTCTCATCCAGTAACCCAGGCTGGCTTTGAACCTATGCTCCTCCTGTCTGGGATTGCAGGTGTCCCACCACGCCCAGCAGCACTTATTCTTTGACCAAGTAACCCCGCTTTTAGCAATCTAACTAAAGATATACCTCTAACAATATGACAATGCATTTGCACAGTCACTGCAGTACTGTTTGTACTTGCCAAACACCCTAAACAAATGACCATAAGAAAGTGGTTGAATAAAACAGGTAGGTGCATCCCCACAAAGGCTGCTGGGTAGGTAGCTCAGTGGTAGGTCACGGGCTTAGCATTCACGAGGCCCTCTAGAACCAAACACTAAAATAAGGAAGGAAGAACACCCACACAGAAGAGATAAACCAGAAACAAAACGATTACTTAAAGGGGGTAGGTGGGAAGGGTAGAAAGAAGGAAATGAGAAAATCAAAGGAGGGACAAAGTAGGAATAAGATTTCTAAGTGTATCTTTCATGTAACTGGCTTCTTAGAACCACAGTAATGTTTTATATATTTAAAAAATAAATCAACATTAAAACCAACCAAGATATGGGAAGAATCCAAACTGCAATATAAACGTACAAATAAACCTAACTACACTACAAACAAATGATATAACACACTGAAGTGGAGGAGAGAAGAATGATTATAATCTAAGTAACTTGGAAAAACTGTATTTTGGTTGAATATTGTTTGGCTAAAGACAAAAAGAACTACATACAAATACCATAATATACAATTCTATAAAACCTAGCAAATTCGTTTCTCACAATGGAATGGGTTAGCAATTCTAGGACTTTATGTATTCACCAGGATTCAACAAATAAATAAATATACTGTAGATAATGACAGCTGAGTTTCACACTGTTGGACCAAAAAAAGTTACAAGAAGAGAAAGGGAGAAGGCTAAAATGAACTAATTGTAGTTCCATGTAGTAGTGGACTAGAATCAGAGGCACCATATTACAACATATGGTTTGGTTATAACCTAACAAACACAGATGTCCATGCATGTGACTGGTTAGCATGTTTCCTAGACTGTTCACTGAGAACACCTAGAAGCAACATCCAGCCTCGTACCAGACAGCCCTTGGTTCTAAACATTATTCTCCAATAGGAAGAGCTAAGACTCATAAAATGCACACAAAAATCAAACAAGTTGCTGTTCATTCACACGATATTTAATGGGAAAATGCACTTTGTTAACAGAAAAGTAAGTAAAGCCAGCTGCAGTGGCACACTGCTTTTAACCCCAACTACTTGGAGACTGCAAGGAGTCTGGCAAGGTCAAAGCCAGCCTGGATAACTTAGCAAGACCCTTTTTTCTTTTTCTTTTTCTTTTTTTTTTTTGGGGGGGGGGTGGTACTGGGGTTCCTGAAAGCCCTTCTACCTCTGGGCTACACTCCCAGACCTATTTTATACTTTTTTATTTGGAAACAGGGTCTCTTAAGCCAGCGAGGCTGGAACAGAACCAGCGCGATCCTCCTGTCTCCGCCTCCCAAGCGCGGGGATGACAAGCCTGCGCCACCACGCCCGGCGTAGCAAGACCCTCTGTCAAAATAAAAAGGGCTGTGGATGTAGCTCAGTGGCAGAGTGCTTGTGTAGCACGTGCAAGGCCCTCAAGTCAAGCCCCAAAACTGCAAAAAAAAAAAAAGAAAAGAAAAGAAAAGAAAAGAGAGGAGAGAAAAAAGTAAACAATCAGTACAGTAATAAAATGTAACTCACAAAAAGAACCCAAAACTTGGTAGCTAGCAGCTGTGAGATCAGCACCCACCAGCTGTTTAGAAGCTGTGCAAATTATCATGGACTTTAAATTGCCAGAGCTCGCTTTATAACCAAACTGCTCTACACCTGTTTTTATTCTCCACCCCCCCCACACACACGCATGCATGCACTTCAAATTTTCAGAAACAAAAGCATTCCTCCCCTTGAATGATAAGAAAACTAATTCCAAGCCTAAGAACACAGGATGTAAGAGAATAATAAGAACTCTGCCTCCAACTAATGGTTCTTTTTTTTTTTTAAGTGCTCAATGAGATAACTCTATGTCCCCTGTGATAAACTGTCATATCAAAAATAGAAGTCAAGGTCAATTTGTTTTCTTATAGGAGGTAAATATTCACTTAGTGAGTTTATATTATTAACACCAAAAGACATCATCACTGGGAGGCTGAGACAGGAAGGTTGCAGGTTCAAGAACAGCCTGAGCAACTCTGTAAGACCCTGTTTCAATACAAAAAGTAAAAAGCCAGGCATGGTAGCGCACGCATTTGAGAGGCTGTGACAGGAGGATGGTGGGTCCCGGACAGCCTCAGCTACTTAGTGAGGCCCTCTACAACTCAGTGAGACTATTTCAAAATGAAGAATTAAAAACAGGACTAGGGGTGCCACTCAGAGGTAGAATGCCCCTGGGTTCCATCCCCAGTACTGCAAAATAAATAAATAAATAAATAAATAAATAAATAAATAGGGATGGGAATGGAGCTCTGTGGTAGAATGCCCCTGGGTTCAATCTCCAGTATCATAAATAAGACATCATCAATGACAAATACCTATAAGAAATTTTTAAATAATCCCAACGCCTAAATAGCTTTAAAAGACTAATACACTACATTAAGAAATCCATTTATAACAAGGATGACAGTAGAGCTAAATTAGAAGTTTTCAAATAGGCATTTTATAAATATTCTGTCCCCAAAGCAGGTTTTTTTGTTTTGTTTTGTTTTTCCGGGTCTGGGGATGGAAGCCAGGGGCATTCGACCGAGCTACACCCGCTGGCCTGTTTCTTATTCTTTTTTTTTTTTTTTTTGGTGGTACTAGGGTTCCTGGAAGCCCTTCTACCTCTGGGCTACACTCCCAGACCTATTTTTACATTTTTATTTGGAAACAGGGTCTCCTAAACCAGCGCGCGCGGCTGGCTTCAAACCTGCACGATCCTCCTGTCTCTGCCTCCCAAGTGCGGGGATTACAAGCGTGCACCACCACGCCCGGCCTCTTATTCTTTATTTTGAAACAGAGTCTAAGTAGCTGAGGCTGTCTGCGAAATGCGATTCTCCAGTCTCAGCCTCCTGAATGCTGGGATTACAAGTGTGCACCACCGCCCAGCTCCCAAAGCAGTTATAATTCTTAATATACTTACATTCTAGAAAACTAATTTTTTTAAAGAGCCAGAAACATAAGACATTTACAGTGTCTCTCTCTGGAACCGTGTCCAATCTGTTCTACCTGCATACCCCCAAACGGAGACAAACCACTGGCTCTCCTGTGGCTGCCGGCCAGGAGCAGAGGTCCAGGCCAGCTTCCAGTGAAGCCAGGCGTCGACAGTCTCCTCGCTCTGTGAGCAGAGGAAAGATTCTGAACTCTAACCCTGGGCTTGCTCAGCTGTAAAATGCAGATAGTTATAACTCTGATCCAACAAGGTGAAGGTGAGAATGGAATGAGTTAATAAACACCTAATGTACATCAGTGAAGCGTTCAGTTAAGTGTTCACGTGAATTTCTGGGGCTGAGGCACCTGAGAAAACCCTGCCTAATTCTCTGCCCCTGTGAACTCAGCCTTTCATTCACTCAGGATCCGGGATTCAAACTCAGCACGGGCCATTTGTAAGCGCGTCACGAGGAGTACTACAATGGCCTTCTTACTGGTCTCCTTGGCCTCTCCTTTGCCTCCTCCCAATCTCCCCTCCAGGTGGCGGCCAGAACAATCCTGCGGCACAGGCCAGGCAAGCACTCTACCGCTGAGCTCTGCTCCGGACCGCAACCATCCTGCTCAGTGTTATGTCAACTAGTTGACTCTTGTGCTCAAAGCAAACTATTTACTCAAGGGTAAAATCCAAAATATTAGCCCTGGCCTACAAGACCCAACAGTGATCTGCCCTACTTCCCTCCACGTGATGTTCCTGTTCTTCCAAAAAAAAAAAAAAAAAAAAAAAAAAAAGCCTGACCACCCTCGGGATGCTGAACTTCTTTTTCCTTTGGCCTGACATTCCACAGACATCCCTGAGCTCAAATGTCTCCAGCTTTCCGTATCACACCAGGAGAGGCAACACTGCTACCTCCCCGTCCCCTTCTTTTCCTGATTCAATCTTTCTACCACTCATCACTTACACATCTTATGTACTTGTTCCTCTCTTTCCCGCTACGCGATGTTCCCAGTAAGAACTCTGCTCTGGTTGTTGATATATCCCTACCACCGAGATAGAGCCTGGTAGGTCACCAAGGAGGCCGAAGTCAACATCACACATACTGAGGAAACAAGGGACTATTCCACTCAAGTCAGGGACAAGAAACAAAATTATAAATACTATACACCACCTACCAAACTGGCCAATTTTAATTTTATTAAGTACACTTCGAACATTAAACTTTCTTATTTTAAATCCACAGTGCAAACCCGGCACAGTGGCACACGCTTGTAATCCCAGCATGTGGGAGGCTGAGACAGGAGGCTTGCAGATCGCGGACAGCCTCAGCTACTTAGGCTCTTGCAACTCAGTGAGACCCTGTTTCAAAATAAAGAATAAAAAAAATAGGCCTGGAGGTAGAATGTCCCTGGGTTCCATCCATACCGCAAAAATAAAAAAATAAATAAATCTTCAGTGCACATACCACTCAGTGAACTTTCAGATATGGACATATTCATGTAACCAGTACCAAAGGAGAAGAACATTTCCTGCACCTCAGAAGCTCCCTCTTAGCCAATACTCTTCTAGCTTCTATCCCAAATTCTGCCTGTACTGGAGCTTCATACAAATAGAATCAAACAGTATACTCTTTTGTGTCCGGCTTCTTGTGTTCAACTTTACATCTGTGACATTCACTTATGCCGGTACCCGCAGCAATAGTGAGCACATTCTTTTTTCTTGCTAAGTAGTATTCCACTTTATAAATATACTATTATTTACCTAATCTACCATATGATGCTATTTAGAAACAACCTAAATAGCATCTACTATAGAATTACTATGAGCAGTTCTAGGTATGTCATTTGGTGAGAACACTCACTTATCTACAGACTGGCAAAGATTTTGTTTGTTTGTTTGCTTGATTTGAAGGGAGGAGTAACAACACTTTAGACTTATAAGGGTGCAGGAAACTAAAAATTGGGCACTGCTGGTGAAAATATAAATTGGAATAACCTTTCTGGAGGACAATCTGGTAATAGGCACAAGAAGTCTAAATTAAACCTTCTGACCAAAAATTCTAGTTCAAAGAAAATATGCCAGGTTATCTTCTAAGTATTTAACATGTATTAACTATTTGGTTTATTTTAAGGAAATAATTAGAGATGCTCACAATAATGTGTTAAAAAGACATCAATTAGCCGGGCGTGGTGGCGCACGCTTGTAATCCCCGCACTTGGGAGGCAGAGACAGGAGGATAGCTAAGGTTCGAAGCCAACCGCGCGCGCTGGCTTAAGAGACCCTGTTTCCAAATAAAAATGTAAAAATAGGTCTGGGAGTATAGCCCGGAGGTAGAAGGGCTTCCAGGAACCCCAGGACCACCAAAGACATCAATCAGCCAGATGTGGTGGCGCACACCTGTAATCTCAGTACCTGGGAGGCTAAAATAGAATTGCAGATCTAAAACCAGCTTCAGCAACTTAGTAAAATGCTCAGCAACCTAAAAAGATCCTGTGCCCAAATACAAAAATACAATAGGGCTGGAGGGTAGCTCAGAGGTAGAAGAGGTAGCATGCCCCTGGTTCAATCCCCAGCACCATCAAAAATTAACAAAAAGTATATCCTTATAAATACAAGTAGTAGTAGTAAACAAAATAAATAACAAAAAGGAAGTGATTTTCAAATGCATTGTACCTGCCCAGAATTAAACATTATGCAGCAACTAAAAATGTTTTCAAAGAACATCAAAGAAGTGGACACGGTAGTGCATGACTGTAATCCCAATACCTGGGAGGCTGAGACAGGAGGATCGCGCTTTCGTCAACAGCCTCAGCTACTTGGCAAGGCCCTCCACAACTTAGTGAAACCTCTTTCAAGATAAACAATAAAGAGTAAAGCGTGGTGGCGCATGCTTGTAATCTAAGTGCTTGGGAGGCTGAGACAGGAGGATCGCACAGGTTCGAAGCCAGCCTCAGCCACTTATTGAGGCTCTCAGCAACTTACTGAGGCCCTGTTTCCAAATAAAATATAAAATAGGTCTGGGAATATAGCCCAGAGGTAGGAAGCCCCTGGCTTCCTCCCCCAGTACCACCTAAACAACAACAACAACAACAACAACAACAACAACTAGGGCTGGGGTGCAACTTAGAGGTAGAATACTCCTGGGTTCCATCCCTAATACACACACATGGGGGGGGGCGCATGCATGCACACACCAACTGGAGGCAAAAAGTTCCTGGGTTCAATCCCCAGTACCACAAAAAAGAGTGGGTATGGTGGTATAACTATTAAGAAGACCTTGGAGGATCACAGGCTCAAGGCCAGCCTCAGCCTCATCAATGGAGCAAGACCCTGTTTCAAATAAAAACAGCTGGCAGTGTAACTCAGAGGTAGAACACCCCCAGGTTCAATCTCCAGTATCCAAAAATTTAAAAAAACAGGTATGAGGGAAAGTACACCTTAACGGAAGAAGATAGCAGTAGAATCCATAAAACAACTTCCAATTTGTTTTTTTTTTTAAAGTTATACAAATAAGCCAGTATTTGAGAGGCTGAGACAGGAGGATCGTTGTTCACGGACAGCCTCAGCTACTTAGTGATGCCTTCTGCAACTTAATGAGACCCTGTTTCAAAGAAAAGAATAAAAAAAATTGGGCTGGAGATGTAACTCAGAGGTAGAATGCCCCTGGGTTCCATCCTCAGTACTGAAAAAAAAAAAAATACACACACACACACACACACACACACACACACACACACACTAGGCATGGTGGCACACTCCTGTAATCCCAGCTACTTAGAAGGCTGAAGGAGGAAGATATCACCTTTGAGATGCCTCAGGAACTTAGTAAGACTGTTTCAAAATAAAAAAGGGCTAGGGACATACCTCAGTGGTAAAGTGCCCCTGGGTTCAATCCTTATTACTAGGAGGATAAGAGAGGATATACACAAAGACATACCTCAAATGTAAAACAGTGGTTACCTCTGGAAGACACACTACCTTCACATGCACACGTGCCCACAGGTGTATGTGTATAAAATTTATACTTTCCTATACTACGCTTATAAATAAAAAGAATGTGATTTAAAAGAGTAATAAACAAATATGTTTGATCCTAATGGGGTTACAACTGACAATCTAAGATAACTGAATTAGGGCAGTGATGCAGTTTGTCATGAGGTGGAATCAAAGTGCTTCTGGAAAGTGGTGGCTCCAGGCTACACCATCAGGAAGGACCTCCATTGTTCTTCTTCCACTCAGGATTCAGAGACAGGAAGAATTCCACCGATGGGGTGGCAGGAACTTTCCCAGGAAAATCTTATTAATTCCTGGGCTCACTTGCCCCTAGGGTATCAATTATACGTCACACCCCGCCTGTAAGTGCTCTTTTTTTGCTCCCTTGCAAAAAAGGCTTAGCTGGACCAAGGGATGGGAATTCCTGAACGCCAAGGATGCGGCCAAAGTTGAACAGCCAGAGGAGGAAGCTGTTCCCTTCCCCTTGCAGCCTAACTGAAAGGCATCGAGGATGGACTCTCTTTTCCCTGTTGGGAGAAACTAGGACAACTAACTTATCAGATTGCCAGATATCAGAACCTCTAGGCAAAGTAAACTTACATTTATTCCAACATTCACAGACCCCCAAAATTTAAAATGCTATTCGACTTGAAGAAATAAAATTATCAAGAAATTATCCAGGTAAGCCAGGTATGGTGGCACATGCTTATAATCTCAGTACTTGGGAGGCTGAGACAGGAGGATCGCAAGTTCAAGGCCAGCCTAAGCTACTTAGTGAAGCCCTCCACAACTTAGTGAGACCCCCATTTCAAAATAAAGGGAAAAAAATAGGGCTGGGGGGTATAGTTTTGGGGTAGAATGCTCCTGGGTTCAATCCCCAGTAGTACAAAAGAAAGAAAGAAAGAATGAATGAATGAATGAATGAATGAATGAAAGGAGGGACGGTGGGAGGGAGAGGGAGGGGGGGGAGAGATGAATTATCCAGGTAGAGGTAATTCTCTATATTCAACCTCTTCTCAGCTGATGAACCATTTCTGGCAACCACAAGAAATCTGAGTGTGAGAATTAAAGATACACCTTGGTCCTTTAGAGGCCAATTCTCATAGAAGCAAATGATATTTGCTTAATAGTTAATATATAAGGAACAGTTTTCTGTGTTCAAAAAATAATCACTCATTTCATGGTACAGTAAGTATTTTACCATGAGTAAATATTAGTCACAGGAAAAGCAAAGACCTTGAATTGCCAATACTTCATTAAGAATTGAACTTACTAAAAAGATATTGCTTTTGTAGGGTAAAGAAATATCACTGAACTTTCTGGCTTTTAACATCTGAACCACATTAAAATCTCAGAAACCTATTTTAGAATCACTTCCATAAATATAAATTATACACATTTATATGACAAAGAAGAGAATATGTTTTGGTCTCTCTCTGCCTCTTTCATATATGCCCTATTTCCTTTTCAACTACTCTTAGTTATAAATATGCACATAAAAGTATAACAGAATTCTTCAGAAATTACCTGAGGCTTTCCATGGCTACCGTATGAAATTATCTAAATTAAGACAGAAAAAATCCTATACTAAAATGTATTGACCTATCTCTATATTACACAATGAGGCAAGTTCCTTCGGCAGCTTAAAACGCCCCGTTTTCATAACACAATTACCATGAATTTTTATTCTTATTTTATACAGAACTAAAATTATTGGACAACTTTTATTCTGGCTGCTTAGACTGTTACAAAAACAGGGTGTAAAATGTACTTGAAATAGGACTGGAAAGATGTGATATCTTCAAATAACACTTATGTTGTGTGTGTGGCACTGGGATTTGAACTCAGGGCATTCTGCCTTTGAGCTATACCACCAGTCCCTTTTTTATTTGTATTTATTTGTTTAAACAGGGTCTCACTAGATTGCTGAGAGTCTGGCCAAGTTGCCGCGGCTGCTCTGAAACCTGTGATCCTCGGGTCTCAACTTTCCAAGTAGTGGAATTACAGGCGTGAGCCGTGACACCTATTATATTTCACTTTTACATATAATCCAAATTCAGTTTAGACTTGTGGATAGTGTGTGGATAGTCTATTCTTAATTACAAATGACAAGGAATAATATTCCTCGGCCGCTTATCGGTCCGTTCGAGATGACTCTTATGCAACACGAGCATGCCGACCTGTTAAAGCGATCATCTGTGTCTTGTTTTTTTGTTGTCGGACTCCTCTAACTTAAAAACTGATTCAAACGACTGTACTTCTAAATTAAGTGAAACTCTACCTAGTTTCACTTAGAAGTGAAAACGCGGAGAAGAGCCCTTCATCTGCGTGTTTTCTCTCCCAGGACCGGTAGAGGGAGACTGAGACATCTGGCCTGGTCGCGCAGTGTTTCTGTAAAATTGGGGAGGGGGGAGCGGAGGCCGTATTTAAATGTCCTGCTGTCAATCAAAGGACACTTCCTACAATCACAGTCACCCTAACAGCTCTCACTCGCGAGCGTGCTCTCGCCGAGAGCCGACCCCGCCGGGGCTCGGGAAGCCGGCTTCCCCGAAAGGTGCCCGCGGGCTTCGCTGCAACCCCCAAATAAGGACTTGGGGAGCCCAACCCCAACTAGTTTCTTTGTTTAATGCCGGCGGATCCCTCCCACGCCGGAGTCAAGAGGCCGTGGCGCCGCCCTTCATTAGCCTCACACTTTGATTACAAAACACACGAGCCGGCGGCCTGGCGGCGGGGCGGCCGCTCGCAAACGTCAACCGCGGCCGGGAGGGCGCGCCCGCCCCAAACTTGCGGGGCCGGGCCGCGCGCTCCGCAAAGTTTGCGGCGCCTCCCCGCCCGCCGGGTCCCGAGCGCTAACTGTTGCCGCGGCCCCGCCGCCGCCGGGGAAGTTGGCGGCGGGCGCCGAGGGGGCGCGGCGGCCGGGGCCGGGGGGCGGCGGCGGGGCCGCGGCGGGCCGGCCAACTTCGCCGCCGCCCCTTTGTTCGCGCGGCTCGGGGCCCCCGGCCGGGCGGCCGCCGCCGGCGGGCTGCTCACCTGCCGTGGAACCAGTCCTTGCAGACGTCGCACTCGATCATGAAGCGGCTCACGTCGTACGGCTGCCGGCACACGCAGTACACCGGCGGGGGCGGCGGGGGCGCCGAGGCCCGGCCCGGGGCCGCCACCGACACGGCTGCCGCGGCGGCGCCCGCTGCGGCGCCCGCGGCCACCGCCGCCGCCGCTCCGGCCATCTTTAAAACACACACACACACGCACACGCTCGCTCGCGGCTCCGCTCGCCGACTGGAGCGAGCGCGGCCGCCAGCAGCGCCGCCTCCTGCAGCAGCCGGAGCAGCGGCGGCGGCGGCGGCGGCGGCGGCGCCTCAGTGCGCGCGCGCGGGGCGGGGGCGGCGCGCGCGGCCGGCCCGGCGGCTTCCGGCGCTCGGCGCGGGGGCGCGCCTGCCGGGGGCGCGCACGCCCGTGCCTGCGCGGCGCGCGCTCGCGCGGCGGCGGCCTGGCGGGCGGCCGGCCGGCGGAGGGCTCGGGCGGCGGGAGCGGGCGGGAGCCGCGGCGGGCGGCCGAGGGCGCGGCGGCCGCGGGCGGGGAGCTGCGGCCGCGTGGAGGGCGCGGCAGCCGCGGGGCGCGAGGAGGTGGCCGCCCGCCGCGTCGGGCTCCGCAGGACGCGTCTGAAGCCGGCCCGCGTCCGCGAGGGTCCCCGCGGCCTGGCGAAGCCCAGCAGCGCCCTGGAGTCGCCTCGGCCTCGGGAAGCCTGGCGCCCAGGGAGCCGCTGGGTCGTGGCGGAGGGCCGCCCACGACAGCACTCGGGACGGGGACCAGCCTTGAAGAGCGTTGGTGGAGAGAGGAATGGCGAAGAACCAGCGTGTTTATAAACAGCGTGACAGCGGCTCGGATGTTTTCGACTCCCAAGTTGGGAAGCTAGGCATACAATTCGAAAGAACTCTTCTCTAAGGAGGAAAAATACTACAAAAAAAAAAAAGCCGATCGTGTCTTATTCGGTGCCTCGTAGGCCATCAATAAGTATTTTTAAGTGTGGTTGACAGACAACTGTTAGATGATAAACAATAGAAGCAGCGCACAAAACTTAATAAAGATTGCCTTGGGATCGTAACTGAGGACCGGAAGGGATGCCGAGGGTTATTGGATGGAGTGTTCCAGCTGGAGTTCCGCAGGCACACGTCCATCAGTAGGGAAAGCCCGGCTCCTAGGGAACCGCTCATCTATTCTCACCTTTTAATAGTTGAGGAAAGCAAATAACTTTCTGAGGTCTCGCAGATACAGCTGGAACTAGGGTCTAGATTTCTTGATTCTGCACCCCTTCCTGGTTTGTTTGTTTGTTTGTTTGTTTGTTTGTTTTTCTAACCACACCACTGTTTGTCACATATATTATTGCAGATCAAGAAAAACCTGGCCGCCCGTGGTGGCAAGCTTGTAATCCCAGTACTCGGGAGGCTGAGACTGGAGGTTCACAGCCATCCTCAGGAACTTAGGCTTTCTGCAACTTAGTGAGACCCTATTTCAGAATTAAAAATAGAGCTAGGGGTGTAGCCAAGAGGTATAATGCTGCCCCTGGGTTCCATCTCCAGTACACACACACACACACACACACACACAGAGAGGAGAGAAAGACCTGGAAATCGTAGTTCAACAAACTGAATGAGCTGTTTGAAACATATTTCCACTGATGATAAAGGAAGAGTTGCTGCAAGCTTGGCATATGTTTAGAGGTATCATGGATTGGTAGAACGGAAAGAGCCCTGGATTCAAAGCCTGCTGCGGGACTGGGCAGGTCACTCCATTTCTCTTGAATTAGACCCCTGAAGATCTGTTAAAAGGAAAATTACAGCCAGGTGTGGTGGTGCACGCTTGTCATTGGTAATCCCAGCATTGGGGAGGCTGAGACAGGAGGATTTCAGGTTAGAGGACAACCTCAGCAAATAGTGAGGCTCTCATTCATTAACCTAGCGGGACCCTGTTTCGAAATAAAAGTAAAATAGGCTGGGAATGCAGCTCAGAGGTAGCATGTCCCTGGGTTCAATCCTCAGTGCCACACACACAAAAAGATAACAATACCTTCCGTAAATACTTCATTGAAGATTTTATAAGAGGTAAAAATGAATGTATTTTAAGTTACACTTTGTAGCGGTGTGTCGGGGGCAGCGCCACACCATCAGCAAAGAGAAAGCTGCCAACACTGCCGCCGTCATGTCTGGGCGAGGACACCCAAGCTGAGGCAGCCTGCTGGGAAGGTGGGAGGTATCCTCCGAGGGCACCTGGCTTGGGGATGGCAGCCTTGGGGTTGGGGGAGCCGCAGAGCAGGCAGTGGAAGCAGCAAGAAGTCAGTCATGTAGAGAAAATCGATCAAATAAGTAAATATATTAAGGAAAATAGCCGATCTCTCTGTGGAGAAAGGGAGTTACAAATATGAGAATAGACAACCTTAGTGGGGACTGGTAATGCACGTATCCATCTATTTATATAAACAGGTGTAGGTACATTAGTGCACACAGAGTGTTCCTTGAGAAGATCTGGGAATAGTGAATCTACAATGTGTACAACTTGTTCAGATCATGGCTCTAAATACCATTCTCCAGTTTTTTTTTTTTTTTGTATGTGTATGGTGCTGGGGATGGAACCCAGGGGCATTCTACCTCTGAGCTACACCCCCAGCCCGATTTTTTTATTCTTTATTTTGAAACAGGGTCTCACCAAGCTGCAGAGGGCCTCACTAAGTAGCGGAGGTCGGCCACAAACCTGGATCCTCCTGTCTCCGCCTCCCACCTACAAGGATTGCAACCATGCGCCACCACGCCTGGCTTCATTCTCCACTTTTCTTGGTAAAACAGTTGATTTCAGAACTAGAGAAGAGGAAATACAGAACGAGACTGGAGTCTAGTTGTACCAGATATATGGACGTGTGCAAAGATTAATGGGGTGTGTTAAAAGGACACAGGCCAATTTGGCAATCCCACTGGCCAAAATGGGACAAAGGAACTTCAAAGTTTAAAAAAGTGGTAATATATCATATACCTTTAAGTTGTGTGGGAAGCCGTATAGATATAAATAAACATATAAGGAATTGAGGTGCATAAAAAGAGTGAAAGTTTGATAAACATTGGGATATTTACATAGTTTCAAAGTATCTCCCCACAAGTTTTTAATAATTACAAAGTGAACTAGAGTAACTTCCCAGGATTGAAAAGTCTGGCAGACACCATCTTAGTCACATGATCAAGTGCCATCAAAATGGGACAGACAAACTGAAATCATATTCCATCTGACCAGTGACCCTTCGGTGCATTTCTGACTAGTACTTGAGTCTCCAGTTTGGAAATGCAGTTAGAGAATAAAAAACAAAGTAAAACCTACAAATCTGTAAAGAAAGGTTAAATAAGTTTTAAACATAAATATCTGACCTTGAGAAGAAAGGAAGGCAGGCCAGAACTCAGTAATGCCAAAATTTTAGTGGCAAGCTCCATACCTAGTAATTAAGCACATGGGTTTGGAGTCCACAGCCTATCATCTCTATGCCAACTTATGCCTGGGTTTTAGTTTTTTCATTTTAATAGAGATAAGAATATCTGCCTCCTAGGGTTGGGTGCATTAAATGAGATAATGACTTTGCTGACAACAACAGTTCTTAGCACATAACAAGCCATACAACCATTAACTATAGTTATGAATAATTATTTTTTAATTAATAAAAGAACTGAAAAGCAGTTAGAAAATTAGGATAAAAACTAAAAGATTATTATCCCAAATCATAGGGAGAGAGAGCTTAAGGAAGAAAATATCTTGTAGGAAGATACCCAGCTCCATGCCAGTGTTGATTGACAAATTACTGTGGGACTCCCTCTGCCTTCTCCTTCAGTAGATTATTTGATACGATCTCTCTTCATACCAATTCTAAGCCAGCTGGTCTGTTTTTAATACTCCACTTGTCCCTAAAACTTGAATGCTTCAACCTAATAATTCTGCTTTCTACCACTGCCAATACTTGTCTCTCTCCGTAATTGTATCTACCATTCTATGCCTTGAAAAACAAAAATATACTCTGTGTGCGTGCGTGTGTGTGTGTGTGTGTGTGTGTGTGTGTGTGTGTGTTACTGGGGGTGGAATCCAGGGGCCTTTCTACCTCCGGGCTATACTCCCAGACCTGTTTTTTTATAGTTTTTTTTTGGAAACGGTCTCACTAAGTTGCTGGGAGCCTCACTAAGTAGCTGAGGCTGGCTTCGAACCTGTGCGATCCTCCTGCCTCAGCCTCCCAACGCTGGGATTGCAAGCTTGTGCCACCATGCCCAGCAGAAAAACAAATATACTTTGGAAGTGCTACATGTGTTGTAGTTTGATATTGTCTCCCAAAGGCCATATGCTAAAAGCATGGTCACCAACCTGTGGCACTAGTGCTAGAGAAAGGTGGGACCTGCTTGGAGGACATCACCATTGAGGGTATCTCCTTGAAGAGGGTGTTGAACCCCAACCCCTTCTTTATTTCACTCCCTTTCCCAGCTCTCATTCTGCCATTATGTAGTATCCTGTCATGGGACCAAAAGCAACAGGGCCAACTGGCCATGGACTGAAACCATGAGCCAAAAACCTTTCCTCCTTATGAGCTGATTACACCACGGCAACAGAAAGCTGAATAACACAGTATGTGTCGAAATGATAGTGGTTTGTTTTGTATAAAACTTTATACTCTTCAAGAGCCTGTCCATCATATCAATCATAAAATATAGCCTGCCCACCACTGTAGTGAGAACACGGGAATTTTAACTTTACTGCCCTGGAGGGAAGAGGATACTATCTGGGTGGAAAACACTGCCTAGGGAGAGAAAGTCCTAAGGAAGGAGTACTTTAGTGGTGCTTGGAAACAGAGCAGAGTCCCAGTAGGGAAAGCAGGACCCAGGTTACAAAGCTCGGCAGCTTTGTTGACAGTCAGAGCCCGGTGGGCTTTGCTCCTGCCAGGAGGTGGGGAAAATTCTACACTGACAGCCCAAGGGTAGGTGTTAGTAAGAGAAGGCTGTCGTCATATACAATGTACTCAATCAAACGCAAATGTAAGAATAAAACCACGATGAGAAGATAGTATGCGCAAAAGCAAAGCAGATCAATGGCTTTAGTAAGGAAAATTAATAAAAGAGGAAAAAAAAAACTCTAGCCTGAGCCGGGTGTGCAGGCACATGCCTGTAATCTTAGTACTTAAGAGGCTGAAACAGGATTGCAGATATATAATAAGTTTCGATAGTGCATATTGTCTTTATATTTTTATTTTTTTATTTATTTTTACGGGTCTAGGAATGGAACCCAGGGGCATTCGACCTCTGAGCCACACCCCCTGCCCTGTTTTTTTTATTCTTTATTTTGAAACTGAGTCTCACTGAGTTGCAGAGGGCCTCACTAAGTAACTGAGGCTGTCCATGAACCGCGATCCTCCGGTCTCAGCCTCCCGAGCATGTTGTCTTTAAAATTCTCATATGTGTCTTATAAACTTTTTACCCATTGATAAATAATGTATGGCCTAATCCTGCCTCTTAACTTTATTATCTCTCGGATTTATTCCTTTTTTTTTAAGTACTTGGAAATGAACAGATATATTCCTTTATAGGTCCTAATTAAGAAATTATCACTAGACCAAAAAGGGTTTGAAGTTTGGGTTTTGTTTTCTAATTGTACAAAAGCTATAAAATACCACTGAATATATTTCTTCATAGTATAAGTTCAGAATTGCCAACCATCTTTTGCTTAAGTACTTAAAAAACAGTAATTACTGTGTAGTCAACCTTAACATTCAGGACTGGTTACAGGAAAGAAGACTGCATTCCCATAATTTTGAGAAAGAGTAGCTTCAAAAATGATATGACAGCCGGGCGTGGTGGCGCACGCTTGTAATCCCCGCGCTTGGGAGGCGGAGACAGGAGGATCGCGCAGGTTCGAAGCCAGCCGTGCTGGCGTAAGAGACCCTGTTTCAAAAATATAAAAAATAGGTCTGGGAGTGTAGCCCGGAGGAAGAAGGGCTTCCAGGAACCCCAGTACCACCAAAAAAAAAAAAAAAATGATATGACAAATACACGGAAAACACTTACTTTAGCATTCAGTACAGCTAAGTTGGGTTGATAAATTTGATGGTGGTGTTTCACGTAAGGTGCTGGGCTAGATGTGATGGAGGAAATGAAAGAAATGCAAAAATACTCCTTACTTACAGGAATTTTCAGGAGTATGTGAATGAGCAGAGGTTAATCATGAGGTGCACAGGGAGCCCTGAGAGGCCAAGGTTTTCAAAGAACTTCGAGAAAAGGACATTCAATCTAGAAGAAATACAGAGGCCGGGCGTGGTGGCGCACGCTTGTAATCCCCGCGCTTGGGAGGCTGAGACAGGAGGATCGCGCAGGTTCGAAGCCAGCCTCAGCTACTTAGTGAGGCTCTCAGCAACTTAGTGAGACCCTGTTTCCAAATAAAGTATAAAATAGGTCTGGAGTATAGCCCAGAAGTAGAAGAGCCCCTGGGTTCTACCCCCAGTATCACCAAAAAAAAAAAAAAAAGAGGAGGAGGAGGAGGAGGACTAGGAGGAGGACTAATAGGAGGACGAAGAGGAGAAATCCAGAATTGCGTAGACTTGGATGAAAAGTTTCAGGGAGATTAAATCACAGGAGGATCCGGGCCTTGCAAAATAAGTTCAGGACAGCTAAAAGGACTATCCTTTTAGCTAGTAGATATTATTTTAGACTAGTAAATAGACTATCTCTATCTACCTATCTATATTTTTATATATGTACATATAGAGAGACATTATATATATATGTCTAAGCTATAACCCCCAGCCCTATTTTATTCTTTATTATGAAACAGGGTCTCACTAAGTTGTGTAAAGCCTCACCAAGTAGCTGAGGCTGGCCACAACCTGCGATCTTCCTGTCTCAGCCTCCCAAGTACTGGGATTATAAGTGTGCCCCACCACACCTGGCTTAATCTATATGTTTAGAATAAGGAAAAAAAAAAAACAAGGAAAGTAACAGGTATGATTCCTGAGGTAGATCATTAATTCTGCCTGGTGATAAAGTAAAATTGCTCAACTTTTGTTTTATTTTCAACTCTCTTATCAATAGATGTCTTTGAGTTAGGAAATACTCTCTAACCCAAACGATAGACATAAAACTAAGTATTGATTTGACCCACTTATTTGTAACAATTAGGCAGACTAGAAAGTGCCCCTATGTGAATCTAAAGTAAGTTTCTTGAGGGAAGCCAGAGGGATGGATGTATCAGCGTGTGCGGCAGGGAGAGGCAAGTGGTGCTAGAGAAACAGACCCAGGTGCTAGGTGGGAGGGGGAGGGAGTGACGTCATCGCAAAAAAGAGAAGCCCATTGGCCACAGGAATGAGAAACACTAGATGACAACAATGCAAAGAAGACCTGAAAGCTGGGCCCAGAGGCACACATCTGTAGTCCCAGTACTAGGGAGGCCAGGACAGGAAGGATGCTGGTTTAAGGCCAGCCTCAGCAATTTAGCAAAACCTTCAGCTACTGAGTGAGAGCCTGTTTCAAAATAAAATATAAAAAGAATCTAACCATAGAAGGCAAAGAGAGGAAAAGAGGGGGAGGGTGGAGTAAAAGAGTTAAATCTTCAATAACAATAACAGGAAGTCAGTAGGTAAATTGAGAAAGAGCCATACAGTTTCCCACTGCTGTTTTGTTGTGGTGGGGAGTGGGACCCAGGGCCTTCACATGCTGGCTAGGCCAGTTAGCGCTCCTTGATTTATCAATTACATTTTATATGGTGTTTGTTGTTGTGTTTCCTTTTTACAAACAAGGGATTGAACCCAGGAGCACTTTGCAACTAAGCAACAATCCCCAGCCCTTTCTTTTTAGTTGATTAGTTCTTTAGTTTGTTTATTTATTTATTTTTAGTGATGGCACTACGGGTTGAACCTAGGGTCATTCTACATCTGAGCTACACCCCCCCAGCCCCAATTTTTTTTTTTTTTTTTGTGGTACTGGGAATGGAGCCCACAGGCATTCTACCTCTGAGCTATACCTCTAGCCCTATTTTTTATTCTTTATTTTGAAACAGGGTCTCACTGAGTTGCAAAGGGCCTCACTAAGTAGCTGAGGGTGTCCATGAACTGCAATCCTCCTGTCTCAGCCTCCCAAATGCTTGGATTACAAACCTGCACCACCACACCTGGATTTTCTTTCTTTTTTTAAAAACAGGGTCTCACTGGATTCCTGAGAGTCTCACTACTTGCTGAAGCTGTCCGCAAACTTCTGACCCTCCTATCTCAGCCTCCCATGTATTGGGATTACAGGCGTGTGCCACCACACCTGGTTTATATTTTATTTTGAGATAGGCTCTGACTTAGTTGCTCAGGCTGGCCTCAAATATCTTGTGCCTCAGCCTCCCAAGTAGCTGGGATTATAGGCAGAGACACTGCTATTTAAGTTTTTATTTAGAAACATGGAGACAGTCCTTCACTTCCCTAAATACACTTCTATCTTTGTATCTAAAAAGAAAGAAAGAGAGGGAGATTGAGAGAGAGAGTCAAATCTGGGTGTGGTGGCTCACACCTGTAATCCTAGTACTTGGGAGGCTGACACAGGAGGCTTTCAGGTTCAAGGCCAGCCTCAGTAACTTTCCAAAAAAAAAAAAAAAAAACAGGGCTAAGGATGTAGCATGGAGATAGAATGCCTCTGGGTTCAATCACAAGTAACACACACACACACACACTCACACACACACACACACACACACACACGAATATGAGAATATGAAATCAAGCCAGGTGTGGTGACGCACACTTGTAATCCCAGCATTCGGGAGGCTGAGACAGGAGGATCACAGTTTCACAGTTCGAGGACAGCCTCAGCTACTATTTAGTGAGGCCATTTGCAACTCAGTGTGACCCTGTTTCCAAATAAAGAATAAAAAATAGGGTTGATAGGGGCGTAGATCGGAGGCAGAATATCCCTGGGTTCTAACCCCAGTACTGCAAAAAACAAAGAAAAGAACAGAAAAAATATGAAGTCAAATAACAGCAGCAACAACAAAAATGGCCCCAGGAGGTGAGAGTGATTGCCAGTGGGAAACCCGCTGGGTGGCACATGGGAGTGGGGGGTGAAAGTCTAGTGTCTAGTGCTGCTAGCAGAGACGCTTTCTTATTGTAAGCCGTTAGTACAACTTGATTTATTAATTATATCCTATTATGATAAAAAATGTTATTTGAAAAAAGCAGACAGGAGCTGGGCATGGTGGTGCATACCTGTAATCCCAGTACTCAGTTGGGAGGCTGAGACAGAGGATCACAGGTTCGAGGACAGCCTCAGCAATTTAGCAAGGTTCTCAGCGATTTAGTGAGATCATGTTTCCAAATAAAAATAAAATAGGGTGGGGGGGTGTATCTCAGAGGTAGAAGGCCACTGGGTTTCATCCTAGTAACACACACACACACACACACACACACACACACACACACACAGCAGATAGGATTTAATTGATTGAAAAAGACAAAAGGAGCCTGGCATGGTGGTGCAGGCTTGTAATCCTAGTACTTGAGAGGCTGAGACAGAAGGATCAGGGTTCACAGACAGCCTCAGCTAGTGAGGCCCTTCACAACTTAGAAGGATCCTATTTCAAAATTAAAAAATAGCCGGGCGTAGTGGCGCACGCTTGTAATCCCAGCATTCGGGAGGCTGAGACAGGAGGATCGCAGTTCACAGACAGCCTCATCTACTTAGTGAGGCCCTCTGCAACTTAGTGAGAACCTGTTTCAACATAAAGAATAAAAAATAGGGCCGGGGGTATAGCTCGGAGGTCAGATGCCCCTGGGTTCCATCTCCAGACCCGCAAATAAAATAAAATCAAAGAAAGAAAGAATAAAATCATGCGATTGGGCTGGGGATGTGACTCAGAGGTAATATGCTCCTGGGTTCAATCCCTAGTACTGAAAGAGAGAGAGAGAGAGAGAGAGAGAGAGAGAGAGAGAGAGAGAGAGAGAGAGAAAGAGAAAGACAAAAGGAATCCACACCAAAAGTCATTGGGAATCTTTCTAAGTACGTCTCTAAGAAGGTCCAAGCTCCAGTCTATACATTTTAAGAAGAGGGGCAAGCCACAGGATGACCATTAGGGCCACGACTTAACTGGGGGCAAGTGGACCCTCCCTCTTGACTGCAGAAACAGCAGCTGGAAGCAGTGGCTTTGCCCTGGGCCAGCGGTCCTCAAACAACATTCGTTCTTGGGCTTGTTGAAACCCAGACTGCCGAGCCTGTGCCCAGAGCTCACGCAGGTCCTGGGTGGGGCGGGGAATTTGCAACTTGAAGTTCCCAGTAACGGTGATTCTGTCATCTGCCACCACACTGAGACCCACTGGTCTAGGCTGAGGAGAGAACTGCTCTTCAAAGAAGGCTGCCAACGGCCTAAGCAGGGTCTAAGGGTGGGAGAGACCAACACTGAACTTAAGTCAAGTCCAGGCCCTGAGCAAAGGAGAGGAGGAGGAGCGGAAGACCAGGCTGGAAATGTGCACCGCTCTATTGTCCCAGAATAAAGCCCTCTTGCTTGGTAGTTGAAGAATCTCCTAACCTGCTGACCGCATGCCAACACACCAGATCAGAATGGAGCCGCCTATAAATACTCCTTTCTGAAAACCCACGATCAGGGTTCCCTCCATGGAAGAAATGTGCTGCTAAACTGAAGAAAAGCCCACCCCAGCTACATACTAATAAACAGAGACTTCTGTTATAGAAAGGAAGGGAAGCCGGGCGTGGTGGTGCACGCTTGTAATCCCAGAATTTGGGAGGCTAAGACAGGGGGATCGTGGTTTGAGGACAGTCTCAGCTACTTAGTGAGGCTCTTTACAACTCAGTGAGACCCTGTTCAAAATAAAGAATAAAAAATAGGGCTGGGGGTGTAGCTCAGAAATAAAATGCCCCTGGGTTCCATCCCCAGGACGGCAAAATAAATAAATAAGTAAGAAGGGAATCCGGGTGAGGTGGGTACATGCCTTTAATCCCAGTACTTGGGAGGCTGAGACAAGAGAATTGCAGATTCAAGGCTAGCCACAGCAACTTAGCAAGACGTAGCAAACTGTGTGAGACCCTGTTTCAAAATAAAAAGGGAAAGGGGCTGAGGGTGTAGCTCAGAGGAAGAATGCGCCCGGGTTCAATCCTCTGTACCGAAGATAAATAAATAAATTAATTAATTAAACAAATAAATGCCCAAGTTAGTGATTTGGAAGGCAAAACCAAGGATGTCTTCTAGGACATCAGGCAAAAAGACAAGGAAATGGAATATCTGAAAGAAAAGTGGAGACGCAGAAGATGAAGGTAGCCCGACATCCATCTAATGGAACCTCTACAGAGAGAAAACAGAGAAGGAGGTGGAGGGACCAAAGGAAGCTCCGGGAGGAATGCCCTGAGCCTGAGAATGAGGTCAGTGATTCCAGGTGCGAAGGGCCCACTGAACGGCAGGAGACCCGCAGTGAGGCACCGCGTCGTGAAAATTCAGAACCGTCGTGATTAAAAGTGGAGCCGGGCGTGGTGGCGTATGCTTGTAATCCCAGTACTTGGGAGGCTGGGACAGAAAGCCCCTGGGTTCCATCCCCAGTACCACACACACACACACACACACACACACACACACACACACTATGAAGAATTTCAGCTGGGTGGGTAGCACAGGCCTAGAACCCCTGTAATGTCCCAGCGCTTAGGAGGCTGGAGTGGAGAAACCCAGGGGAGACATTTAGGAGATGAAGCCAGAGAGGTAAGGGATGCGGGCAGATGGCCCCAGCTTTATTGGCTCTGTGGTGTGTGTGTGTGTGTGTGTGTGTGTGTGTGTGTGTGTGTGTGACTGGGGATTGAACCCAGGGGCACTCTGCCACTGAGCTGTACTACAAGCTCTTTTTTAAGTTTTATTTTGAGACAAGGTCTTGGCTGGCCTTGAACTTATAATCCTCTTGCCTGGGCTTTCTCAGTCTCTGGGATCATAGGTATTCTATCCCATACCCAGTTGGGGACAGTGGTTATCGAGGTGGTTGTTTTTGTTTTCTTTGTGGTACTGAGGATTGAACACAGGGAAGTTCTATCCCCAGGCTACATTTCACCCCTTTTTAAATTTTTTATTTCGAAATAGGGTCTTGTTAAGTTGCTGAGGGTCTAGCCTGGAACCTGTGATCCTCCTGTCTCAGCCTCCCAATGGTTAGTTCTATAAGAGTTTGGGAAGTTAGTTATTTTTGTTGTTTTTTGTTTGTTTGTTTTGGTGGTACTAGGGATGGAACCCTTCTACCTCCTGGATACACTCACAGACCTATTTTATATTTTATTTGGAAACAGGGTCTCTTAAACCAGCGAGGCTGGCTTCGAACCTGCGTGATCCTCCTGTCTCCGCCTCCCAAGTGCAGGGATTACAAGCGTGCGCCACCACGCCAGGCAGGGGAAGTTAGTTCTTTTTATTTTTTGGTGGTACTGGGGTTCCTGGAAGCCCTTCTACCTCCGGGCTACACTCCCAGACCTATTTTATACTTTATGTTTGGAAACAGGGTCTCCTAAGCCAGCGCGCACGGCTGTCTTCGAACCTGCACGATCCTCCTGTCTCTACCTCCCAAGCGCAGGGATTACAAGCGTGCGCCACCATGCCCGGCAGGGAAGTTAATTCTTAAACAGTCAATTTTAAAAATTAAATTACATAGCCGGGCGTGGTGGTGCAAGTTTGTAATCCCCAAGCTTGGGAGGCGGAGACAGGAGGATCGTGCAGGTTCGGAGCCAGACGCACTGACTTAAGAGACCCTGTTTCCAAATTTAAAAAGTATAAAAATAGGTCTTGGAGTATAGCCCGGAGGTAGAAGGGTTTCCAGGAACCCCAGTACCATTAAAAAAATTAAATCACAAAAACTTATAATTAAATAATAATGAAAACAAAGATAATAAATACTCAGAACTCACCACTTCCCAATTACTTAACTATATTTTTTCTATGAGTATGATCTTACTTATATCTATATTAGCTATGGTTAAATACTTTAAAACCCCATGTGGATATGGAATGTCCCCCAGAAAAGCTCTGTGTCAGCAGTGCAGCAAGGCTCAGAGATGGAGCATGTCTGGAGGAGGTGGTCTTGAAGAGGGTCTCCGGCCTCCTCTCTCTCTCCTTTAACAGCTATGAGTTGAGCAACTTTCCTTTGCCATGCCCTGCCACCAAGATATTTCTATGTTTTTTTTCAGTACTAAGGATGGAGCCCAATGGGCATTCTACCTCTAAATTATACCTCCAGCCCTATTTTTTATTCTTTTTTTAAAACAAGGTCTCACTAAGTTGCTGAGGGCCTCACTAAGCTGCTGAGGCAGTCTGAGGACCTGTGATCCTCCTGTGTCAGCCTCACGAGTACTAGAATTACAAGCATGCACCACCATGTCCGGTTAGCCAGGAAGTTTCTGCTGTGAAACCAGCCCTCCGTGGACTAAACCTTTGAATTGTGAGCCAGTTAAGCTTTCTAAGGTTTTCTTATCAGTTATTTGGTCACAGCAATGAAAAAGTTAACTATTACAGTATGCTACCCTTCCCAACTCCGTATTAGTGATGTCACATTAACAGCTTAGAAAAGACCATGGTAGTTGGGCCTGGTGGTGCACGCTTGTAATCCCAGTACTTGGGAGGCTGAGATAGGAGGACCTCAGGTTCTCGGCCAGCCTCCACTACTTAGTGAGACTATGTTTCAAAATAAAGAATAAAACATTGCTGGGGGTGGAGCTCAGAGATAGAATGCCCCTGGGTTCAATCCCCAGTACCACACATATGTATATAAATACACACACACACACACACACATGCATGCATGTTTAGATAGATAGATAGATAGATAGATAGATAACATTTTACGTGAGATGATGCAAGACTGCTAGAGCCCCTCCTAGGGCATTGGAAGATGCCCCAGCGAGTGAGGGGCCCTGACCCCTAAGCTCTGTTACCTTCATGATGCGTCTGCAGAACTCGCTGGTGTTTTCCTCCCCTTCGATGGCTTCTCCATGTTCACGCGGTGGGCTCTCAGTACACACACGCGGGGAGGACTTTGCATTTCTCTCTCCATCCTTCCTACGTGAAAGTAACAGCCCTTCTGCCTTATCCTTCTCATTCTAAGGGCCCTCGTCCTTCTCAGAGGTGTTATGCCTCCATCTCTTGTCCTAGCATTAGCGATGTTAATTTAAAAAAACATGGAAAAGAACATTCTTGGTTTACCCAGAAGGAAAATAGGGACACAGAACAAGGATCAGGACCAGAGTGCAGGTGTGAAAGTTACAGGGGGGCCATTTTAGGTTGGTGTGAAAATATGGTCCAGGATGTTATCGCCTTGCTGTACTGAAGAACTCTCCCAAACCCGATGTATTCAAAGGGAATTCAGCTGGCAGAGGGACCTGCCCTAGCAGAAGCTGGAAAATAGTTTGAGGGCATTCATACGCCAGATACAGTTTTGAGCTAGATGACTTTCAAGTCTGCATCTAACACCACGTCTTCAATTTTTGTCACAATTGTGATGGCAAATACACCTCCAGCTTTAGCAAATGTTTTATTTTAACAGTGTAAGAATAAATTACCATCCCAAACCTACATCATCACTTAGAGAGACTGCTAAGTAATTTTCCTTTAAATTTTTATCTGGAAAAGATTGACACAATTGAAAGACAAAACAAAAACAAAAAAATTCCCCAAGCTCCAAGATTTGAAATTCAAGAAAAATGTTCCAGATCTCAACATGTAATGATCCAAAATAGGCGATAGAATTTTCACATCTCTTGGAAAAATACTGAGTCATATTGCCCACCCACTTCTGACAAAAATAACAGAAATCCAATGATTCAAGCAAGATACACTCTGTCATTGTCTGAAGCAAATATTTGAGTCATTCTGGAAAATTAGAAGCGAACTCTCATCAGTGACAAAAATCTATGTTCCATGTCCCCGGAAAATTTTGCAATGAGGAGTTCTTTCCGGCCCCAAACATATGTTTTCCTTGCACGCTGGGATTCCTTAAGGCTGGATAGTGTCCTCTTTCGTGAGAACAACAAATATCCCACGTGGAACACACTGTGCTGAATGGACAAAGCCGTTTATTGTGGCATAGCACAGCCCAAAGTCCAGCAAGCAGTGACTGGGACTCCATCGGCAGTCCATAGGAAGCAGGCTCAACAGCCGCACAAAGGGCTGGAAAGGCTTCCCAGAGCATCTCTCCCCAGGACAGACGGAGGCCACACCTCCTCTCTCTTCATTCAGTCTCCTTCAGATTTGCTGGCTCTTTTCTATTCCCAGAAGCAGCAGCCTAGCCCCCTCCACCTGCGATTTTTATAACTCCCCGCCCTCCCTCTTCCTGGCTTCTGCACCTTTTATTTCCTGTTCTCCATGAACTCTTCTCTTTCTTCCTGCAAGCTCGGGTCTCCCTGTGCGTGGTCCAGCAGTGTCTGACGGCAGGAAATGCTCAATTAATGCTTGCTCTGGAGAAGATGGCAATAAAAGCAAGGGGACAGTCTGGCGTGGTGGCGCATGCTTGTAATCTTTGGGAGGCAGAGATGGGAGGATCACAGGTTCGCGGCCAGCCTCAGCAACTTAGTGAAGCCATCTGCAACTTAGTGAGACCCTGTTTCAAAATAAAAGAATAAAGCTGAGCGTGGTGGCGCACGCTTGTAATCCCCGCGCTTGGGAGGCGGAGACAGGAGGATGGCGCTGGTCAGAGCCAGCCTCGCTGGCTTAAGAGGCCCTGTCTCCAAATTTAAAAAAAAAAAAAAAAAAAAAAAAATATATATATATATATATATATATATATATATATATATATATATATATATATATCTGGGAGTGTAGCCCAGAGGTAGAAGGGCTTCCAGGAACCCCAGCACCACCAAATTAATAAATTAATTAATTAAAACTATAAAATTGGGCTGGAGGTGTAGCTTGGAGGTAGAATGCTCCAAGTTCCATCTCCACCAAAAAGCAAGGGGACTCCTAAAGATGCTGTCCCTGAGCCCGACTGTCCCAAAGGAAAGGACCCAGCCTTCCCCTTTCTGGAGGAACTCCAGGCCCTCCATCTCCCCACTCTCCATCACCCTCCAAGCCCTGGCATTCTGCTTTGCAGTGCTAGGACATCACTGAAATGGTCCCCAAAACGGCACCAATGGCCTCTTGGCAGCTAAATGAAGGGCCTATTGGTCCAGCTCATCCCGTTCACTTTCTGCAGGCCTGAACGGCCATGACAACCCACTCTCTTAGAGAATTCTTGTCTGACGGGGCACCCTGGTTTTCCTTAAAACTGTACCAACCAACATGTGCAAAGCCCTCGCCTGCAAGCCCTTCCCCT
Source organism: Muscardinus avellanarius (assembly GCF_963383645.1). NCBI lineage: Eukaryota > Metazoa > Chordata > Mammalia > Rodentia > Gliridae > Muscardinus > Muscardinus avellanarius. Next base: position 99,453,812 of record NC_137795.1, read on the forward strand.
TTGTCTCATCTTCTTTGCTGATTCTTCTTTCTTCTACCTTTGAAACACCACAGACCTCCTCCTCTCCCCGTCAGCGGCTCCTCTGGGAGCTCTACTTTGGTGCAACAGATGCCCAGATCCGCCCCACCTCAGCTTCCCAGCTCTGCTTCCTTTGCTCTGAGCTTCGTCCTCAGCACCTCCAGCTCCTGCCAAGCTCAGGTTTGCTCCCACCATGGCTGCTCCACTTCCGAATTCCCGCTGCCAGCATCTCTCTTCCCATCAGGTAAGCATCAGCCTTCTGCCTCTTCTGACTTTGACATTGACCTGTTTACTACCACCCCTGCCTGCAACATCCCAGACAACGGCACACTAGTCTTCACCAGGCTCTATGAATTTTTTCTTTAAAACCATTATCTTGAGCCTGGCATGGTGGTGATGCTTGTAATCCCAGTACTTGGAAGGTGGAGACAGGAGGATCGCGCAGGTTCAAAGCCAGCCTCGCTGGGTTAATAGACCCTGTTTCCAAATAAAAAAATATAAAATAGGTCTGGGAGTATAGCCCGGAAGTAGAAGGGTTTTCAGGAACCCCAGTACCACACACACACACACACACACACACACACACACACACACACACAAACCATTATCTTGAGCCTGGCATGGTGGCGCACGCTTGTAATCCCAGTACTGGGGAGGCTGAGACAGGAGGGTCGCTGGTTTGCAGCCAACCTCAGCTACCTAGTGAGGCCCTCTGCAACTTAGTGAGACTTTGTTTCAAAATAAATAATAAGAAAATAGATCTGTGAGTGTAGCTGAGAGGTAGACTGCCCCTGGATTCAATCCCCAGTAACACACACACACACACACACACAATCTCACCAACCCCTACCCAGTTCCCTACTACCTCTCCTCCTCTGGCCCTTTCCAACCTACACCTGGATCCTTGGCAGTCCCCCTCCCCAGAAACTTCCCCCAAGTTTGACTCGCTCACTCCTCCAATTCAACTCTGAGCATCTTCGCACAGCACCCCACTGCCACCCCACTGCTCTGCCTTGCTAGTGACGCTCAGCGGGTCTCCATCTTCCCTGAAGAATTTGACTTCCTCAGCTCCTGAGCGGCAGGCTTCTAGCAGCGGCAACAAGAAACAAGCAAATAAGTACCTGGTCCTTACCTACTTGGTTAGCAGCACTGGAAGCAGATTACAGAGACTACAAACTACAGACTCTGGAGCCATACTGCTACTTCCTGGCAGTGTGTTTTCAAATAGGTATTTATTTATTTATTATTTATTTATGCAGTACTGGGGATTGAACCCAGGGGCATTCTATCTCCAAGCTACATCCCCAGCCCTATTTTTTATTCTTTATTTTGAAACGGGGTCTCACGTAGAAGTGGAGGGCTTCATTAAATAGCCGAGGCTGGCCACGGACCTGAGGTTTTCCTGTCTCAGCCTCCCCAGGACTGGGATTACAAGCGTGCGCCACCACGCCCATCTTAGTAGTGTGTTCTTGAGCAAATGATCTAGACTCTCTGGGTCTCAGTTTCTAAATGGGACTGTACAGCAACTTAAAGATGTTAGAACATGTTCGCATATAAGGATAGCTATACCATAATCACGCAAGAATTCAATGTGTAGAAAGCAGTGCCTGGCATATTGGAATTGCTCAATAAATGGTGGCGAGGATTATTTTTCAACCTGCTCACTCACGGCTCCATTTGCGAACCTCTCAAGCCACCATTCAAGCTGACCTGCTCAGTTCCCCTTGCTCTGCCTGCCCAAGTGTCCTTTGCCCCTCTTCTCTGCTCTCAGAGAAGATGCCCTCCCTTCTCATCTCGGCTGGTTGAAATACCTCAGCCACCCAAAAGGCCACCTTCTGGGTGTGGTCCTGTTTACTCGTCTCAGCCGGAGAGGGACCCTGGTGCTTCTCCTCCTGCGCCTGGTGCTGTGGTTTACTGAGCTACTGGAATCTCTGCGGCCCTCAAGGATGAACACCTCTAATTAATGTTTCTGTACCTTAATAATCTTTGCAGATAAGACACTGTATTTTCATCTCTGAAAGTTTCACTTGGGTCATTTTTAGAGCATCCAGTCTATTCTTATCGTGCTTGTATTTTTCTCTACCTTTTTGAACATATGGAGGCTATTTTTAATAGGTATTTATTATCCTTAGCTATTATTTTATCATCTGTATTACTCTGGGTCTGTTTATGTTGATTGATTTTTCTTCTCATTATGAGTCATATCTTGAGGGAGTTTTGTATTGTTTTGTGTTTTTGGCCTGCCTGACCTTTTTTTTTTTTTTTAATGGATGTTAGACATTGTGACTTTTATATTATTGTCGAAATTTTTGTGTCTCCCTAATAATTTTTATTCTAAGATGCTTTAAATTACTTAGAAATAGTCTGATCTCTTCAAGGCTGGCTTTTAAGCTTTGTTTAGTAGGTTCAGAACAGCTGTTAGTCGAGAATCAATTTGGCCCTAGCTCTAAGATAATATCTTTCTGAGGACTCTACTCAGTGGCCCACATTTCCACTCTGGCTGGTAAAACCAGAAACTGTTCCCAGCTGTGTGAGCTGTGGTGGCTATTCCTCTTGTTTTTTTTTTTTTTTTCCAAGTGATTCTTGTAATTTTCTCACATGCAAGCAACGAATAGAACTCAGAATGAGCCCTCTACAGATATTCACAATTCCTCTCTCTCTCTCTCTCCCTCTCTTTCTCTCTCTCTCTCTCTCTCTCTCTCTCTCTCTCTCTCTCTCATAAAGTTCTCTTCTCTTCAATCCTTTGCCCTGCAAATTCCGGCTGTCTTGAGCCCACAGACTCTGTGTTTGTTTGTTTGTCTTTTGTGGTACTGAGGATGGAACCCAGGGGCTTTCTACCTCCGGGCTATACTCCCAGACCTATTTAATATGTTATTTAGAAACAGGGTCTCACTAAGTTGCTGAGAGGCTCACTCAGTAGCTGAGGCTGGCTTCAAACCTGTGCGATCCTCCTGTCTCAGCCTCCCAAGCGCGGGGATTACAAGCGTGCGCCACCACGCCCGACGAGCCCACAGATGCTGAAAGTGCTTATTCGCACTCAGGGCTGCTTCCTGGGTCCTGGTTCCCTCCTCCTCCACTGCAGACTGGAGACTCTCCCCAGGTAGAAACCAGGGGCTGCGTACCACTCCTCCTTTGTATCCATTCCCCCAGCACTGCCTATTGTACAGCATCTGAAAACAGTTCTTTCATGTATTTTGTCTGGTTTTTAAATTGTTTTAGGTGGGAGGAAGAACCTGGTCCCTGCTTCTCTAGAATGGTTAGAAACAGGAGTACATCTTTACATACAGTTATGATGAGTGCTTTGTTCAACTAAGAGTGATCAAATATAAAATTGCATTTTATTTCCCAACTTTATAACTGCTTATCACAAAACCCTTTCCAACCACAGAGAAATGCAAGGAAAAAAACCCAATTCACCATGTCCTCCCACCTTTTGCTGTATGGTATTTCTCTTTAGGAATACCTTATGAATGTATTTTTTTTTTATTATTTACTCAGTAAGCACTTTTGATTGAATACTAGTGAATTGGTGCTAAGAAGTCAGGAACCACACACAAAAATTCTCAGAGAATCCCCTATACTCTGTGTGTGTGTGTGTGTGTGTGTGTGTGTGTGTGTGTTACTAGAGATTGAACTCAGGAACATTCTACCTTTAAGTTCGACCCTTGGCCCTATTTTTTTTCTTCCTTGAAACAGGGTCTCACGAAGTTGCTGAGGCTGGCCACGAACCTACGATCCTCCCGTCTCAGCCTCCCAAGCACTGGAATTACAAGCATGGGCCTCTGTGCCTGGCTTCCTTCCTGCCATCGACCTCTGCCTTTGTGACCCCTTTCAGTGGCTCTCTCTGGGGAGTAGGGAAGGATAAGAGATGGAAGGAAATCTAAATGTGCACCAAGCAGAAGGAAAAGAAAAAAAAATTTATGAGAATCCAATAATAAAAGGCCTAAAAATATATGCCCCCCTCAAAAAAATAAAAGGCCACAGGGAAGGGAGAGAGAGAACACCATGTTCTTCTTTTACACTGAGCACCAGTGACCCTTAGACTAGATTCAGTCAAGCAGTCTCAGGTCAGAGAGGATCAGCCACACACAGGAGAAAATCCTACATGGTCATGATCACATCTTCATTCTCACCAACAGAGCCAAAGCAGGCTCCCCATTGCCCCTTTTTCTCATCGCAGTCATAGAAGACAGGAAGGACACACTGGCACATAAGGACGTACACCAGAGTTTGCATCCAGCCCCAACACTAATACCAACGTGACCTTGAGCGAGCCCCTCATTCACAAGGTGGAGCCAAACTCACTTTCTCTGCCTCGGAAGGTTATTATGAGAACTCACCGAGGATGAGCGGCGGGTGTAGTTCAGTGGTATGGACTTCCCTAGTGCATGGGAGATCCGGGTTTGATCCCCAACACTGAAAAAGAAATTTGGTGAAGTAAGAAGTAAAGTTTAGACTGTCTCTGGTGCTCAGCTAATCTTAATAATGTTAGTAAACATTAGCTGTTATTATCTTATTTTCTAAAACTTCCCCCTTGTCTGTCCTTTTATTGTTTGGAGAATTTTTGAGGGCTACAGTTGTAAATTATTAACAAAAGTTGAGGATATCGTGGCTGGGGATGTAGCTTGGTGGTAGAGACCCGGCCTAGCACATGCGAGGTCCTGGGTTCCATTCCAGTCCTGGAAAAAAAAAAAAAGCTGAAGACATGATGAAACAAGAAGAGAAATATGTTAAATATAAAGTATAAATAAATGTCCCCTGTTTTATTTATTTATTTATTATTTATTCATTTACTTGGTATTGGTGATCCGACTCAGGGCCTTGTGTTTACAAGGAGAGCACTCTATTTTGAGAGCACTTTATTTTGAGATAGGGTCATGATAAGTTGCCCAGGCCAGCCTTGAATTTGCCATATTCCTGCTTCAGCCTCTTAAGTAGCTGGGATCACGGGCATGGACCACGCACAAATGCCTGGGGGGGTGGTTTCCAAGGATTGAACCCAGGAGCATTCCGCCTTTGAGCTGCACCCCAGGCCATTTTTGTTTTCTTTATTTAAAACAGGGTCTCACTAGATTTCTGAGTCTCAGTATATTGCTAAGGCTGTCCTTGAACCTGTGATCTTCCTGTCTCAGCCTCCCAAGGACTGAGATTACAAGCATGCACCACCATTCCCAGCTCACAGACGCCCTTTAAACAACTGAAATCAGCCGGGTATGGTGGCGCACTCTTGTAATCCCCGCGCTTGGGAGGCAGAGACAGGAGGATTGCACAGGTTTGAAGCCAGCCGCGCTGGTTTAAGAGACCCTGTTTCTAAATAAAAAAGTATAAAATAGGTCTGGGAGTGTAGCCTGGAGGTAGAAGGGCTTCCAGGAACCCAAGTACCACCAAAAAAATAAAAAATAAACAACTGAAATCACTTTGATGTTTTTGGCCATTAAAAGGCACTACATATAACTTGCTCTATAATTGACATAAGCATTAGCTATAAGTCTACCCACTGACTTTATATTTTGAATTCTTATTGTGAATGGAGCTACAAAAAATGCCAGAGGGCCCTAAATTGTCAGTTTTTATGCATTTAATGAGAATCAGACAAATCTAAGAATTGGGAGGAAAAGTCAACCTCATGGTAGAACAAAGAAAGTCATTATATTCTTTGTACCCAGTATCCAACACTGTGCCAAGAAGATACAGAAAGCCCTGGTTTCCAGAAAAGGAGCTGAGAATAAAAGGAACCCAGATTCACAGAGAACATCTTTTTTCACTTGCCCAATCAGTCTTATTTTGTGCACTGCCACTAACACAAATTTCTGATTTTTTTGTGTCAATTTTATCACCTTCAGGGACTTGGGGCGAACAAAGTTTTGTGTAAATTAAAATGAACTTCCCTTTCTTTCCCATGCTAGATTATTTCTGGAACAGACAGCTATCGTTTGTTGGCCACCCACCTGCTCTAAGTATCTCCTTGTGCCCGGCACTGTGCTCAGGGACATAAAGACGCATGGTTCCCACCCTAGAGGAGCTCAGTGGGGGAGACTTGTTAAACAGGCAGCAGTTGGGAGAAGTCCAGGAAGGATGCCTGCCTATGGAGAGGGGGGTTCTGGGGGCAGTGCCCAGCCACCAGAGAGGAGCTAATTCTGCCCAGTAGTGGGCAGACCCAGAAAGCTTTGGGGGACATCTGCACTAGTTCTTTTCAGCTACACTTTCTCTCTTTTTCACATTCTTGGAGGATTCTGAAGTAGCCAGGGGCCACTACTTACAAAGACCTCACCAAAATATGATGGGAATCTTTTTAGACAATCTCCGAATGAGCTGATATCATCAGTGGTGTTCATTAAGAAGCAACTAACAAGCTGAGCATGGTGGTGCATGCCTGGAATCCCAGTAGTTGGGAGGCTGAGACAGGAGGATCGCAGAGACTCTCGGCAAACAGGCAAGATCCTGTTTCAAGAGCCGGGCGTGGTGGCTCATGCTTGTAATCCCAGAATTTGGGAGGCTGACAGAGAAGGATCACGGTTCGTGGACAGTCTCAGCTACTTAGTGAGGCCCTCCGAGACTTAGTGAGACCCTGTTTAAAAATAAAGAATAGAAAATAGGGCAATAGGTGTAGCTCAGAGGTCAAATCCCCCTGGGTTCCTTCCCCAGACCCATAAAAAAAGATCCTGTTTCATGCCAGGCGTGGTGGCACACGCTTGTAATCCCCGCACTTGGGAGGCAGAGACAGGAGGATCACTCAGGTTTGAAGCCAGCCGTGCTGACTTAACAGAGCCTGTTTCCAAATTTTAAAAAGTACAAAAATAGGTCTGGGAGTATAGCTCAGAGGTAGAGGGTTTCCAGGAACCCCAGTACCACCAAAAAGAAAAAAAGATCCTGTTTCAAAATTAAAAATAAGATAGGGCTGGAGGTGTAGCTCGGAGGTAGAATGCTCCTGAGTTCAATTCCCAGGACCACAAAAAGAAGAGGAAGAAGGAGGAGGAGGAGGAGGAACAACTGATAAAAAGGCTCAGCCTAGCCCCTCTACTCCCTCATCCCACAAATGCCCTAGGAGAGTAGAATTATCCTAATGATTTCCTTCAGGGAGGTCCCCAAGTTGGACCTAGAAATCTTTTTTTTTTTTTTTTTTTTTTTTTTTTTTTTTGCAGGTCTGGGGATGGAACCCAGGGGCATTCGACCTCTGAGCTACAGCCCCTGCCCTATTTTTATTTTTTATTTTTCCAAACAGGGTCTCACTAAGTTACCGAGTGCCTTACTAAGTAGCTGAGGCTGTCCGCGAACCGCGATCCTCTGGTCTCAGCCTCCCAAATGCTGGGATTACAAGCCTGCGCCACCACGCCCAGCATAGACATGGTTCTTATGAAGGAAAATGATCCATCTGGAAGTCCTCTGGGAACTTTGGGCTAAACTTTCAAGAACTTTTCTGCTTGTGAAGGATTCTCATCAGGCACCTCAACCAAGACTCACCAGTTCCTGTTACTGCCATCCCTGTTTATACGTCAACTCTCTTCTTGAGGATGTGGGGCTGAAAAAAGGCCACAGCTGTGATCAGCTCGCGTCAGGCAGGTCGTGCCCAGAGCCTGAGTCTGGATGGGAAAAAAACATGTAGGAGGAAGGGTGCCCAGCAGATGCTGGGCGCAAGCCATAAACCAGCCGGGCGTGGCGGCTCACGCCTGCAATCCTAGTGCTTGGGAGGCTGAGGCAGGAGGGTCAAAGGTGTGAGGCCAGCCCCAGGAATTTACCAAGACACTTGACAACTTAGTGAGACCCTATTTCAAAAAAATAAAAATAAAAAAAGCTGGGAGTAGAATGCCCCTGGGTTGAAAAATGGCCAGCATCCCTTCCCACAAAAGCCACAGGCCCTCAGTGGGGGCTCCGGGATATGAGAGCAGGAAGTCTACAGACAGTGGGGAAAAGAAGTGAGCCCCCTCTCTGCCAGGTCTTAGCACCCTCCTCACACTTCCAGAAGCACTGGCTGTCTGCAGTCCTGTCCCCGGATTTAGGGACAGACAGACACCTCGGCTCTCAGGGGAAGCAGCCTGATGGCCGTGAGATGTTGACTGGGGCACAGCTCCAGGTCAGTCTCTGGGAATGAAGGAAGCAGGGCAGAGGGAGGGACCCAGCCAATTCTACCGGCGCCCAGAGCTGCCCTGAACTAGGGGAGAAGGGGGCCGTGCCCCAGCGCGGAGCAGCCATTGGATATGGGATGCCTGGCCGAGGGGTGGCCTTGAGCAAGGAAGACAACTCCTGGAGGACTCAACTGAGAGCCGTCAGCCACCAAACCTCTCAGGACATAGGACAGAGGGTGTGAGGACGTAATAAATCATCATTTGTTACACCGGATCTCCTCCTCCTCCTCCTCCTCTTCTACCTCTTCCTCCTCCCCCTCCTCCTCCCCCTCCTCCTCCCCCTCCTCTTCCTCCTCCTCTTCTTCCTCCTCCTCCTCCTCCTCCTCCTCTCCTCCTCCTTCTTCTTCTTGGTGTGTATGTGGGGGTGCTGGGGATTGAACTCAGGGGTATTCTAACTCCATTCTAATTTCTATACCTTTTAAGATTTTTTATTATTATTTTTTGAAACAAGGTCCTGCTAAGTTGCTGAGGCTGACCTCAGACCTGCAATCCTCCTGTCTCAGCCTCCCAAGTACTAGGATTCTAGGCGCGCACCGTTGCACCGGCTGCCTGTTCTTCTTTTGTTTCACACCAGATGATAAGCAAGCCCTGGGGAAATGCCCTTCCCAGCTGTCGTACCCATGATGCCTTGCCTTGGTATTCCCCCCGAACACACACACACACACACACACACACACACACACACACACACTACTGAGGATCGAACCCAGGAACCTTCTACTGCCACCTCTGAGCTACATCCACAGCCCTTTTTAATTTTTATTTTGAAACAGGGTCCTGCTAAGTTGCTGAGGCTGTCTCTCCCTAGCCTTCCAGGTCTGGCGTGCACCCACACACACCCCAGCAAGCCCTGCCTCTCGGTAGCTCATGATAAAACTGGGTGTGGTGGCACTCATTTGTAATTCCAGTACTTGAAAGGCTGAGACTGGAGGATCATAGGTTCCAGGTCAGCCTCAACAACACAGGAAAACCCTCAGAAGCTTAGCAAGACCTGTTTCAAAATAAAAATCCAAAAGGGGTGCAGCTCAGAGGTAGAATGCCCCCCAAGTTCAATCCTCGAGGCATGGTGGTACACGCTTGTAATCCCAGTTCTTGGGAGGCGGGGATAGGCAGATCACAGGTTCAAAGCCATCCTCAGCTACTTAGTGAGGCCCTCTGCAACTTAGTGAGACCCTCCCTGTTTCAAAAATAAAATTAAAAAATAAAAAATAAAGCTGGGAGTGTGACTTGGAGGTTGCCCTGAGTTCAATCCCCAGTACTGGAAAAAAAAAACCTGGGTCTCCCCAGACAGGATTACCTGCTGGGCCTGTAATGACCACATCTAAAGTCCTTCCCCTCCAGGGATCCCCGAACACATGGGGATCCAGAGAGCATCCTCCTGACTTGAAATTCCTCCACTTTCTAGAATGCTGGCCACCACCCGCTGAGGGCCACGGCTCCTCTTAGAACTCCAACCCCTGCTGACCTAGAATCTCCACTTCAGTTGGGTCCTGGGCCATCAGCATCGCTGGAGTAAATGCACATCCCTGGGCCCCACCCCAGACCCACTGACTCATGGCCTCCTGGGGCTGGAGGGCCATGGTGTTCTAACACGCTCTCCAGGGACGCTGAGGCTCCTCTGGAGTTTGCAAAGCAGGTCAGCAGCAGGGGTGGTGGGAGGCAGTGTGAGCGGCCCACCTGGGCCAGGGCCCATGCCTGGCCCAGGAACAGAGCTGGGAGGAAGGTGGCCCTCGGAGGACTCGCCCTGGCTGGGGACCAGGGGGCGGAGCCAGGCAGACCTTGCCGCTCAGCCGGATGTGACAGAGGTGTGTGCTGGCATCCCTCGGGACTGGCTGTCACTTACTGATTGCAGTTGAAGGGAGGTGCGCTCCCTCCCATTCTGGGCTCTGCTTCCTCGACTGAGATGAAGCAAGCTGGGCCATGGCCACTCGCTCCCCTCTGCAGGAAGGAGAAGCGAAACAGGCTGGGGGTGCAGGAAGAGGCAGAGGGGGCGAGCTTTCCTGCAAGGCGTAGTCCCATTTCTGCACCTGCTCACACTTACAGAAACCCACATGCTTTTCCTTCTGGAAAGGTCTAGAGACTAGTTGAGGAGAGCAGATAAAAGACCAAACGCTCCACCTGCTTGATCGGGGGCTACGTTCTGTGAGCCAGGCTCTGGGCCCTGGCTGCTGACAAGGAATACAACATAAAGATTGTGGCCAATCAAGAGGAGGAGGTTATAGCCCGGCGTGCTACCGCACGCTTGTAATTCCAGCATTTGGGAGGCTGAGATGGGAGGATCGCAGTTCGAGGACAGCCTCAGCTACTACTTAGTGAGGCCCTTTGCAACTCAGTGAGACCCTGCTTCAAAATAAGGAATAGAAATTAGGGCTGGGGGTGTAGGAAGTCCTGCGTGGGAACCAGCACAAACCCTGAAAGTTTCTAGGAAGCAGTGAGGCTGTGGGTCAGCTGGAAGAACTGTGACCCTCGAAGACAAACACTCCTCCAGCGCTGTCGGGCTTACCTGTGCCCCCCACCCTGTTCCCTGTGTGTGTCCTGGGGGGCCAGCAGCGCTGTGACGAGGCCAAGGCTGTGGATATCCTCTTGTGGACACGGAGGTGCTGAAGAGATTTAACAAGAATGAAAAGCTGGCCAGGCTGGGGCCGCACACCCGTAATCCCAGTACCCGGGAGGCTGAGACAGGGGAATCACAGGTTCAAAGCCAGCATCAGCAACTTAGCGAGGCCCTCAGGATCTTAGTGAGACCTTGTTTCAAAATAAAATAGGGCTGGGGGTGTAGCTCAGAGGTAGAATGCCCCCGGGGTTCAATCCCCAGTACTCAAGAGAAGAAAAGAAGTTCGCCAAGAAGTAAGATGTTTTTGGCCTTGGAGTCTTAATGGAGGGGATTCCACAAGTCCTGGGCCCAGGCTTGAGGAAGGCCGCCAAGCTTCCTTCCCTGCTGACACACAGGGAAAACCTGGTGGCCAAAGCTGATGAGGCGAAATACACAGTCAGGTTTCAGATAAACGAGGTGCCGTGCTGGCGGCGGCTGGTCCTGGGAGGTCGACAGAGGCTGAGCTTGTGTGCGACGTCCGCTTGGCTGTCGACTTCCTGGTGTCACTGTTCAGGAAGCGATGGCAGCATGTCCAGGCTTTACACACCAAGAGCACCAGGGAAGCTTGGTACTTGGGATTACATTCCTGTAATCCCAGCACTTACGGAGGCCGAGACAGGAGGATGACAGGTTGGAGGCTAGCCTCGCCAACTTAGCAAGATCCTCACAATTTAGTAATGCTGGTTCAAAATAAAAAATAGAAAAGACTGGGGGTATAGCTCAGAGGTAGAATGCCCCTGGCTTCAATTCCCAAGATGCCCCCCCCAAAAAAAGAGCACCATGGGCAAGCCCTAGCACCCGTATTAAGTCATATCTTAATAAATCCTAATATCACTACTGAAAAAATAAAAAGACCCTAGAAAATAAGGAGCCTGGGCCGGTGCCTTCTGCCTCCCCACACCTGCCTCCCACTACCGTCCTCTCTGACCTGTCTTCTGTTCCCCGTTCACAGGCCCTGAGTCGGTCCATCCCAGCGGGGTAGGGGTTTGGCTGTGGGGAGAAGCCCACAGAAACGGTAAGTACAGGGAGCCCCCTGGACGTCTAGCGAAGGTTTCTGCCTGCACAGCCCAGGGCTCTCCTCCATCTGACCATCCCTCAAACCACTGCCCAGCTGGGCCTCCGGCCTCGTTCCTGCTGCCCTCGGGGGGTGGAGGGGGGGCAGGACACTGAGCCTTTGGGGCCTGTCTACCAGCACACGGGACATGACCTGCCTCCCTTCCGTTACATAACAGCTTGGTCCAGACTGCTGCGCGCGTGCTCTGAACCGCTTCAGCTTCACATCTACAGAGCAAATCCAGACAGGAAATACCCGTCGGCTGCTTTCCGCTGTGGTCATTTCCTGCCTTCTCAGGAAAGACAGATCTAGAGGTCGTTCGTGGGTCCCTAGCTCTGCACGGCAATGGGTGGCCCTGAGCGGCGCCTCCCCTCCCCTGCACCTGCTCCCAGATGCCCTGGGTCAGGCGAGGACCCAGCTGCTGAGCACTGTGAAATATGGATTCCTCATGAAGTCTAGCATGCCTCCCTTTCATATAAACCCCAGGAAACTGGAAAATGTATGGTGAGTCCCATTGGGATCATCTCTCTTGCCCAGGACGGAAAGAGCCCGTTCTTGCAGGATCAAGGGCAGTCCTTCAGTGGCCCTCACCTCATCTGTGCGACCCGTGTTCCGGGCCGTGTGCTGGGCTGCGTGGGCACAACAGAGCGAGAGTCCAGACTCCAGCTCGCAGGAGGCCAGGAATATACTTGGCCCAGATTTCTACTGTGCGGTTGCTCCTAGTCTCTTTTCAACTAATTTCTTTTCTTTTCTTTCTTTCTGTCCTTCCCCCCCCCCCCGGGTGGCAGGAGAGGGAGTGGCCTTTCTATGTTGCCCAAGCTGGCCTGAAACTCCTGGCCTTAAGCAACCCACCTGCCTCGGCCTCCAAGTGCTGGGACTGAGTACAGGCACGCCCCATCACGCCCAGCTCATTTCATCTTATCCTTTTTGCATGTGTAGGACTGGGGATTGAACCCAGGGGGGCTCTGCCACTGAGCTACACCCCCAGCCCTTTTTAATTAATTAGCTAATTAGTTTATTTATTTTGCGGTACTGGGGGTGGAACCCAGAGGCACTCTACTCCGAGCTATACTCCCAGCCCTATTTTTTTTTCTTTTTTCTTTTTTTTTTTTTTTTTTTTTTTGTGGTACTGGGGGTGGAACCCAGGGGCTTTTCTACCTCCGGGCTATACTCCCAGACCTATTTTATATTTTATTTGGAAACAGGGTCTCACCAAGTTGCTGAGAGCCTCATTAAGTAGCTGAGGCTGTCTGCTAACTGCGATCCTCCTGTCTCAGTCTCCCAAGTGCTGGGATTATAAGCGTGTGCCACCGTGCCTGGTTTTATTTTTTATTTTGAAACAGGGTCTTTCTAAGTTCCCGTGCTGGCTTTGAACTTGTGATCTCCTGTGTCAGCCTTTCAAGTACGGGGATCCCAGGCATCAGCCACCCGCCTGGCAATTCATCTTGTCTTGACTTTTAGAACCGATGACCCCCTCTGGGCTGCGCAGCCTGGTCCTCTGCTCTCCTAGCTCCCAACCTATCCCTGACCTCATTTCCCTGGCCCACGTAGGATCATAGGATCCCAGCCTTCCTCTGATCTCCCAGCCTGTGTGCCGAGTCCTGCCCCCAGACCCGCAGCCGCCCACCCCGCAACACTGGCAACGCACGGAGTCCAGCCATCTGGCCCTCATAAAATGTCCCAGGCTCCATGCCAGGCTGCGCTACAGATTGCGTGGCCCTCGGTTCCCCAGGAAACTGTCCGCCCAACTGGCTGCCAAGGCAATGGAGGAGCCCGGCCGTGTGGCTGGCCACCTGGCTGGAGCCTGGCTGATGGCTGTCTTATCTGGCACTTCTCCTTCCTGAGCTGGAAGCCCAGCCCTGTCTGAGTCACCTGGGCCTTGGAAACCTGTTCCTTTGGAGTCCCAGCCCTTTGCGGTTGCGGGCACCTTGGGTATCTAAAGCATGCCCGGGCCTGATGACATCTTTTGGACTCAAGCTGTTGCCCTGGGCCTGTGACAGCTGGCTTCCAAATTCCACCCATCCCGTCCCCAGAACCCGGGCCTAGTCATCAGGATCTTGGCGGTCTCCCCTAGATGGCCGGGCCCTGCAGCTGTACGAGCACCCCGCTTTCCCTGGCCCACCCGCTCTCTCGCCCACTCCCTCAACAAATGTTTACCAAGCATGGGGTTCGCAGCCAGAGAACGTGTTGGCTGCGGTCTCCCAGCAAGGAGCTGATGAGATCTGGTCCCTGGCCCGCAGGAGATCGCCGCCCAGGTGGAAGGGGTCAGAGTAAACATAATGCATCTCAAAAGCTTGACGTGTCACGCCATGAGCTCGGGCAAGTTCAAGGTACCGGGGGAGCACCTGGGAAGGGCATCTAAATCGGGCCCCGGGGGTGCAGGGAATATCTGGCACAGTGGAGGATATGAAGTCTAAGCTGAGTCCAAAATAGCAGCAAGAGCCGCCTAGGGTGCGTGGGGAGCGCAGACCTCATGCGTGGAAACCCAAGACTGGGAACGACTAAAAACGGGAAGCAGAACTGGCAACCTGGAGGGGCGGGGCGGGGCCTCTCCATAAAGAAGGGAGTTGGTTGGTACCTGAGGGACAGTGGGAGGGCTTCTGTGTGGCCCCACCTCTCCTCCTCCTCCCCCTCCCTTTCTCCTCCTCCTCCTCCTCCTCCCCTGCTCCTCCTCCTTCAGTGCTGAGAACTGAGTGCAGGGCCATTCTACCTCAGCGCTACACCCACAGTCCTTTAGATTTTTATTTTGAAACAGGGTCTTGCTAAATTGCTTTTTTTTTTTTTTGCCATAGTGAGAATTGAACCCAGAGGCATTTTACCTCTGAGCTCCATCCCCAGCCCTATTTTTTTCTTCTTTATTTTTAAACAGGGTCTCACTAAGTTATATAAGGAGCTGAGATTGACGGTGAACCTGGGATCCTCCGGTCTCAGCCTCCCAACTACTAGGGTTACAATCCTGTGCCACCACTCGTGGCTCCTAAATTGCTTTTTGAGGAGGGCCTTGGACCTTCGATCTTCCTGTCACAGCCTCCCAGGGACTGGGGTACACCTGTCTGTGCTCTACACTCTAGGCTACTCATTCTGCCATCAAGACAAGGGTAAATGAAAGGGAGGCAGGGTCTGTGCGGGCAGAGCAGGGAGGCTGCCCCAGCAGGCCCAGCAGGAGGAAGAGCGGGCTGAGCCCAGAAAGTAGTTCATGTTCTTTTTGACTCTAGCGCTCCGGGAATGTGTCCTGATGCCCCTGAGTTCAGAAACTGAGGTCTGAGTAACAACAGAGTCAGAGAAGCACGAGCCAGCTTTCGTGTGGCCACTCCTGAATTTTCACAATTGCGGGTCTGTGCACCCGTCTCCAGAACCACAGACACCTGAATCTATATAACCTGCCTGACTTGCTTCTCCCGAAGTCCAGAAAGCTTCCTTCCACAATTGCTCCTGAAGTCTCCTGGAGTTTTATAGCTGCTGAGACGCCCAGTCCCTCAAATGCAGATAAAGAGGCGCCGGCCTGCTTGAAGTGGGGAGCCAGGAAGCACCTGCTCCTCCGTCTCAGCTCCAGGTGTCCCCATTAATCTCCGGGGCATCTCCAGGAAAACCCAGGACACAATGAGAGTTCACTGAATTAGAAATCCCAATAGCCTTGTTTATGGTACAACTACTAATCCAGCCTTCTTTAACAGAGACCTTCAACCCAGCAGCAACGCTTCCTCCCCTTAGTAACAGAACCCCAAATATATTTATTAGTCTTACACTACTAAAGGCATATACTTACACAGCTAAAGGCATATACGTCCCAGTCTTTCTTCAACTGTCTGACTTTAAAGTCTGGCCAATAAAATATAAGCAGAAGTAAAATACAGTTCTTCTAAGACATCTATCTTGGTGCTTGGGGATCAAACCCAGGGCCTCAGTCATGCTAAACACATGGTCTACCACTGAGCTACTTCCAGCCCCAAGAAATCTTTTTGATTTTTTATTTTTTGTGGTACTGAAGGTGGAATGCAGAGGCCTTCTCCTCTAAGCTATTCCCCCAGCCCAATTTTATTTCTTAATTGGGAAAAGGGTCTCACTAGGTTTATGAGAGTCTACTTGCGGAGGCTGTCCTTGAACCTATGAACCTCCAGTCTCAGCCTTCCAAGTACTGGAAAATAGGCTTGTGCCACCATGCCTGGCTCCAAGAAGTCGATGTGAAAGAAGGCATAGAGCCAGGTGTGGTGGCACACACTTGTAATCCCAGTACTTGGGAGGCTGAGACTGGAGGATCGCAGATTCCATGACAGCCTCAGCAAGTAGTGAGACTCTCATAAACCTTATTTTCAAATAAGAAATAAAATTGGACTGAGGGCATAGCTTGGAGGTAGAAGGCCCCTGGGTTTAATCCCCAGTACCGCAGTAAATAAATAAATAAATAAATAAATAAATAAATAAAGGCATAGGCCTGGCATGGTGGCACATGCTTTAAATACTTGGGAGGCCGAGACAGGAGGATTGTGGGTTCGAGGCCAGCCTCAGCAACTTGCTGAAGCTCTCAACAACTTAGTGAGACCCTGTTTCCAAATAAAAATATAAAATAGGTCTAGGGGTATAACCCAGAGGTAAAAGGCCCCTGGGTTCCATTTACGGTATCCTTCCCCTGCAAGGGGGGAAAAAAAAAAAGGCATAGCCCTTCTTCACTTTTTCCTCTGCCAGGCGGTTTGGAAGTCAAATGTGATCAATAACCACACACCTGTAATGCCAGCCTGGGAGGCTAAGGCGAGAAAATCACGAGCCGGGCGTGGTGGCGCTTGTAACCCCAGCATCTGGGAGGCTGAGACTGGAGGATCGCGCTCGTGGACGGCTCAGCTACTCAGCAACTCAATGAGACTCTGTTTCAAAATAAAGACTAAGCCTCGGTTGTGGTGGTGCACGCTTGTCATCCCCGGGCTTGGGAGGCAGAGACAGGAGGATCGCGCAGGTTCGCTGGCTTAAGAGACCCTGTTTCCAAATAAAAATATAAAATAGGTCTGGGAGTGTAGCCCGGAGGTAGAGGGTTTCCAGGAACCCCAGTACCACCAAAAATAAATAAACAAATATATATATACACTAAAAAATAGGGCTGGGGGGTGTGGCTCAAAGGTACAATGCCCCTGGGTTCCATCTCCAGTACCACAAAAAAAGAAGAGAGAGAGAGAGAGAGAGAGAGAGAGAGAGAGAGAGAGAGAGAGAGAATATCACAGGTTCAAGGACAGCAAGTAGCAAGACCCTGTTTCAAAATAAAAAGGGCTGGGGTGTAGCTCAGAATAGTATTCCCCTAATAGAATCTCCAGTAAACCCCCCCCCCCCAAAGAAAACTGAAAGAAGGTGGAAAAAATTTGGGTCCTGACAGATGGCAAAATGACATAGTAGACCTGGACTATGTACATAAAAAACAATAGTGTGTGTGTGTGTGTGTGTGTGTGTGTGTGTGTGTGCGCGCGCACGCACGTGCATGCACGCGCACGCACATGTGTGTTACTGAGCTTTGAACCCAGGGGCATTCTACCTCCGAGCTACACCCCCATCCCTATTTTCTATTTTGAAGGAGGACCTCACTAATTTGCCGAGGCTGGCTGCAAACCTGTGATCCTCCTGTTTCAGCCTCCCAAGTATTGGGATTGCAGGTGCGCACCAGCACAGCTGGCTAGTTTGATATACCTTAAGCTATTACAGCTGGATCTAAACTAACTTCAAGCACTTTCTCTAAGCTCTAATGACAGTTGCCAACCGTGTGTCACGAACCCATCTCTGGGGCCCGGGGAGGGCCGACCAGCAGCTTCCCGCTCACTGTGGAAGCCCCCCCCCTCGGCTCTGTGGGCGGGCCACACAGTCTCATCAAGGTCTCCTAAGTCTATATTTTGGGCCCCTTTTCCAGAACTCCCCAAGGCCAACCACTCCCTGAGCCTTCAAGCTGCTGTTTTTCTTCAACCTCAGAAAACCTCTGCCGTTATGTGATTGCGAACCACAAAAAGGGGTCATCACGAATCAAAGAAGCCAGCCGGGTGTGGTGGCCATGCTTGTAATGCCAGTACTTGGGAGGCTGAGACAGGAGGATCACAGGTTCGCAGCCAGCCTCAGCTACTTAGTGAGGCCCTCTGCAACTTAGTGAGATCCTGTTTCAAGATAAAGGACAAAAAATAGGGCTGGGGGTATAGCTTGGAGGTAGAGCGCCCCTGGATTCAATCCCCAGTACTGCAAAAATAGAGCCATGCGGGGTCTGTATGGTGTGCGCCTGTATTTCCAGTACTTGGGAGGCTGAGACAGAAGAATTACAGGTTCAAAGCCAGCATCAGCAACTTTACAAGACCCTGTGTCAAAATCAAAAATCAAAAGGGCTGGGGGTGGAGCTCAGAGGTAAAATGCTCCCGGGGGTTCAATCCCTGGTACTCCTCAACACACACATAGGACGGTAAAAGAACCTCCTTAACTTTATAAAAACTAAAACAATAAACGAATACACTTGAATCAGTTACACTCATTGAATAAAGTGAACAAAGTTTCACAACTCAGTGAAACACGAGGAGCAGCCGCAAGAGGCAAAAACGCTCTAAGCACAAGGCGATGAGAACCCGGCGCCGACTGAAGAGCCAGCATGGGGACCTGGAGGCTTCAGCAGGCCTTCCCGTTAAAGCAACAAACTCGGTCCTGCCTGGAGAGACCAGTGCTAGGAAATCTCCATTCACTTCCCGGAGGAGAATTATTTTAGGAAACCCAGCCCCGGTCTGAGAGAAGCTGTCACCAAAGTGCTGTTGGGCCACTGGCACTACAGCCCTGGGGGGCTGGAAATGAATGGGGAAACCGTCCCGTTAGCAAGAACAAACGCAGCGGCTTGTTAGCGCTCGGCCCAGCCTCCAAGAGGCTGGCTGGGATGGGAGGTTCACTATGGGGCCCCATATTTATAAGGCAAAAAGACATCTACTTCCTGAAAAGGGCAACTAATCACGACATCGCAGCCATCACGGTTACAAATATGCTGCTGGCCAGGCGTGGTGGCGCAAGCTTATAATCCCAATACTTGGAAGGCTGAGACAGTAGGATCGCAGGTTTGAAACCAGCCTCAGCAATTTAGTGAGACCCTTATTTCTTTTTCCCTTCTTTCTTTCTTTTTTTTTTTTTTTTTTTTTTTTTTTTTTTTTTTTTTTTTTTTTTTGGTGGTGGTACTGGGGTTCCTGGAAGCCCTTCTACCTCTGGGCTATACATCCAGACCTATTTTATACTTTTTATTTGGAAACAGTATCTCTTAAGCCAGCGCGGCTGGCTTCCAACCTGCGTGATCCTCCTGTCTCCGCCTCCCAAGCGCGGGGATTACAAACGTGCGCCACCGCGCCCAGCTAGTGAGACCCTATTTCAAAATAAAAATAAAAAAGATCCTGGGGGTGTAGCTCAGAGGTAGCATGAACCTGGGTTCCATCCCTAGTACCAAGATAAATAAATTAATTTTCAAAAATGTGCTACAGATGGACACTTTTCTATGGAAGAAATGGAGATGGCAGCCCAGGTCAGAGAAGAGGCATCTCACAGCGCCACACTGAGCATCCTGTGGTACCCAGCGGGAAGCCAAGAGAGAGAATCCTGCTTTGGGTGCCTCTAACCCCAGCAGGCAAGGACACACAGACACTATAAAAGTACAGACCTCGCTGGCTATGGTGGCCCATGCCTGTAATCCCAGTACCTGGGAGGCCAAGATAGGAGGCTAGCCTCAGCAACTTAGCAAGACCCTGTTTCAAAAAACAAAACAAAAAATCAATCAATCAATCAAATAGGGCTAGGAGTAGTTCAGAGGTAGAACACCTCTGGGTTCAATCCTGACTACCACCAAAGAAAAGAACAGACCTGATCTGTGTCAGGAAGCTTATTTAGTCTAGGAAGAGCTGTAATTTACTCTTCTTCCTCTTAAAATGGCATGCCTAGGACTGGATGTCCCATCAAACACTGGGATACGAGGACACTGGGGGTGGGAGGAGGAGAACAACTCCTCAGCTACCAAGGGGGAAGTCAGCAGGTAATAGCCAAAATTAAAACACTGAAATGATAATATAAGCATCTTATTTAGAAAAATGGTAGCAAATACCAGGGAGAAGGGGGGAATCTACATTTTTTAACAGTGGTTGATCTGATAAGACAGGAGACAAGAGTCTTAAAGTGATTAAAATAAATTTTCTGTTACAATTTTTAAGCATTTATTCCTTTTTATTTTCAATGCTGAGGATTGAACCCAGGGACATTCTATCTCGAGCTACATCCCCATTTTTTAGTTTTTATTTTGAAACAGGGTCTCACTAAGTTGCGGGGCCTAAGTAGCTGAGGCGGCCATGAACCTGAGATCCTCCTGTCTCAACCTCCCAAGTACTAGGATTACAAGCGTGCACCCAAATGCCTGGCTGCATTTATTCCATTTTGCTTTTTAAAGAGGGTATATGTAGCCGAGCGTGGTGGCACACGCTTGTAATCCCAGCATTTGGGAGGCTGAGACGGGAGGATCATGGTTCACGGACAGCCTCAACTACTTAGTGAGGCCCTCTGCGACTCAGTGAGATCCGGTTTCAAAATAAAGAATAAAAAATAGTGTAGGGAGTGTAGCTCGGAAGTAGAATGCCCCTGGGTTCCATCCCCAGACCTGCAAAAAAGAAAAAAAAAAGTATATGTATTGAGGGTTAGTTTGCTAGATCTGCACAACAAAATGAAAATGCAGTGGCTTAAAAAACAAATTACCAGAAGCCCAAGATGATGGTGCAGGCGGAGCTGATTCCTCCTGAGGGCTGCGAGGGAATCTGCCTGAGCCTCCGATAGCTTCCGGGTCACTGGCAGTTTTGGTGTTCTTTGGATGCAGACACACCGGTGTCTGTTCAAATTTCCTCTTTTTATAAGGATACCAGCCATAATGGATGAGAGGCCCAGTCTACGGTATCTAGGTGCATCCTTGTAATCCCAGTACTTGAGAGGCTGAAACAGGTTTGTGGCCGTCCTCAGCAACTTAGTGAAGCCCTCTTCAACCTAGTGAGACCCTGTTTCAAAATAAAAAATAAACAGGGCTGGGAGTGTAGCTTGGAGGTGGAATGCCCCTGAGTTCAATCCACAGTACCACAAGAACAAGTAAGCTGGCTGCCCTGAAGGTCCTGCCTCTCTGCGTGGCCACCTCCCTCGGAGCCGCGGCTGAAACGATTGTCACCCAGTTCTGACTCAGCTTCGCTAAGACCTCTCTCATTTTCCCCTGAACTGGAGCCACTAAGGGATTGACCCCGCGCACAATAATACCCATCACCTTCTGTCATCGATTGTCCCAATTTCTTCTCGCCAGCTCCTGACTGGACAGGCGACCCTCATCCGGGACCCAGCCACTCCTTTTCAGAATCTTCTTCGCGGTGCCTGGGGGTGGAGTCTGGGCGGTCGTCCACCTGTCTAGCGTGCACGAGGCTCTGGGTTCCATCCCCAGGACCACAAAGCATAAAACACAAAACAAACCAAAGCTTCTTCTCCTAGGAGACTAGAGACTGGGAATCCCTGCCTCTTCCCACAACAAGAACTCAGATACTTAGTCTCAGCAAAGCACTTCCTCCCCCAGGGCCCGGTACATAGCCGTGCGCAGGTGTCCTGACTAGGCTACTTACTGGTTGGGCTATATTAGGCAACTGAACCTCTCTGTGGCTGTTTGCCTAACCTATAAAGGGAGATAATAATAGCAAGCTTCGAAATAGGATGAAAGAACATGAGGCAGGTGAAGCCCTTGCATAGTACCTAGCTAGCACATAGTAGGAACTTAACATGCATCATTTCCTACAATTTTTTCTTTTTTTTTTTTTTTTTTGGCGGGTCTGGGGATGGAACCCAGGGGCATCTGACTTCCTAGCTACACCCCCTGCCCTATTTCTTATTCTTATTTTGAAACCAGGTCTCACTGAGTTGCAGAGGGCCTCACTAAGTAGCTGAGGCTGTCCCGAACAGTGATCCTCCCATCTCAGCCTCCTGAATGCTGGGATTACAAGTGTGCGCCACCACACCCGGCCCATTTGTTACAATTTTTCTTTTCACCAGGTGTTGCTCTTTTATACCTTCTTGCACTGTATCTTGTGAATGGCAAAGCCTGGCCGTCTTGACCTGCCCCAGGCTCTGACCCACGCGCCCTGCAGCTCAGCTGTCCCTGCTCCTGCGGCACCTGCATCTTCCCGCTCGGTCCTGCGGACGCCCAGGCGGCCCAGCTGACCTGACCCAGCTTGGCCATCGCCCTGCTCCTCACTCACACCCCTCTACTGTCTCCAGCCAGGACCCACTCCACTCACAGGCAGCACGTGTTATAAAGCAGATGGGGTAGTACATGACACTGATTTGCTTTGCGAAATTTTAAGACAAAATCAAGTCGCCTTATCCATGTCACAAAAACAAAAGCAAATCCAAAATCCACATTCCGTTCTGGACTCGTGGACATCAAAGCACTCCACTGAGCGCCGAAGGGCTTGCTTTTGATAACATCCTCCAGTGGGGAGGAAGGAATATGGGCTGGGAGCACTTCCCCATGGGAGGACGTCACTGGGAGCACTTCCCCATGGGAGGATGTCACAAGTGTGTCTTGGAACCTCGTGCTGGGAACAGCCCTCCCAGTACCATTTGGACACCGCTCTCGCCTAGGATAAGCAAAACCCTAACACATCTCTAAAAGAATCTGTCGGGGTCTGTTTGCACACTTACAGTGATGTAAGTGTTGTGCGTGGTTTGATTCATTTAATTAACCCAATTAACTTTCAAGGAAGCAGGATATAAGAAGGAAGGCTTTGAGTCTGGCAACTGCGTGAATGAGGCCTCTGACTTCTCATCCATAAAGTGGGGACAACACCCACTTAATTATCAGGATTAAATTAAATAAAGCACTTTTAGTCCACTGTTTTCCGTTGTAATTTTGTTGGTGTGGTACTGGGGATTGAACCCAGGGGCATTCTACCTTCGAGCTACACCCCCAGAACTATTTTATTTTTATTTTGAAACAGGGTCTCACAAAATTGCTGAGGCCGGCTTCGAACCTGCAATCCTCCTTTCTCAACCTCCCAAGTACTGGGATTACGGGCATGCACCAACATGACAAGCTTGTGTTGTTATTCTGGTACTGGGACTTAAACCCAGGGGTGTTTTTTTTTTTTTTTTTGGTTTGTTTGTTTTGTTTTGTTTTGAATCTCTGAGCTACACCCCGGTCCTTTTTTATTTATTATTATTTTATTATTTTTTGCGGTACTGGGGGTTGAACCCAGGGGCATTCTACCTCCAAGCTACACCTCTAGCCCTATTTTTTTATTCTGTATTTTGAAACAGCGTTTCAAGGGCTTCACTAAGTAGCCGAGGCTGTGAACTGCGATCCTCCTGTCTCAGTTTCCTAAAAACTGGGATTACAAGCGTCCTCCTGGCTCCTGTTTAATTCTGAAACAGAACCCCGCTAAATTGCTGAAGTTGGCCTCACACCTGTGATCTCCCTGTCTCAGACGCCCAAGTACAGGAACTACAGGTGTGCACCACATCTGGCTTCCATTGTAATTTTATAGGTACAGAGAATTAAGCGACCCATATATACTCTAATAACGACAAAAATGAAACCCAAGGAAACGGGACATTTTGAGGTTGTGTCGGGTGTGTGTCAAGCTGGCCATCGGCCGCGCTTCCGCGTGGAGGTGAACCTGCGGTGGGGTTCGGTGTCTTGGTCGCGGTACAGTCTCCCTAAGCCTCTCGCAAGGCCACATCAAAGGGGTCTGGGGGAGAGAGACGACCCGAGGCAGGAGCACCGAAACCCTGCCCACCCTTCACAGCGCCTCCCCCTCCGGAAGTTGCTGGCGCCTCCTTTTCGAGGAGAGTAAACAGTGTAACTGGGCGAAGCGGCTAGCGACGAGCCCACCACCCCACCACGCCCAGAACCCCAGCAGCGCGGGCCCCGGGCCTGCGGGCGCCCCTCGCCCACCGAGGGCTGGGGTCCGCACCCGGTCCGCGCGCCCGTCCCCGCGCCGAAAACCACGATCCGCACGAGCCTCTGCCCGCCGGGGCGCAGGGGGGCGCGGCAGCAGGTGCGGGCCCGGGGCCGGGCGGGCGGGGCACGCGAGCGGCGGCGCCCCCACCGCCGAGGCCGGGACCCCCCCCCCGCCCGCCGCGCGCGCCCGCCGCGCGCCCCCGCCCGCCCCGCCGGACGTGCCGCACGTGCGCCGCGCCGTGATTGGCAGGCGGCCCCGCCCCGCGGCCGGGGGTGGGGGGGGTCCGAGCCGCGGAACAATGACGGCGGCCGGCGGGAGGGGCGGCCCGAGAAAGTGACAAAGGCGCGGCTGCCGCGCGGGCCCGGGAGGGATGCTCGCCGGGGCCGGGGCCGGGGCCGGGGCCGGGAGGGATGCTCGCCGGGGCCACGGCCGGGAGGGATGCTCGCCGGGGCCGGGGCCGGGCCCGGGAGGGATGCTCGCCGGGGCCGGGGCCGGGAGGGATGCTCGCCGGGGCCGGGGCCGGGAGGGGCGGCGGAGCACGGAGCGAGCCGGCGGGAGGCTCCGGAGGGGCCCGGGGAGGGGGGGTCGAGGGCCCGTCCCCAGGGGCTCCCCCGGCGGCGAGGGGGTGTGGGCAGCAGAAGCCGCGTGGCCCTGAGGGGTTCTCGGCTGTGCACCTCCAATGGGGATGCCTCTCGGCTTCCCAGCATCCATCAGCCAATGAAAAATAGGTCCAGCGGAACCTGCCGGGCTAGGAGGAATTGCCATCAGTTATGGAGAGCCGGCCAAGAGCCTTTTATGGGGGCTGTCAGTTCAGAAGGCAGGACAGGTGTGTGTGTGTGTGTGTGTGTGTGTGTGTGTGTGTGTGTGTGTGTGTGTGTGTGTGCGTGTGTGTGCGCGCGCGTGTGTGTGTGCGCGCGTGTGTGTGCGTGTGTGTACGACCAAAATAGGCAGAGTGCGTTTGTGGATTCTTATTTGGGCTAGAGCGCCCGGGCTCAGGCTCAGGCCAGGAGCCAGGGGAGGAGGCGGAGCTGAGGAACCTCTGGGGCCAGCCAGGGTGTCCCCGCTGGGTTCTGTCCCCCCTCACTGTAAATCCTCGCAATCAGGGAATCACCTGCACTTGGGCTGTTGAATCCCAGTTACTGCCAGCCAGGTGTGATTAGGCATATTTCACTCGTGGGGGAAGTGAGGCTCTAAGTTAACTCCCTTTCCAAAGTGACACAGCCCGTTAGTACAAGGTTCGGGACTGCAGCTCAGGTATCCTGGCTGCTAATACAGGGCTCTTTCAATACTTCTAAGGACCCGGGCTGGTGGCGCACACCTATAATCCCAGTACTTGGGAGGCTGACACAGGAGGATTGCAGGTTCAGGCCAGCCTCCACTACTTGGTGAGGTCCTCAACTACTTAGTGAGGTACTCTGCAACTTGGTGAGACCCTGTTTCAAAAAATAAAAAGACTAAAAAATAGGGCTGGGGGAGTAGATTGGAGGAAGAAGAAGGAGGAGGAGGAGGAGGAGGAGGAGGAGGAGGAGGAGGAGGAAGAGGAGGAGGAGGAGGAGGGAGAGGGGGAGGGGGAGGAGGAGGAGAAGGAAGAAGAAGAGGTATAGCTCAGACATAGAATGCCCCTGGGTTCAATCCCCAGTACCATAAAAAATAAACTAAATAAATAAATAATATTTTTTAGGAAATGATTGGGCCCGGCTTATGACCCTGGTGCCAGGTCACACCCAAAGACTGAGGTGAAATCCAGAAGGATGGTGTTAATTTTTCTCCCTTCATTCTTTAATATTAGATCCTTGAAACACAGACCAGCTCTGCAGTTATTTACCTGTGTGGACAGAAGAGAGTCCATCAAAACCTGAGGAGGCACATGCTTGTAATCCCAGTACTTGGGAGACTGAGACAGGAGAATTGCAGGTTGCCTTGGTAACCTAGGTCCTCCACAACTTAGTGAGACCCTGTTTCAAAATAAGAAAATAAAGGAGACGGGTATGGTGGCACATGCTTGTAATCTCAGCTCTTGAGAGGCTGAAACAGGAGGATCGCACAGGTTAAAGCCAGCGCTTCTCAGTAATACATATCTATACACACATACCACAGTACACCTCTGGATGGAGATTCTGGAGGTCTTATGTGTTGTGTTGTGTTTTCACAACACAAATCACAAATCACAAATGCAGTCACACATCACTAAATGGTGAGGGTATATTCTGAGAAATACATCATTAGGTGATTTTATTCTGCAAACATCAGAGGGTTGTTAAACACAAACTCAGTGTGCTACAATATAGGCAATGTGATCTCAGGGACCACTGTGATATAGGTGGTCTCTCATGGACCAAAACAATATTATGTGGTACGTGAACATACTCAGAAGCGATTTCGATGGCCAGCCAGGTTCGGAACCCACAGGTGTAGCGTGACGCTCATCTGAAATCTGAGATAACTCCTGTTTGAAATCGGAGGCTCACTGGGCAAACAAGGAAACCGGTCATTACCCGTCCGTTCTGTCAAGAATGGAGAACAGATAGCTCTGTCCATGAGAGAGCCTGAAAGGAAACGAAAAGCCTTCGTGGTAGGAATATCCTATGTTGAGTCATCTAAGACCTTAGGGGAATGTAGGTTTCGGGAACTGAGATTGGGTGTGAACTCATTTTCACTAAAAATTAAGTAGTGCTTGAAATAGAAATAAGATCAGTGGCTTGTATCTTACGAGACTTATATCCTGTCAGTGGACACTGTAAGCTTCATTTCCACGCGGCACCCTTGCTTTTCACCCCTGTCCTGTCCGGTGCAGGGGCTAGGAAGATCGCAGGTTCGAGGCCAGCCTCAGCACGTAGTGAGACTCTCATCAACCTAGTGAGACCCTGTTTCAAAATAAAAATGAAATAGGGCTGGGAGTGTAGAATGGGCTCAGAGGTAGAATGCCCCTGGATTATTCAATCCCCAGTACCACAAGGAAAAGAGAGCGAGAGAGAGAGAGAGAGAGAGAGAGAGAGAGAGAGAGAGGAAGAAGAAGAAGAAGAAGAAGAAGAAGAAGAAGAAGAAGGAGAAGGAGAAGGAGAAGGAGAAGGAGAAGGAGAAGGAGAAGAAGGAGGCAGAGGAGGAGGAGGAGGAGGAGGAAGAAAAAAGAAAGGAGAACAGTAAGATATATGTCCCCAGAATGTCCCTTTAGTTCCCAGGACCCTGGTCAAGTCCAGGTAGCAAAGCGCGCAGGCCCAGTCCAGAGCTGTCTCACCTGGAAGGACACTGACTTTTTCTCATGTGTGTTGGAAACCAGGGCGAGTGTTGCCTGTGTAGAGCTGCTCGTGTGCATACAGGACAGTGGCTGCTTGGGGATGCTGGCCGTATAAGCACACTAAGCCTGCTGATCCTGATGAGGTCACCGTGTCTGCAGCCTTCACATATGAAACCCCTCTCTCACTGGCCACTGGGGTGGAGCCGAGGGCGCTGTGAAGAGGCTTCGCAATGGCTCATCCTGCCACCTGCCACTGGACAGGATGCTGGAGGGACGGGGGTGCTGTGCGCTCAGCCCGTCACCACTGGACCTTCCCCGCAAGCACTTCTCATAAAGCCGGTGCCTCTTACCGGCTCCAGGTATTTCCTTTGGTCGCCCAGCAACCTCTCTCTCTGCCCTGGCACCGGACAGCTTGGCAAACCTTTTCTGTAGCCGGCCAAATGCTAATTAGGCTCTGCCTGCCTCCTACGGGTGGTTTGATTTGTTTTGTTTTACCACTCTTTAAAAAGATAGAGATCGTTCTTAATGCATGGGCCTTACAAAAACAGGCCAAAGGCTGTACTTGACCCAGGGGATGTGGCTTGCCAACCACTGGTTTAGACCATTGTGACGCTCCAGGCATCTAAGTCTCCTTGTTAATTTGTTTCCCTGACTATGATGGACGTTCTGTGAAAGCAGGCATTGCGTCCATCCCTTCACCACTATCTTCTCAACATCTAAAATGGTTGTGGAGCCCGGCGTGGTGGCGCAGGCCTGTAATCCCTGTACTTGGGAGGCTGAGACAGGAGGATCACAGGTTGGAGGACAGCCTCAGCAAGTCACGAGACTTTCATCCACCCAGCAAGGCTGTGTTTCTAAATAAGAAATAAAATGGGCTGGAGGTATAAGTTCTAAGGTAGAATGCCTCTGGGTTCAATCTCTAGGACCACACACACACACACACAAATATATACAAAATAAAAATGAAATGGTTCTAGAACCAGGCTGAGACAGGAGAATGGCAGGTTTGTGGCCATCATCAGCAATTTAGTGAGGCCCTCAAAAACTTAACAAAAAATAAAATAAAATAGAGATGTAGCTCAGAGGTGTAGCTCTAAAACTTATGAGGCCCTGTTCAAAATAAAAAATAAAATAGAGGCGTAGCTCAGGGGAAGAATGCCCTGGGTTCAGTACCCAGTACCTAAATTAATTAATCAATAAAATAGTACCAGACACGTAGCAGATGCTCCATAAACATTCTCTGGGTGAATGACTATAAAAATATTTTTCTAGCTTGTTGTAGTAGCACACGCCTATAATCCTAGTACTTGGGAAGGCGACAGATGGATTGCAAGTTCAAGGCCAGCCTCAGCAGCTTAGTGAAACCCTGTTTAAAAATAAAAAATAAAACTGCCGGGCATTGTGGCGCACGCTTGTAATCCCAGTGCTTGGGAGGCTGAGACAGGAGGATCGCACAGGTTGGAAGCCAGCCTCAGCTACTTAGTGAGGCTCTCAGCAACTCAGTGAGACCTTGTTTCCAAATAAAGTATAAAAAAGGTCTGGAAGTATAACCCGGAGGTATAAAAACCCCTAGGTTCCACCCCCAGTACCAAAAAAAAAAAGATGTCAGACATGGTGGCTCATGCCTGTAATCCTAGTACTTGGGAGACTGAAACAGAAAGATCACAGGTTCAAAGACAGCCTCAGCAACATAGCAAGTCTCTCAGCAACCTCGCAAGACCCTGTTTCAAAAATAAAAAATAAAAAAGGCTGGGAGTGTGGTTTGGAGGTAGAATGCCCTTGAATTCTATTTCCAGTGCCTTCCCCCACAGAAATCTAGTTATGTAGCTGAGTGGTAAAATTTCCCTGAGTTCAAACCCAGTACCAAAATTATGTGTGTGTGTGTGTGTATAATATAATTATATGTATAAATATATAATATATACAGTAACAAAATATTTTTATTACATAATAATAAAAAGTAAAGTTGTTCCTGAGATGGTCAGAACCAGTGCCTAGCTCTAACCTGGGCTTTCCTGTCCTCCCTGTCTGGGGACACAGCTGCCCCCCAATACTGACCAGTGCCAGAATGGGCAGCGCTGTTGCCGATCCCCGTGGAGGGCATCCTGGCTGGGGCACTCCCTAGCCAGTTGCATGGCGCCAGGGTGGGGCTCTGAGCAGGAGTCCTAAGACCTCACCTGCTTTAATTGCACTCACGCCTCTACAGAAAAATCCTCTGCTGGCACTTCGCCGATAGCTTTTAATCTTTTCTTTCCCCAATCCTCAATCCCCTCTCCTCCCCGTTCTCCCACACACGGCCTGCAGTGTGTATACAGTGAACTGAAGCTCTCGCTCTGTGCTCAGGAGCTCGTCCAAGCACAGTAAGGTGTGTCATAAAGAGATTTAATGATGGGGAGGTCCTGGGTGCTCGCTGCCCCGAGAAGGCAGTGGGTAACTAGGCAAAGACCAGCCCACGCTGTCAAGGAAGTAGGGCAGGTGCCATCAAAGTGCACTCAGGCCTCAAAGTTTCTTCCCTCTGGAAAGATAAAAGCATCTGTTAATCATGCACACCGTGGGTCTGGTGGCCATGCGCTCACTCGCTGAGTCCTGGCGTGGACCAGTGAGCTTCAAGCTTAAGAGTCAGTTGCGGATAATAAGAGGAAATCCTCCTGTGCATGGTGGGTGGTCAGCACATGGAATCACTGTCCCAAGCAGGAGTCAGGCTGGACATACCGAGTCTTGGGGCACGTGGCTGTTAGCAGGACCCTGTGACTCCGCAAGGGGACGCGGTGCCTGGGGACGCGCGGATGTGCTCTGAGGGTGCTGACAAGGGGCGTGCCTGCTGTGCTCCGTGCCGCCCCTCCTGCCCACACCCCCACCCCAGTCTACTGCTATCTTTTCCTTTTTCTTCTACTGATAGTGCAGGTGGGTTTGGGGAAGCACAAAAATGCCTGGATTCTGCCCATCCCTCCACCCCATCTTTCCTGTGGGGTTTCTGAGGGATAAGCACATTCAGAAGACTAAGGTAAATGGCACAGAGCCGGACAGGCCGCCTTGAGGTCTGTGCCAGATGGCAGAATGGAGGCTCCCTCCAGCCCCCACCTGCCAGGACCCCGTGAGGAAGGGGGGAGGGAAGGCAGGAAGACCAGGCTCTTGGAGGGCCAGGTTAGAGTTCCATGTGCCGGAGAGCCAGATGCACCTGCCCTTGGGAGCAGGGCGTGGGAGAGAGGGCCACACCTGGGCGCCGGAGCCTTTATCAGCCCTGCCCCCTCACAAATACGCTGAGCTGGGGCTCTGGATGCTGACCAAGCCGATTAGCAGCAGCTCCCTGGACCTAAGGCAGCGGGGTGGGGCGTGCTTTCTGTCCCCATAGGAACATGGTCTCCTATAACACACTTTCCCCTGTTTAGAGACAGGACACTGAGATGCAGGTGATACAGGGTAAGGAATTTGGTCAAGGTCACCAGCGAGCCAGGCTTTGAACCCCTTGTGGCCCCTGGCAGGTTCCCCTCAGGAACGAGGGTGGCTCACAGCCAGTCTCCTCCAGCTCAGGAGCAGCCTTGCCCGTGGGGACCTGCTTAGGACATAGTTGGCCCCTTCTTGGGAGGCAGCCCAAACCTAACTCAACTGTATGGGGATGGAGAATAGGGAGCGGGAAGCAAACTCCCCGCCCCCTGCCTGGGCCAGGGAGCCTGGCCCCAGAGAGCCTGTGGGATCCAGGTGGGGCCCTGTCCTCCGGTCCTCCCTGCCCCACCACACAGCCGCATCTCCTTCTCCCAGTGGCTCTGTGGGTATCCTCCCTAAGATGTCTCTATGCCCCCACCCCCATGAACTGTTGCCTCCACCCCAAGCTGGCCAGCAGGGACGGCCAAGACTCCAAAGAGGAGGGAGGCACCCAAGAGGAACATCAGCAGGGGACAGAAAGAGGGAGTCATGTGTCCTGCCTCACCTGCACCCAGCGCCACCCAACACAGTTGACACCCCCCAGTCTGCAGAGAGAGACTCAAACCACGGGGAGACGGCAGCCCCTGCTACACCCCTGAAGGTAGGGGCACCGGCAGCCCACATTCGCTTCCTCCACGCTGGACTCTAACGCCTTAGATACTTACAAGCAATTGATCCCTGCATTTAACTTGAATAAATTAAGGGAGTATTAAAAATGTGGCTGGGTGTGGTGGCACAGGCCTGCGATCCCAGTACTTGGGAGGCTGAGACAGGAAGATGGCAGGTCTGCACCCAGCTTTAGCAACTTAGACCCTATTTCAAAATAAAAAATAAAATAGGGAGTAGCTCAGAGCAGAATGTTCTTAAGTTCACCCTCTAGTCACACACACACACACACACACACACACACACACACACACACACACACACAAATGCTAAGTCAGTCCAGGGCTTATGATAATTCTGTCTCTGAACACTGCCAGAGGATGACTAGCCAGGGGACAGTCCCACAGAATCCTCAGCTCAGCACTGCCACCCACATCCTGCAGGTCCCTTCTGGTGGCTCTGATCCCTTCTGGGCCGGGGTAGGTACTGAGAAGGGCCGTTGGGGAATTGCAGCGCCCAGGAGGCCTGGCGGTTTCCTTGTCCCCCCCCCCCCATCGCTGATGGAGGTGAAACCCCACAGACCCGGGGAGCCCTTTAGCGGAGCTGGACACCATTCCATGGCACAGTGTGGACTTTTCCTGGGGAACAGAGTCTCCTCAGTGATTTAAATTGCAGCCTAGACTTGAGCTTGAGTGTGGGCGCGGGCGTGGTACACATGTGTGTGTGCACGCGTGTGCAGTCTTCACCTTTGTTACTCGCAGGAGAATCGTCTGTGCAACACCTTCGTGTGCGCAGGCACCTGCTAGGCTTCACCGCCCAGTGCTGCTGGCATGGGCAGTGGCTGGAATGTGAGTTGCTTATATTCCTGTGGAAGGGAAGAAGGGGGAAGGCCTGTCTCCAGGGCCGGTTGGGAGGTGAGAAGCCCAGCAGGGCTCCTGGCTCCAAGGAGTCCAGCCCTTATCAGCTGCCAGCCCAGTTTCCTGCTTTTCAGTGGGCTGGGGACCTGGGCACAGGGACATCTGCTTCTGTTTACTCTTCACTTTCTCCTAACGGATCCCTGCCCCCCAGGCCTCCCAGCAACGCCCCTCAGCTGCTCCCTGGCAGGTAAAGACCCAGGGAGGGAGGAATTGATGGGGCTGGAGCGGGGACAGGCTGGAGACTTGGGGCCCTGGGACCAAGGCAGCTTGCTAAATACAGCTCAGGCATGCTAAGCCCTAAGGTCAAAGTGGAGAAGAGAAAGGGGGTCAAGGGCAAAGGACTCTCCTAAGCAGGGAAACAGGAGGCTGGCAGGTCGCTGGGTGACCTTAGCTGTTAAGAGCGATATAATTACTTTTGAATTTCAGGTTACACCTAGGCTAATAAACATAACTGGAAAATCCTGTCGGGAGGAGGAAGTTTTCTCGCACGAAGAGAGGTTAGCTGGTCACCCTAGAACCTGGACCAGTTTCAACCTGGAAGAACTTTGCTCAGACAGGGCCTCTGCTGGTCCAGGGGACCTTGGTGCAGATTGAGAAAGGGAGGCTTCTGCTCCCCTGGGACAGAGCGCACCCTACTAAAGAGAGCAGCCTTCTCTCCCTGTCTGCTAACACTTTCATTAAGTCTGGGCTAAACTCTGAGCAGCCACCCCAGATGCAGAGAAAAGCAGCGGCTTTTAACACTGGCCTGAGCCAAAGTCCCTGCTCCAGTTTATTCCCTGATAAGGCTTCTGGGTGAGTTGGAAGAAAGCTTTCTTATCACAAAGCTCCTGTCTCCCAAGTGCTAGGATTACAAACCTGTGTCACCACGCCCGCTTTATTTTGTACTTCTGAAAAAGGGTCTCACTAAGTTGCTGAGGCTGGCTGCGAACCTGGGATCGGCCTGTCTCAGACCCCAAAGTACTGGGATTATAGGCATGCGCCACCAGATCCCGTTTAGGAATATGCATTTTTAACAAGTGTTCCCATCGTACAAAAGTCCTCGAGGAGACTCTCATTCTCTGCTTGGGCTAACAAATACCGGTCGATGTTATGAAGTCCCGGGCACGTGTTTAAATGCCCCGCAACCTTTCTGCCAGCATACCTCAGCCATTGAATGTGTTCTTCAGAGAAACAGCAGGCATTTATGTAAGACAACTAAATCAAACAATCAACACACATACACATTCACACAGACAAGGCAAGGATTTCCGCGAACACTGATCATGGTAGGATGTCTAACAATTTATTATTAGATATCTATTTCGCAATAAGGAAATATATCCAAAGTCAATTTATTTCTCTTGAACAGGCTTCAGGGGTTGTCAGTAGAATCTTTTGTAGTTATTCTCTCTCTTTCTCTCTCTCTCTCTCTCTCTCTCTCTCTCTCTCTCTCTCTATCTCTATCTCATCTCTGTTATTAGGGGCTGAATCCGCAGCTACTATGCCACGAAGTTGCACCACCCTCAGCCCTTTCTTTTTTTTTTTTCTTTTTTTTTTGTGTGTGGGTCTGGGGATGGAACCCAGGGGCATTTGGCGTCCGAGCTACACCCCCTGCCCTTTTTTAAAAATTATTATTATTCTTTATTTTAAAACCAGGTCTCACTAAGTAGCTAAGGCTGTCCGTAAACCACGATCCTCCAGTCTCAGCCTTCCGAATGCTGGGATTACAAGCGTGCGCCACCATGCCCGGCTCTCAGCCCTTTCTATATTTTATTTTGAAACGGGATCTCGCTAGGTTGCCGGGGGTCTCACTAAGTCTCTGAGACTTGCCTTGAACCTGCGACCCCCTGTCTCAGCCCCCAAGTACTGGGATGACAGGTGTGCACCATATACCTGACTCTGTACTGTAGCTGGTTTTCTTTTTTCTTTTTTTTTCTTCTTTTTTTTTCTTTGTGGTACTGGGATGGAACCCAGGGACATTGTACCTCCAAGCTACACCCCCAGCCCTATTTTTTATTCTTTATTTTATTTTATTTTTTTCGGGTCTGGGGATGGAACCCAGGGGCATTTGACCTCCGAGCTACACCCCCTGCCCTATTTTTTATTCTTTATTTTGAAACCGGGTCTCACTGAGTTGCAGAGGGCCTCACTAAGTAGCTGAGGCTGTCCGTGAACCGTGATCCTCCAGGTCTCAGCCTCCCGAATGCTGGGATTACAAGCGTGTGCCACCACGCCCGGCTTTATTCTTTATTTTGAAACAGGGCCTCACTAAATAGCTGAGGCTGTCCCCAAACCGTGATCCTCCCATCTCAGCCTCCCAAGTACTGGGATTACAAGCGTGCGCCACCTTGCCTGGGTCTGGAGCTGTTTCCTAAATGTGTTCTGCAAAGTACCAGGTGGAGGCCCCCGTGGAGTTGAGGCGGGAGCTTTGTGACCACGACAGGGTCTCTCTCACCTCTACTGCCTTGAAGTGTGACAACTTCCTTTTATTTCTTTTTCTTTTTCTTTTTCTTTTTTCTCTTCTTTTTTTTTTTCAGTACTAGGAATATGGAACCCAGGGGAATTCTACCTCCCAGTTACACCTCCAGCCCTATTTTTTATTCTTTATTTTGAAACAAGGTCTCACTAAGTTGCTGAGAGCCTCACTAAGTAGCTGAGCTGGCTTCGAACCTGTGCGATCCTCCTGTCTCAGCCTCCCAAGCACGGGGATTACAAGCGTGCCCACCACGCCCGGCAGCTCCTTTTATTTCTTTTGTGACACTGTGGCTATGTCTCTATCAGATTCGGCGTTGAAAAATAAGAGTTTTCTTCTAACAGTGTTTTCTACCCCAGTGGTCTAGTTGTTGGTTTGATGTATGATGGGTATGTGATAAATGTCCCTGAAGAAATGGATTCAACAGCCTATCTAAATCAAAACAGAAGTATTTTCCTCTGGCAATGACAGTTTGTTTGGCACATTGGGAAAGGTTGGCCCAGACCCTGAAAGAAAAAGAGATCTGGGGCCTCATGAGGAGCTCAGAGTCAAGCCGCGTGCGCCCCGCAGGGTCCTACCCACCGCGCTCACTGCAGCTTGCAGAAGGCAGGAGCGTGGGCTCAGGCTCAAGTCAGTGTGGCCCTGGACCAGCCTCCGGGTTCCTCTGTGGCTCTGTTTCCCCCAAGGGTGTGAGACAGGACATGAGGACTCACTAAGGTCCTGGGATTTTCACTGGGTTGTTTTTTTTTTTTTAATCAGAACTTGGAGGAAGAGACAGGAGGATTGCAGGTTTGAGGCCAGCCTCAGCAACTTAGCAAGACCCTGTTTAAAAGTTTAAAAAGGGGGAGCCGGGCGTGGTAACACATGCTTGTAAAGTAATCGCAGCATTTAGGAGACTGAGACAGGAGGATCGCGGTTCGCGGACAGCCTCAGCTACTTAGTGAGGCCCTCTGCAACTCAGTGAGACCCTGTTTCAAAATAAAGAGTAAAAACTAGGGCAGGGGGTGTAGCTCAGAGGTAGAATGGGCCTGGGTTTCATCCCCAGCACCACAAAAAAAATAAAAATTAAAATTAAAAAAAAAAAAAATATATATATATATATATATATATATATATATATATATATATATATATTTAAAAGGTCTCAGAAGCAGAATGTCCCTGGGTTCAATCACCAGTACCACAAAAACACAAGCAAAAATCCCATTTCAGATGATGTCAGGTTATTCCCCAAGTAATATCACCCTAGACCTCTTATTCAGATATGCTTCCTTAATAGGAGAAAGAGGATGAAACTTTAGAGCGAGGAATTATGCGTAACCCTGGACTCCCGGGTGGGAGCGAGTTGCGGGCCCTGTCCTTCCGGTTCAAGCACAGAAGGGCGAGAAGCCGCTCCGCAGGGCCTGGCGGCGTTTTGCGGATCTCCTGTTTGTTCGGAGATTAAGTTCAATCCTAGAAGTAAAATGCATGGTTCCCTGCATAAAGCTAGCACTCCACAAACGCCGCCCGTGGCTAGTTTAACTCCTTCCCCAATTCAAAAACCCACTTTTTCAGTTACTTCTTTTTTTTGCTATGCAATATAAATGTGTCATTTTGTTTTATTATTTTATTTCATTTTTGTGCTCCCGAACACTGAACCCGGCCCTTTAAATTTTTGTTTTGAAACAAGTCCCCCTTCAATCTGTAATCTTCCTGCCTCAGCCTCACAAGTACTCGGATTCCAGGTGTGCACACCACACCCGCCTGGTATGCATTATTTTACTTTATTTCCTTTTTTGTGGTAGTGTGGTTTGAATCCAGGGGCATTCTACCTCTAAACTACAACTCTTTTTATTTTTTATTTTGAAACAGGGTCTCCCTAAGTTGCTGAGAGTCTTGTTACATTGCTGAGGCTGTCCTTGAACCTGCAATCCTCCTGTCTCAGCCTCCTAATCACTGGGATGGCAGGCACAACTCATATGGGGTTTTTTGGGTTTTTTGTTTGTTTGTTTTGTTTTGCGGTCCCGGGGATGGAACCCAGGGACGTACTGTCTCCAAGCTACACCGTCAGCCTTCTTTTTTATTTTTTATTTTGAAACAGGTTCTCACTGAGTTGCAAAGGGTCTCACTAAGTAGCTGAAGCTGTCTGTGAACTGTGATCCTCCTGGCTCAGCCTCCCAAATGCTGGGATTACAAGTGTGCACCACCACGCCTGCCTCATATGCATTATTTATTTATTTACTTATTTACTTTTTTTGCAGTACTGGGGATGGAACCCAGGGTCATTCTATCTCTGAGCTACACCCCCAGTCCTATTTTTTAGTCTTTTTATTTTTTGAAACAGGGTCTCACTGAGTTGCAGAGGGCCTCGCTAAGTAGCTTGGGCTGTCCGCGAACCGCGATCCTCCGGTCTCAGCCTCCCAAATGCTGGGATTACAAGCGTGCACCACCACGCCAGGCTCCTATGTTTTATTTTTAAAGTAAAATTTTAGCCAGGCGTGGTGGTGCACGCCTGTCACCCCAGTACTTGAGAGGCTAACATGGGAGGCTTACAGGTTAAAGGTCAGTCTCAGCAACCTAGGCAGCCCCTGAGCACCCTAGTGAGACCATCTGTCACCCACTGACCGCCAGGGTGGGTTCGGAGGATCTGGCTGGCTAGGCTGGCGTCCGCGTCCTCTCTCAACCAATCCACGTGAGTTCCAGGAAGATGCTGAAGAGGACGGCCTGCCCAGATAGAGGAGGACAGGTTTTCGGTCAAGGGTACACAAATAGCTGGCTCCCTTGCTAGAACTCCCAAACAAGTTCAGAAGATCCTTTTTCAAAATAAAAATTGAAGCCAAGCATAGAGATGCAGGCCTGTAATCCTTACTTGGGAGGCTGAGAGAGGAAGATGGCAGGTTTGAGGACAGCCTTGGTAAACCAGCAAAACTTTGTTTCAAAATTTAAGAAGTGCCCCACTTGGGAGGCTGAGACAGGAGGATCACATTTCATAGACAGCTTCAATGACTTAGTGAGGCCCTTTGCGACTCGGTGAGACCCTGTTTCAAAGTAAAGAATAAAAAAATAAGACTAGGGGTGTAGCTCGAAGGTAGAATGCCCGGAGTTCCATCCCCAGTACCAAAAATAAATAAATAAGAAAGAAAGAAAGAAAGAAGAAAGAAAGAAAGAAAGAAAGAAAGAAAGAAAGAAAGAAAGGAAGAAAGGAAGAAAGGAAGAAAGGAAGAAAGGAAGAAAGGAAGAAAGGAAGAAAGAAAGAAAGAAAGAAAGAAAGAAAGAAAGAAGGAATGAGGGGTTTGGGGGCATAGCTAAGAGGTACAATGCCCCTGGGTATGGTACTGGGAATTGAACCCAGAGGCATTCTACCTCCAAGCTACACCCCAGCCCTATTTTTTTTAATTGTTTGTTTTGAAGCAGGGTCTCACTAAGTTGCAGAGTGCCTCACTAAGCAGCTGAGGCTGGCCATGAGGCTGGATTACAAGCATGTACTACCACTCCCAGCATAAAATAATTTTTTAAATATTAAAATGAGCTGGGCATGGTGGTGCACGCTTGTAATCCCTGCACTGGGGAGGCTGAGACAGGAGGATCGCACAGGTTCAAAGCCAGCCTTAGCTACTTAGGTTCTCAGTAACTTAATGAGATCCCGTTTCCAAATAAAGTATAAAATAGGTCTGGGAGTAGAGCCCAGAGTTAGAAAAGCCCTTGGGTTCCATCTCCGGTACCACAAAAATAAATAAATAAATAAATAAATAAATAAATAAATAAAAATAAAATGAACAGTCCCCTCCCCACTCTTCCCATCCCTGATTCCTTGAAGCTGACAGTTTCCAACTTTTACAGCTTTGTGTGTGTGTGTGTGTGTGTGTGTGTGTGTGTGTGTGTGTGTGTTACTGTGGATGGAACCCACAGGCCTTCTAACTCCAGACTACACTCCCAGTCCTGTTTAATATTTTTATTTGGAAATAGGGTCTCTCTAAGGTGCCAAGAGCCTCACTAAGTAGCTGAGGCTGGCTTCGAACCCGTGTGATCCTCCTGTCTCAGCCTCCCAAGCGCGGGGATTACAAGCGTGCGCCACC
This sequence comes from Muscardinus avellanarius, assembly GCF_963383645.1. Lineage (NCBI taxonomy): Eukaryota > Metazoa > Chordata > Mammalia > Rodentia > Gliridae > Muscardinus > Muscardinus avellanarius. The sequence continues at coordinate 99,492,239 of NC_137795.1, forward strand.
ACGCCCGGCTTTCACAGCTTCTTTTCATTTATTTATTGTCTTCCTTCTTTGGCAAAGAAGAATGTAACTCTTGGATATCTGCTCTTTCCCTATCCTCCTAATTTGCCTATATTGCAGTTTTTGGCTTAATCAGTAGCCAGCATTTACCATGACGGGATGACCACAGCCCGCAGCCGAGCTGTGCGGCCAAGGACTGTGCTTGTAGTTCCTCTTTGGCACAAACCTTTTCTCCTTTTTCCTGGAGATAAATATTGCCCGCTTTCTGTTTGTTCGATTGTCAATATACATATTTCAAACTCTCTGCTAGAAATGCCGGTCTCCCCTGCACTGGATACAGATATGGTGGGCCTTTTATTGTATTTCTAGTTGTGTTTCTTTGCTTTGTTTTGTTTTTTGGGGGGTATAGAGACTGAGCCCAGGGGCATTCTACCACTAAGCAACACCCTCCAGCCCCTCCCTTTTTTTTTTTTTTTTTTGGTGGTACTGGGGGTGGAACCCAGAGGCTTTCTACCTCCAGGCTATACTCCCAGACCTATTTTATATTTTATTTGGAAACAGGGTCTCACTAAGTAGCTGAGGCTGGCTTTGAACTCGTGCGATCCTCCTGTCTCAGCCTCCCAAACCTCGGGGATTACAAACGTGCGCCACCACGTCCGGCTGCCCCTTTTATTTCTATTTTGAAACCGGGGCTAAGTTGCGGAGGGTCTCTCTAGGTTGCTGAGGCCGGCTTCCAACCTGTGATCCTCCCGTCTCGGCCTCCAAAGTACTAGGATTACAAACATGCACCACCATTCCTAGCTTTGCATTCTTTTTCTTGGGGATATCCTGAAGCCCTTCACCCTCCCACTCCGAACCCTGTTCTGTTGGGAGCCATTAAGGCCTTCCCCTAGATTGGTGTCTCTGACTCAGCTGACTGTCCTTCGCCCAGAGTCAGCAAGGTCTGGGGTTATGGAAAGTTCAAAGAGGTCTGAGAGAGGATCAGGTGGTGATGACACGAGGGTACCGATAGGCCTATCTGGAATATGTGTTTTGTATTGGTCTTTATTGTATTCTGGTGGTGGTAGCACGAGAATTTTGATTGACCTGTAGCTGTGTATAAATACCTCTGGAAAAACAAACCGGGGGTCGGGTCGGCACAATAAAGATGAGATTGACCCAGAAGCTGCGTTGGCCAGGAGCGTCGGCGCAATAGAGAATACTGACCCAGGCATAGTCATCGACCCATAGAAAATATTGACCCAAGAACAGGGGTCGACCAGTAGAGATAGTAGGCTGGCGGCTCCCCCACGTTAGAATTAAAAATTCTCCATCCTCACTCACGCCTCACTTCAGAACCCCTACTCTTGCCGGCTGGCTCCGGCACTGTTCCTGGGGTTTTAATTTATTTATTGTTTCATTTTCAGGGACTATACATCCAATGGTTTTCAGAGAAAGGCTGCTTGGGAGATAAGAGTTTGGAACTATACACTTCTGAAAATGTCTTCATTCTGCCTTCACACGTGAGCCTGGCTCCCCACACTTAAAACAGAACTCTGAAGGCATTAATTGTTCATCTTATTCCAGCCTGAGAATCCAAAGACTTTTACTTCCTGACCATTTATGACCTGCTTTTCTCCCTAACCATTTTTTTTTTGAAGATTTAAAGAAGTTTATTAAAAAGATAGAAATACAGAAGACAGTGACAGCCTCATGTTACCCAGGGGTGCTTCGAACGAAATCGCCCTCCCTAACCACTTTCCAGAAGCATTTTGTATCTTCTCTTTATTCACTGTTGTTCTAAAATAATTGAGTAAGACATTTAGATAGATTCTTTCAATCTAAAGATACATGGTCTTCCATTTAAAAATGTTTTCTCAGGTTGTGTTATTCTTTAAAACATTTCCGCCAAGCACAGTGGCACACGCTTGTAATCTCAGTACTTGGAAGGCTGAGACAGGAGGAGCACAGGTTTGAGGCCAGCCTCAGCAATTTAGTGAGACCCTGTTTCAACATATAAAAGGCTGGGAGTGTAGCTCACGGGTAGAATGCTCCTGGGTTCCATCCCTAGTACCAATACAAGCGAAAGAAAAACATTATTTTCTGCCTTCAATTTTCTCTGTTCTCTCCTCTCTCTCTCTCTCTCTCTCTCTCTCTCTCTCTCTCTCTCTCTCTCTCTCTCTCTCTCTCTTTCTCTCTCTCTCTTTTCCCCCACTGCGGTACTGGAGATGGAACCCAGGGTCATTCAACCTCCAAACTACACCCCCAGCCCTGTTTTTTATTCTTTATTTTGAAGCAGGGTCTCACTAAGTAGCTGAGGCTGTCTGCCAACCGCGATCCTCCTGTCTCAGCCTCCTAAATGCTGGGATTTCAAGCCTGCGCCGCTGCGCCCCGCTTTTAATGGAACTTCAGTTGCTTAACTGTCAGGTCTCCTAAACTGGACCCTGATTTGATGGATTGATTGATTGATTGTACTGGGGATAAAACTCAGGGGTGTTCTACCTTCAAGCTATACCCCGGCTGTATTTGTTATTTGGAAACAAAGTCTCACTAAGTTGCTGAGGGACTCACTGAGTCATAGAGACTGACTTCAGACCTGCGATCATCCTGTCTCAGCCTCCCGAGTACTGAACTTACAGGAGTGTGCCACCGCGCCAGGCTGCCCCCTTTCTTACTGTTTTCCTCCTCTGTTCTGATCTCCCCGCGCCCTACTTTCTGGGCTTATCTTCCCTCAACTTTATCGCCTGATCCTTCTTTTGAATACTTAGTTTCTACTATCACAGCTCAATCTCTCAAGTATTCTTTGTTATTCTTTGTTCATTTGAAAAACAGTACCTTGGGACAGGAGAGGCTGCCCGGATCCTCGTTCAGGTAGGACACGATGACCCCACTCTCAGCCCCTTCAGAGTCTGTCTCTGCTGCTGCTGCTGACGTGTTTAAGGGCACAGCTAGCCCAGGATGGCTCCGCAACTGACCAGCGCCAGCGTGCAGGGCCCGGGCCACTCGGCTCCACCAGGACCACTGCCGTCCACGCACGCCCCAGGCCCCGTGCAGCCAGGACGTCGGCAGGGGCACCGTGCAGCCCACAGTGCAGCGTCTCTGCGTTCCCTTCCACCCCGTTCATCCTTTGCCCCTTAAACTATATGCCAGCATCTGCTTTTGCAGAACCCACCTGGAGATCATCCTGTCTTTATGGTTTTGGGTTTCTGTGTGTGTGTGTGTGTGTGTGTGTGTGTGTGTGTGTGTGTGTGTGGATCTGGGGATGGAACCCAGGGGCGTTACAACCTCCGAGCTACACTCCCTGCCCTATTTTTTACTCTTTATTGATTGATTGATTGATTGATTGATTTTTGGTGGTACGGGGGGGGGGGTGGAGCCCAGAGGCTTTTTACCTCCAGGCTATACTTCCAGACCTATTTTATATTTTATTTGGAAACAGGGTCTCACTAAGTTGCTGAGAGCTCACTAAGTAGCTGAGGCTGGCTTAGAACCTGCGCGATCCTCCTGTCTCAGCCTCCCAAGCACGGGGATTACAAGTGTGTGCCACCACACCCGGCTTATTCTTTATTTTGAAGCCGGGTCTCACTGAGTTGCAAAGGCACTCACTCAGTAGCTGAGGCTGTCCGCAAACCGCGATCCTCCGGTCTCAGCCTTCCAAATGCTGGGATTACAAGCATGCGCCACCACGCCCGGCTTATGGTTTTGTTTTTGTTTTGTTTTGTTTTTGGTCCTGAGGATTGAACTCAGAGGCATTCTACCTCCAAGCTACACCCTCAACCCTTTTAATATTTTATTTGAAAACAGTCTAACTTGCCGAGGGTCTCGCTAAGTGGCTGAGGCTGTCCTTAAACACACCTGGTCAGACTGTCTTCAGTCCTGCTCTGTCTTTATTTCCCTTTGGACGCATGCCCCCCCACCCAAGCCTCTTACTCTCACATTTTGGTGGGGTTTGGGAGCAGGTGGAAGCTCACAGTCATGTTCAACCTGCTTCTTTAGGGGGAGGCTTCAGCCTCAACCTCAGCCTCAGCCTCAGCCTCAGCCTCAGCCTCAGCCTCAGCCTCAGCCTCAGCCTCAGCCTCAGTGCACAGTGTTTGCAACTCTTTTTCTTTCTTTCTTTCTTTTTTTTTTTTTTTTTTTTTTTTTCCCTTGCAGTACTGGGGATGGAACCCAGGGGCATTCTACCTCCAAGCTACACCCCCAGCCCTATTTTTTTTTTTTTTTTTTTTTTTTGCGGGTCTGGGGATGGAACTCAGGGGCATTTGACCTGAGTTACACCCCCTGCCCTATTTTTTTTTTTTTATTCTTTATTTTGAAACCGGGTCTCACTGAGTTGCAGAGGGACTCACTAAGTAGCTGAGGCTGTCTGCGATCCGTGATCCTCTGGTCTCAGTCTCCCAAATGCTGGGATGACAAGCGTGTGCCACCACGCCCAGCTCCGGCCCTATGTTTTATTCATTATTTTGAAACAGGGTCTCACTGGAGCTGAGGCTGTCCTTGAACTGCGACCCTCCTGTCTCAGCCTCCCGAATGCTGGGATTACAAGTGTGCGCCACCATGCTCAGCTTTCAACCCTTTGTGTGTGTGTGT